>NW_020954588.1:5399226-5565627 GCF_900497805.2 Vombatus ursinus
CACACACACACACACACACACACACACACACACACACACACACACACTTCAATAAACTCCAGTGATTATCACCTCCAGGATCGAATATAAAATCCTACATTTGGTGTTCAAAGTCCTTCATAACCTGCCCCCCTCTACCTTCCCACTCTTTTTCACACCTTGCTCACACCTGGTATTTTTGCAATCCAGTGACCCTGACCTCCTTGCTGTCTTCGATTAAAAAAAAAAAAATCTCCCAACTATGGGCATTTTCACTGACTGTCCTGCCTAGAAATCTCCCTCCTCATCTGTGTCTCCTGGCTTCCCTAGCTTCCCTTAAGCGCCAGCTAACATCGTACCTCTGCAAGTGAGGCAAAGAAGGAAGAGGACATTTTCATGATGCGAGAAGAGCATTTATTGAATCTTACAACACAGTTGTTTAACTTATTCATACTCCTCAAATCTGGTCTTAAGTAATCAAATATACAAACTATGATCATTCTTTCACTACTCTGAGCAATCTTACTGATAGGAGTATACTTCCTCCAATGATGAAGATCCCATTGATCTATACCATCTTATTTTGTGCAACTCTTACCCATATCCTTTCATAAGTTCTATGAAGAGTCTAAACCCAAAGTGCTAGAGGCCTTCCTCAAGGTCTTTTAATACCCTGTAGCAACTGGACTATTCATTTGTTATCTGTTGCTCTCTTTATATGACCAGCCCACCTCTTTTTCTGACTATACAGATGCTTAATGAGATATTTTAGATTACTTTTTCGTGTCATAAGTTCTCTTTGGCCTACTTAGACCTTCTATTGCCTTTTGGGGCCACCTATACTTTTGGAGATAATGTTGTTCTAGGATTCACAGCCCCTCCATATCACTAGGAGAATACAGGTATTGAAAAGAATACGCTTTGTGTTCCTTAATGTCATGGATTTGTTGAAAGCTCTGTTCAGTTTCTCAAATCTGCTTTAGTGCTCTCTGTTCCTCCCATTTAATTCTTCTTGGCCCAGCCCATTGCTGACCCTTAGGGTATATCCAAGATCGATGTACTGATAGACTAAATCGATGGCTTATGACTGTACATTCTAATGTGGGCGAAAGGCAGGCTTCATCCATTTGGTTTTTCCCATGTGGATTGTTAAGTTGGTCTTTTTGGAGAAGCCATAGAGCACTGGGGAATCATTTCTCATTGAGGAAGTACCGTAGTACCTCAAGACTTGACAGTCAGCATAATGGAGTATCTGGAGGTCTTCACTATTTTAGAGAATCCCTCTTCATTTGTAACCTGCACAGAGCAGCCTTCAAGTGATTGGCAAAGAACTCTGGCATCCCTTTGTTGGATATCTTGATTCACATTGATAATCACTGGATGTTGAATTGTTATCTCTATTGATGAAGCAGGAACACTGAAAGAGAGAGATAAGGGGGCAGGGAGGAGGAACAGGAGGTCAAATCTCTAAACTGAGAAACATTAAAATGCAATCCTTGCTCTGACCAAAAGCTTAGATATTAAAATAAAAAATATGATTTGGCTCTTTGGTTTCTGAATCTATCGTATTTCATAAAGGGTCATTCTTATTAAAAAGGATATTTTTTTAAAATTTAGGATTAGGGATATTACTATAAAACATGGAGACAGAACAGAAAGTCGATCATTGGATCTGTGTTCACCAATTGTTCTCATTTCAGACACCTATTTTTCACCTCCATTAAAAAAAAAATGAGTCAGATTTTATTTTATAGAATAAATGGGAAATATCATCCAATCTGAGAAAGGCAATTTAGCAGGTATTTCAGATACTTCCTAATGTTATGAAATAATTACAGTATTCATCATCAGTAATACTTACTATCATGTTTAAAGGGATAGTCTGTTTTGCATAGATTTGCCTACAGTTTGAAATCTAGAAAAGGCATGTGGGACATTTCTGTTTAAATATTGCTCCTGAGATTTACTTTTTTCTTACATTCTTCTGCAGATTAATGGGCTAGCATGGCATAGTGGAAAATGTCCTGGATCTGGGGACCAAATCCTGCTTTCAAATTTTGACTCTCCCACTGAGTGTCTTTAAGTATGTAATTTCATCTCTCTGGCCCTAATTTCTTATCTGTAAAATATGAGGATTGGATTAGATGACCTTGAAGGTAATCTAGAAAGGCTGCTAGGTGGCACCATAGTGCATAGAGTGCTGGACCTGGAGTCGGGAAGACCTGAGTTCAAATGTGACCTCAGGTACTTACTAGCTGTGTGACCCTAGGCTTAACCCTGTTTGCCTCAGTTTCCTCATCTGTAAAATGAGCTAGAGAGGGAAATGGCAAATCACTCCAGTATCTTTGCCAAGAAAACCCCAAATGGGTCATGAAGAGTTGAACACAACAAAAACAACTGAACAATAGCAACAACAACAAAGTCATCTAAGGACCATCTAAGGTTCATTTCAACACTAATAATGACTCATATTTATACAACACTTTAAAGTGCACAAATTTATTTATATACATGATCTCATTTGATCTTCACAAGTCTCCTGTGAGATAGGTGCCATTATAATCCCATTTTATGGATGAGGACCCCAAACTCAGAGAGGTTAATTGACTTGGCCGGGGTCATACAGCTAGTACATGCTTTAAAAAAACAAAGAACCATGGTGAAAAGATTCCGAAGTGTTTCTGACTGAATCTGGGTCCCTTTTCACTATGCCACAAGGCTGCTGTTAATGACCTATGACCAAACCTGACTCTACTTGGCAAACCACCGACAACAGAACAGAAGAAAGGAAGTCGGAGGACCCTTCCAGTAAGAAAACAGCTTTTGAGAACACATGTCAGAGTCTGAATGGGCAAACAAGGAGGAATTCAGATCCAGAAGCTAACATGAATATTGGAAAGATGCTATCCTTCATGAACTAAAATAGACTAGGAGAGCTCAGTTCCTTAGATGGTTCTCCAAGTGTGGGCCATGGATCTCCTCCAGGTGTTCTGCAGACTGCAGTAGGGGTGTTTATAATGACAGTGTTTATACTTGAATAAAAATCAGACATCACGTCACTGGTGTCTCATCAAGAGCAGCACTGATCGTCTCATTGGGGCTGGGATGGGTGGGCTGGGACAGGGGAATAAAGAGGATTAGGGGGAGTAGTGAGTAGTTCAAAGGTACTTTCTTCTGGAAGATCCCTAAACTTGGGGACCACTAATGGAATATGTCCTTCTGGGTTTTGGCAAGATGATAAAAACTCGGTAAGGTGGTAACTTTGTGTGTCTCTGTCTTGGTTACTTTTCTCCCTTGATAGAATGTGAGCTACTTGAGGCCGTGGTTTTTCATTTTTACCTTTGTCCCCAACACCCCAAGCAATGCCTTCAATGTAACGAGCCTTAAATGTTTATCGGTTGGCTACTACATTGATTCTCATTTATCATAAGGACCATAGGCCTTATCTGGGGGAGAGGGAGTAAAACTAACAAACAGCAGGGGTTTTCAACTCTCCTCAAATCCCATTAGGAAGTGGGAGTCTATTTCACTAAGGTATAGGAGCTCTATTTATTGGCTCCATGATATATGATATCTCTGGATCTCTAAGAAGTGACATGTCTACAAGGTCCTTTGTTGCAGTCACATCCAACTCTTCATGATCCCATTTGGGGTTTTCTTGGCAAAGATATTGGAGTGGGTTGCCATTTCCTTCTCCAGCTTATTTTACCAAATGAGGAAACTGAGGCAGACAGGGTTAAGTGAGTTGCCCAGGGTCATACAACTAATAACCATCTGAGGCTAGATATGAACTCATGAAGATGAATTGTTTTGGTTCCAAGCTCACGCTTTATGCACTGTGCCACCTAGCTTAATTTCCTTAATTTCATTCATTTTACCAAAGGTTTTCCAAGTACCTACAATTCTTTTTAATAGCTGTCCTCTGTGAATAGCCCCTTCTATGAAACCTTCTTCCACTCCTACTAAAAAGTATTGAATTTGGAATTAAAAGACCAGTGTTCAAAGTCAAACTCTATCACATACTACCTGTGTGACTTTGGGGACATAACCTCACTGTGCCTTGATTTCTTCATCTATAAAATGAGGGAGTTGGGCTAAATAAATAGTTAGCTTGAAATCAATGATTCTATTACCATCACTTCTTAGAAGCAGGAGGGAGGAATATAGAGGTATGAAGGCAGGCAGAAAGGAGAAAGGTTTTTCTCCTGGAATTCCCCTCCAGAGAGTAAGCAGAGCTATGTCCTGTCTACAAATCAGAAGAGTTTTGTTTATCCTATTAGCAAAACCATCAAAACAGTAGTTCTGCTGGTCTTCCAAAAAGCCCCCAGGGCACAGAGTGGGTTGTGACAGTCTGTTTGGGGAAAGCTCTGGTCCAAAGAAAAGGGAGTATTTTCAGCACTATTTATCATTCAATAAACTATAGCAATTCCCCTGACAGCTGCTTTCACGACTGGTAGGATCAACCTTTTCCAATCTTGATTTCACTCCCAGTAAACAGTTTGTGGAAGAACTGCAGCATTTGAGTCACTGACCCAAATCTCCCACAGTTCCCAAAGGAATGTGCTCCATTTGTTCGGAATGCAGGTTTATATTGTGCCTATGTGAAGGGCAGCTAGGTGGGGCAGCAGATAGAGCACTGGCCCTGGAGTCAGGAGGACCTGACTTCAAATGTGGCCTCAGGCACTTGACACTTAACTAGCTGCGTGACCCTGGGCAAGTCACTTAACCCCATTGCCTAGCCAAAAAAAAAAAAAAAAAAAAAGGAAAAAAAATAAATTGTGCCTCTGTGGAGTCCCTTTTTCAGGGAGCCTGAATGGGACACTTTGGTACCACATGATCTATGAGCTAGGCCTTAGAGAAAACAAAAGTTACCATACACCATTCTCTTCTAGTCCCAGCTGACTCAGCAGTATAAGGGTAATGATGGGAAAGGAGGATGGTCCCAGGGAAGGGACAATGCTCAGTTTCTCAGAACTCTGTGGTCTCACTTTTAAAAAATTTGATTGACATCTGTTCTGTGTTCAACATGTCATGGAACCCTCCCTTATAGAAGAGAATGGCAGCTAAACAAAATTAAACTACATGGTAACTATGCAACATTCCCCATCCATAGCCCACACCACTCTCCCTCTCTCTGTTCAGAAGAGGAAAGTGGGTTTTGATATTGGTCCTTCAGAACCAAGATTGGGCATTGAAACTGCTTTTTAATGTTGTTTTCATTTGGTGTTCACCTACTGTTCAATGAGAACACCTGTTTCCTCCTGGATTTTAGTATCTCTAGGCACCAGTGAGAAAAAGCGGTGGAAAAAGCATACATTTGTGTAAAAGGAGTTGTAAGAGTCTATGCTGATGGTGTGCAAATGCGGGATTTGAAAAGGGTGATGCTGGACTTCATAGCTCTCTCTCCCAAGGTCTAATCTCTCTCACTCTTTCAGGGTTAAAATGGGTTTATGTACTCAGTGGATGGCAGGGAGGGAGAGAAGATGGCAAGATGGCAGCTGACCATGGACTTACTTGCCTACTATCAAGAAATTTAAGAACATCTCTATGGGATCCCACAGATATACTGGGGGAGCCAAATGTTTTTAAGGTTTCCTCTACCCTTTTGTGGTCCTGAGATCAAGCAATGGCTAGGTTTGTTGTTTGTTTTGTTTTTTTTTTTGAGGGGGGAGGGCTTTGAGTGTCAGAGAAAAACAAAAGAAGATAAGGGGAGAGGAGCTGAAAATTCAGACCTTGGTAAGGAGCAAGAGTTCCTGTTTTTTGTTGTTTTATTTTTCAATTTATACTTTCTTATTCTCAATGTTGTTTCAATAAGTGAAGTTAGCCTATTTATAAGTGTCTGTGTATATGTGTTTTTCCAGTTGGAGGCAAGGAGGTGGGAGATGGGGAGGGGAGAAAGACCAATGATAAAAGTGGCCAAAAAGAAAAGAAGAAAAGAGAATTATTGAAGCATTGTTTTAAAAATACACAGAAGAGGGCAGCTAGATGGCTCAATGGATAGAGCACTGGCCCTGAAGTCAGTAGGACCTGAGTTCAAATCCGGCCTCAGAGCAAATACTTGAAGCTTACTAGCTGTGTGACCCTGGGAAAGTCACTTAACCCCAATTGCCTAAAAAAAAAATGCACGGAAGAGAGCAGAAAGGAGGTCAAGAGGAAATACAGACAGACTGGATAGCTTTGAAAGGTGCATGCTGAAATCATTATATATTTAAAAGGAAAAGCAAACTATATATAATAGAGATTTACATTTTCTTATAGTCCTCTTTTTCTCTTCTATTTTGTACATATGAATGCTCATTTTATTTGGTGTTTGTTAAGTCCGTAATAAAAAAAAATAAAACTAAAAAAAGAGATCTATTTGTTCTGACCTAGATTTTGTCTCCTTGTCATTAAAGATTCAATTACATTTATTATTAATGTGTTATTTTAACATTTTTACCACAAAAATAGCTTCTGTGATAATTAAGTGAATTCTATCTGGGTACACTTTGAGGAAGGAAAAGAGATGAGGAATTAAATAGGATGGGGGGCACTGAGCACTATGTTGTTGTTATTTGTCCTTCATTCTCAAAGAAGACCAATGACATCATGAGAGTGATGTCTTGATTTGGAAGTGAACTGGATTTAAGTGAGGTAAAGCTGTGCAAAGTCAGCCTCATTCTCTCCTCTAGGGTCATCTGAGTTCAATGGCAAGACATAGACCAGAATAACTGTAGATGACTCCAGACACAGTGGGAGGCTTTGGCCTTTTTAAGCTAAGGTCTTTCCCAGATCTCCGTTTGTCTGAAGCAACACCCATTCAGTGGTTTAAGGCTAGGTATGAAATGAGAGTACTAATGGGAGATGACCATGGGACCATGCCAAGGTAACATAACCAGTATCCTACATCAATGAAATCACAAGTTGGGAACCCCATACCTTCCAAACACCAAAAAAACCCTTATCCCTAGACCAGGGGTGGGGAACCAGTGGCCTCAAGGCCCCATGTAGTCCTCTAGGTGCTCAAGTGTGACCCTTTGACCAAATCCAAACTTAACAGGACAAATTTACAAAATTTGGATTCAGTCGAAGGACCACACTTGAGCACCTAGAGGGCCACATATGACCTCGAGGCCACAAGTTCTCCACCACTACCCTAAATTTTAACCCAGGGTTCAGGCAGCCAGGCAGGCAATGAGGCTGAGGATAATCAGAGGAATTCATGTAAGCACAGAATGACTGAGCTAAGAGGCTCGGGAAGAGGACTGTTGATTGTGCTCATACATACAAAGTAATTTGAACAAGTATTTCAGCTTGAAGTATTATGTGGCAACTCTCTCCCCTGTAACCTTCTGCCCAGCTTCTGTCACACCACCCTAGCACTTGGGTGTGGGGCCAAGTGCTCCAAACTACCATTGTCCACATTGTTCTCGTCTTCCCATGTTTTCTCCCTGAATTCTTCAAATTTGTCATTTCTCATAGCTAAATAACACTCCATTATGACATTCATATGCCAAAATTTGTGCATCCATTTACTAATTTATGGGCACCTGTTGGTTTTGTTTTGTTTTTTTTAATGCATTGAGGAGAACAGAAGGAAGGTGGGAAGGAAACACAGACAAGCTGGATAGTTTTGAAAGTGTCTTGCTACCACAAGAAGTGCTCCTAAGGCCTTCTTTTTAAATGGTCTAGTTAGTTTCTTTATACTCAGATAAACCCGCTAGAGCTTCCCGCCCCCTCACCCTCATACCCTTCCAATGTGCTGGTCAGAGCCACATGTATGTAATAGGCATTTTAAAAATACTTGCTAAACAGACTATATGAATGACAGGTTAAAAAGAAAGATCTCTGGTGGGAATTAATTGAATACTCCTTGGTTGCTTCATCATAGAAAGCCCTCTCATTTCATAGGATTAAACTTGAAGAAGACCTAGGGACCATTTAATGTGACTCTTTCATTTAACAAATGGGGAAACTGAAGCTGAGAGAGGTGAAATGATTTTGACAAAGTCACATAAGTCATATGTGGCCAAGCCAGGATTCGTGCCCAGAATTCCAGACTAATTCAATGCTTTTCCCACTGCCTTTTATGCTTAATAAAACAAGACCCAGGGAGGTGATATGTCTTGGGTCTAAGGATTCTCCTTGGTTAGTGTTGATTTGAGCATTGAAACAATATCCTGAAGCAAGCATTTCATCTCTTCCTAAGAACCTTTCTGAATCATAGGAGTTTGGGATTTTAGAGTTGATAGGGGCTTTAGAGATTATCTAGTTTAGGCTTCATTTTAAAAGTGAGGAAACTGAGGCACAAAAAGCTAACATTACTTATCTACAGCCACAGTGGTAAGTGACAGAGCCAGAATCATTGCGTCTGACAAGAGAAAAGGAACCTTTTTTTTTAGACAAAGAGTGAGTGTCCAAAGCTTTTTGGCTAAAACCTTATTTCCCTGAACCAGTTTTCTTAATTATTCCAATCTGAGATTGGCCTTGCTCCCCAGAATGTCATAGTATTCTTATCCAGACCTTTCCATGAAAAAAGTTTTTTTTTATTTTGTTTTTGTTTTGTAGAGAGTTGAGTACAAGACCTGTGATTTCATTAGTCAAGGTCTCCAGGTAAGGAAACTCCTTCTACCAATAAGATCAGCTCTGCACTTGTTTTGCAACTAAGACATGTACCTGGGGACACTGAGAGGTTCTATGATTTAGAGGCAGTGGATAGCTGGGGCTGAAGTCAGGAAGACCCAAATTCAAATCCACCTCAGACACTTGCTATCTGTGAGACCCTGGGCAAATCACTTGACCTCTGTTTTCCACAGTTTCCTCAACTGTAAAATGGAGATATTAACAGCATCTCCTTCACAGTAGGTTGTAGTGAGGATTGAATGAGATAATATTTGTAAAGGAGTTAGCACAGTGCCTGGTGCATAGTAGATGCTATATAAACGCTTATCCCCCTTCCCCTTCTCCTGTCTCTGAAGTCTACTACCTATTTGACCTTGGATAATTTGCTCAGTTTCCATATCTGTACAATGAGAGACTTGAACTAGATTGTCTCTAATTAGGGATTCTTCCAGTTCTAGACCTAGGAATTATCCCACTGGGTAGCCCAGTTTCTAATAACCCCTGTGTCAACGTAACACGAAGGTTAGCACATGACAGGTGTAGGAAACAGTGGCTCTGATGGAAAATCAGAGACAGCCTTCATCTCAGCCTGAACGTGGACAGGTCCCTCATGATGTGTGTCGTCTGCCATTTTGATGGCTTCTGACCAGGATAAGGTATTCCCTGCGATACCCTGGTGGGCTTTGCTCAACGCCACTCAAACCAACCCAAATCACTTTCACACTAAACACAAATCCAATATAAGCCAATGTGTGGGTGACTAAAGGAAAAAAAAAGTGATGATGATGATTTTTTAAAAAGAAACACACACAGAGGAAGTGGGAAGGCATGTTGGATTTACATTTGTATGGTTTCCAAGTGAAGAGAGCCCGCCGAACTGCCAGTGGATTTCTCCACTTCTCATGACAAGATTTCAGCAACTCACAAGATATGCACACATCCAATCTGCTGTTTTCTTTTCTATCCTTATAGTTATTTTTACACCCAGGTCCCAGATGGCCTGCACCAGATGAAACAGGAGGGGTGGAGACCGGCACACCCCTCATGGTCTTGCTCCAAACGTGATCAATTGCAGCCCAGAAAGTTCTAGAAGACATTTGCTGCCTCTGTGGTTAAGGCTATGAAATCCTTTTTCCTCACCAGAGTAGTCACTGAGCCTTGGAAGCCAATGATGCCTTCCCAGGGCAAAGGGCCCATTTCTCCCTGAGGACTGATGGAAGCCACTTTGACCCACATGTACCAACATTCCACCTCCATCTCTGAAGCCTCTTTGACTGGGGCTCAGCCTCTTCTCCAGCATGGGGCCCTTCACAATCTAGATTTCCTGTTACATACTCTATATTCCAACAAAACTAGGCCCACTTGTTAATTCCTTTTCTCATCTCTAAGACTGCATAGCCAATCCACCCTGCCTAGAATGATCTCCCTTTTTATCTCCACCTTGTAGATCCCTAACATCCTTCAAGACTGTAAGCTACAAAAGATTACTCCTGGTTCTCCAAGTTACTAGCATCCGCCCTACCCACAAAATTACTTTGTGTTTATTTTTATATGTTAATAAATAATTAATCAATAAATTTTTATTAAGAACCTACTATGTGCCAGGCACTACGCTAATCACTGGACATACAAAAAGAGGCAAAAGACAGGCCTTGCCCTCAAGGAGGTTACAATATAATGGAGGAAACAACATGCAAACAAATATATTCTACATTTACTTCTCTGTATACATATAATTCCTGACATTAGACTGTAAACTCCTTGAGGAAAAGGACTGTTTTATTTTTTCGTCTTTGCATTCTCAACAGTAAACACAGTGCCTGGTCCATAGTAAATGCTTAATAATTGCTTACTTAATTGGATTGAACTAAATTGAATTGAATTGGGAAGTCAAAATAATGTACTTTCTTCTGGAAGATCATTAATGATAGTGATGATGGTGATAATAATGTTGTAAGGATTGAATAAGATAATTATTATAAGGAGCTTAGCACAGTGCCTTGCATATAATAGATACTTAATTAATGCTTGTTAAATTGAACTAAAAAGGCAGGCCTAGGAAAGAGGCCTTATGGGGACAAGAACCTATGGATGGCCAGTGGAGGACTACCAGTGTGGGTTCAGTGGTCTCTAGACTATGTGAAAAGAATTCCCACTCTCCTACCTTCAACATCAGCATCCTGAAGCAAAGCCTCAATTCCTTCTACTTAGTTATGGCATGGGCAGTTAGGTGGTACAGTGGTTAGAGACACCAGACCTGGAGTCAGGGTAGACTTATCTTCCTGAGTTCAAATCTAGTCTCAGACACTGACTAGATGTGTGACTCTGAGCAAGCCACTTCACCCTGTTTGCCTCAGTTTCCTCATTGGTAAAATGAGCTAAGGAAATAAATGGCAAACCACTCTAGTGTCTTTGCCAAGAAAACCTCAAATGGGGTCATAAAGAGTCAGACACAACTGAAACAACTCAACAACAGTTATGTCACTGACATAGAATGTTAAAGTTAGAAAGAAAAAGTAATCACTAAGTCCTGTCTCTGCAGTCTTACAGGTTCAGGAACTTGGGTCCAGAAAGGTGAAGAAATACTTTTCCAAAGTCCCATGGTGCCTTAGTGGTAGAATTAGGGCTAGAATCCAAATCACAAAAGTTACAATCAGGTGGTGTGCTGGTAATGTTGGCAATGTTTAACAACCAATTCTCTGAGAGGTAAAAGAGGTCTATGAGATTCATTTTTAAGTTTAATTTGCATTAACATTTTCTCCATTACTTTCTTAGTTTTCTCAGCAAACAATCCCTGATTTATGAGCCATCAAGAAACAATTAAACAAAATCAAAAGAGTGAAAAAATAGAAGAAAATGTGAACTATCTCATTAGAAAAACAACTGACCTGAGAAATAGATCCAGGAGAGATAATTTAAGAATTATTGGACTACCTGAAAATCATGATCAAAAAGAGAGCCTAGAAATCATCTTTCAAGGAATTATCAAGGAAAATTGTTCTGATATTCTAAAACTAAATGGTAAAATAGAAATTGAAAGAATCTACCAATCACCTCCTGAAAGAGACCCCAAAATGAAAACTCACAGGAATATTATAGCCAAATTCTAGACCTCCCAGATCGAGGAGAAAATATTGCAAGTAACCAAAAAGAAACAATTCAAGTATCGTGGAGCCACAGTCAAGAGAACACAAGATTTAGCAGCTTCTACATTAAAGGATCAGAGGGCTTGGGATATGATATTATGGAGTGCAAAAGAGCTAGGATTATAACCAAGAGTTACCTACCCAGCAAAACTGAGTATAACCCTTCAGGAGAAAAAATGGATATTCAGTGATATAGAGGATTTTCAAGAATTCCTGATGAAAAGACCAGAGCTGAAAAGAAAATTTGGTTTTCAAATACAAGAAGCAAAAGAAACAAACAAAAAAAAGGTAAACAGGAAAGAGAAATCATAAGGGATTTGATAAGGTTAAACTATTTATATTCTTACATGGGAAAATGATATTTATAACTCCTAAAAACTTTGTCATTATTAGGGCAGTTAGAAAGAAGATACATAGACAGAAAACAGAAGTGTCAGTTGAATGTGAAAGTATGATTATCTAAAAAAAAATTAAGGAATGAGAAGGAAGAATGCACTGTGAGAAAGGGAAAGGGAGAGATAGAATGGGATAAATTATCTGACATAAAAGAGAACCTGAAACAGATTTTACAGTGGAGGGGGAAATGGGGGAAGTGGAAAAGTGAGCATTACCCTCTTCGGAATTGTCTCAAAGAGGGAACAACATACACACTCAGTTGGGTGTGGAAATCTATCTCACCATACAGGAAAGTATGAAGGGAAAGGGATAAGAGAAGAAGGGCAGAGGGGAAGCTCATACAAGGGAGGGCAATGTAGGGGAGGTAAAAGTCAGGAGCAAAACACTTTTGAGAATGGACAGGGTAAAGGGGGAAGGAGGGGGAGAGGAAGAGAGAGAGGGAGAGAGAGAGAGTAGGATATACAGGGGGAAAATGTGATAGAGGAAAATACATGGTTGGTAATCATTACTGTGAAAAAAAATTTTTAATAATACTTTACTGATAAAGACTTTATTTCCTAAACATACAGAAAACTGAATCAAATTTATAGAAATAAGAGTCATTCTTCAATTGATAAACTGTCAAGGATATGAACAGGCAGTTTTCAGACAAAGTAATCAAAGCTATCTAAAGTCATATAAAAAAATTCTCTAAATCACTATTGATGGGAGAAATGCAAATTAAAACAACTCTGAGCTACTACCTTATACCTGTCAGATTGGCTAATATGACAGAAAGGAAAAATGACAAATATTGGAGGGGAAAATTAAAACACTAATGTACTATTGGAGAAGTTGTATACTGATTCAACCATTCTGGAGAGCAATTTGGAACTATGCCCAAAGGGCTATAGAACTATGCATACCCTTTGACTAAGCAATGCAGGTACTAGGTCTGTATCCTAAAAGAAAAAAAAAACACAAAGGAAAAGGACCTATGTTTAAAAAAATATTTATAGCAGCCCTTTTAGTGGTAGCAAAAATTTGAAAATTGAGGGGATATCTATCAATTGGGGAGTGGCTGAACAAGTCGTTGTATATGATTGTGATGGAATACTGTTGTGCTTTAAGAAATTATGTGGATGGTGCTCTCAGGAAAAACATGGAAAGACTTACATGAACTGATGCACAGTGAAATGAGCAGAACTAGGAGAACACTGTACACAGTAACAGCAATGTGGTATGATGATCTACTATGAATAATTAGCTATTCTCAGCAATATGATGATCTAAGACAAATCTGTAGGAATTCTGATAAAAGATGCTGTTCATCTCCAGAGAAAGAACTGGTAGAGCCTGAATGAAGATCAAAGATCTTTTTCTTTACTTTATTTTTCTTGGGGTTTTTTGTCTGTGTTTTCTTTCACAGCATGCATGGAAGTGTGTTTTGCATGACTGCATGTATAAAGCTTATGTCAAATTGCTTGCCTTCTCAATGGGGGGGAGATGGGAGAGAGAGAGAGAATTTGGAACTCAAAATATGAAAACAAAGAATGTTAAAATTGTTTTTACATGTAATTGGGAAAAATAAAATATTAAATGATATTTTTTTTAAAAAAGAAGAAAAACCAATCCCTGATTTGTAGCATTTGCCGATTTTCAACATGTAAATGCTCGTACTAAAAATTTAATGATTGGATTTTGTGAGCCATTTGGAGCTTGCATCAGCAGTCCCCTGTAACCACCCCCTACTCTCTGCACTATATCATACTTCCTCTCTCTGAGAGGTCTGAGGAAACAATTTAGGGCCTTTTCTATAGTGATCAATCTATGGGATCGTCCTGAAGAGTCACAGAATGTCAGAATTTGTTGAGAACTCTAAACTCTAACCCTATTTGTGCCTGAACGTGATTCACCTCTAAAATATTCCTGAAAAGCTGTTCTTCTCCCCAACTCATGTATGAATTGCCTAGATAGCACAAAACTACCATTTCTTTGCTTTAAACACCTATTCTTATGGCCCTGATCTCAATTGGAGTGCTATTGTGACCAAGTCAAATTATGTTGTGTTTGCAACTGTAGCACCCAGCATGCTGCCTTGTATATGGTAGGTGAATAATAAATACTTGTTAATTTGGTTTGTGTTATCTGCTTATTGGCTTGTCCAAATAGAAATGAAGTATTTTTTGGAAGAGAGAAATGCTGATGATATGAGCAAGCAGCCTGGGCATTGTTGCACATCAAATAGTGAAGGCTTTTCTAAAAATCCCTCCAAGAGACCTTGGGAAACAAACAAACAAAGGCATGTCATCAACTGTTAGGTTCTGCATGGCACAAGCCAATAGAAGAGCCCATCTGTCCATGGGTGTTTAATAAATGTATATCTTGTATCAGGAATATTCCTGTTCTGGATCCAGGAGAAGAAAAATCTTGGGATTATAATGTAGCCAATCAATGTAACCTTTTATAGATGAACACTTAAAAACTTTTATAGATGAACACTTATTTTTATTAAAAAATAAAAAACCACTCAGAACAGAGATTGACTACCAAGTAGACAAAGACAGAGTACAAGCATTGTGAATCAGTGATTATTCCTCAGCAAACAGTGTTCATGAGATTCAGAAGACTTAACACATTCACGGTGTCTTTGAAGATGAGGTCAATCCTCAGGAATCTGGGATATTATTAAAAGCACAGCTTCCACCCCTTTCTTGATGCTGTTGAGCAATGGAATACGTTTATAACCATAGCAATGACCATTCCTAACACTTGCTAGAGACTTTTTTTCCACAGCCCCATTTATTATCTCATTTTTGCCCCATAATTGTCAGCGAGATAAACAGGATAGTATGGAGCACTGGCAGAGGGCTGACTGAAACTATCAGTTTCAAATATGGGCTCTTCTACTTACCAGCTATGTGACATTTGACCCATTAATGCTGCTGGGCCTCAGTTTCTTCAGCTGTAAAAACAAAAAGTCTGGAATCTCTGATATTTAGGGCTCCTTACAGCTCTAAATGCTATGAACTTTTTTTTTTAATTTTCCTGGAGTTAGAAAAGAATAGAGGATCGTCCTCCAGCCAGGATAAAGGGGATGACTGAAAGCCTATGAGGAACATCTCGATCAGGGATTTGCTCAGAATATTAAGTATTTTTTGTTGTTGTTGTGGACCCTTTAGAAAGGAAATATGCATTTTAAGTGCCTACTTTCTGCCAAATATCATGGTAAGCCCTTTATAAATATCTTCTTATTTGATTCTTACAACTGCTCTGAGTAGTAGGTGTTATTATTATTCTTGTTTTACAGTTGAGGAAACTGAGGCAGACAGAGATTAAGTGACTTATCCAGAATCACACATCTAGTAAGTGTGTGAGGCTGGATTTGAACTTGGGTGTTCCTGACTCCAGGCCCAGATCTTTATACACTGTACCACCTACCTGCCTTTGGCAGTCTGGTGAAGCCTATGAATACCTTCTCAGAACAATACATGCTGCTTACTTTCATAATTGAAAAAAATGCTAAATTTCAGTAAGAGGCTAATGAAAATGAAGATGCATTTTTTCCCATCCTAATTCACAGACCCCCTGAAATCTATCCACGAATCTCTTGGGGATCTGTGGACCCCCCCCAAGTTAAAAACTCTTGATCTAGATAGAAAACAAAAGCAGATCCTTGCCCCTGCCTTCCTACATGTGTGAGGGGAAAAAAGAATGATTAGGCTGCACCAGAAAGGACCTAGAAGTTTGATCTAAAAACCAGGTAGGTGGCAAGCTCAGTCAGGCAGCCAGCCCTGTTCCTGGCTTAACCACAGATCCATCCACTCCCTGGCTTTGGGCAAATCTTTTAAGCTCTGCATCCTTCAGTTTCCCCAGCAGTGCAGGGGGAGCCAGGATCAAGCACTCGTTAAGGAAGGCTACCGTGCCAAGCTCACCCATGTTGCTGGAGTGTGTAAACACTTATCCCAGCAGAGGCAGAGACAGGGTTACACTTTCCGCTTGAATGCAATCGGTCAGAAGGCAGAAGATGAACCCTCAGGCTTGAGTCCTCCAATGATTTCCAGGACCTAAAAGTCTGTTGCCTGACAGAGGAAAAATGGCTCCTGACAAATTACCTGTCTCCTAGACCTGTCATTGACACGGAGGTTGCTGGAAAACCATTGTGGAGACCATTAATGTGTATGCCCACTGGGCATTCCTTCCTGCCGGGTTTTTACTGTAAATGATGGAGGAAGCCAGGGTTCCCTCACAAAGTGGGTGATGAGGCTAGAAAACTTTCCGCTCCCAAAATAATTTGCCAGAGACAGAGTAATGAGAAGACAAGGCCAAGATGAGTCATAGACTCGGAAGGAATTTTTTTTTTTTTTGGAGCTGGAGGAAACAAGAGACATCATCTGACTCCAATCTCCTCATTTGACAGATGAGGAAACTGAGGCTCAGAGAGGTAAGAAACAGGACTAAAGTCACACAATGAAATGATTACTGTCTTTAAAAAAAGTTAAATGAATGGTATAAATATGAATGCCCATCCAATCCTGATGAAAGAGAGTGTAGCATAGTGCATAGAATGCAAAGGTTGGAGTCACAAAGGTTGGGTTCAAGTTCCACACGGTCATATACTGGCTGTGTAACCCTAGGTAAGTCACTTCAGGCCACTCTAGCTGGCTGATCTGCATCTGGGAAAGGTGAAAGGAGTTTCCACACAGCAAATTCCCTGCCTTGATGAAATCAGAGATCTAGACCAGAACAAGAAAAGAATCCACCACCCCAGAGGTCTTCTAGAGCAGGCATTCTTCACCTGACTTCGTCCATGAACTTTTGGTTTTTACAAATACTTTCATGACTATATTTCAATAGAATTGGTATCCTTTGTAGCACCAGGTGTCTTATCTGATGCATTTAAAAACATTCTTCTGGGAAGGGGTCCATAGACTTCACTAGACTACCTGCCCGAGAGGACCATGACACAAGAAAGGGGAAGAAGCCGTGTTCTGGAAGGCAAGGGCTGAAGAGGGGCATCCTGCCTATCTCCTCTATGTCCCATGATTCCCTCACTGGACACTGCCACTCCAACCCTGGATCACTGGAGGAGAATAACACACCCAGAATGTCTATCTTTTCCCCCATTTCTTTTCCCCAACCCATTTCCCCATATCACCACAAAAAAGATATCAATTACTCCTGCCTCTCGTGGGCCATTTTGAAGGACAGTAGAGAAAGTTGTTTGATCCCCAAATATGCAACTTATGGATTTAAGTCCATAAGCCCTCAGGAGGTGAGAAAAATAAAGTTACTTCTAACCTGTTTTTAACATGAAACCTGTGCTAAAAACCTATTTGTCTCTACCTCTTACCCAGGATGCAGCCAAAGAGAACAGTCTCTCAAAAAAATGTTAGAAAGGCAGAGCTAATTCGTCCAGATCACCTCACTCTTAACATGGATCCCACTTGTTGACTGGCTCAGCTATGGCCATGGAAGCAATTGCTTCTCAGTGTGGTTTCAGGTGAACACTTAGGAAAAGTGTGAATTTATGATCCCAATTTTCCCTCCTTGTATTTTGTTCTGTCCAAAGGTGACTGCCCTGTTCAAGGCAATGTGGACAAGAATGAAAAGGAAGGGAAGTTTGCTTCCAGAAAATTTGCTGTTCTCTTGCCCTTCCCCTATCCTTTTCCCTCCCTCCCTTGGCACCCTTTAACAAACAGCCTCCTGGGGCAAAATAAGTGCATATGTTATTTGTTTGTGAGATGGATGCATAAGGCCCCCATGAGCTGAAACTTGTAGATGTGGCCCAGCTAGCGCCAACAATCCTTTTCTTGTTTAGGGTAATAAGTAGTAGGCTGTTTGGATTCACATGGAGCCACCTTCTGCTAAAAAACTGGCCTGGCTCATATTTTGTCTGCCAATATCAGCCCACCCCACTTTCAACCAAACTTTCCCCACGATGGAGAATTGCCAGTTGCAGATCTGCCTGTGTATCTTTAGGCAGGTGTCTTACCCTCTCTGGGCCTCAGTTTTCTTACATGTAAAACAAGAGGGTTGGTGTAAGTGATCTCTAAGGTCATTTCTAGCCTTGAATCTATAATCTTAAGAATTTACAAATAAAAAATGAAAAGTTTGGAGGCAATGTTCTTCATTTGTTTGGCAACAGGGAACTTCCTTTGGAAGAAAATAGTACAGACAGAGCCCATTTAAAGCTAGATGCTGAGTGCTCCCCCAAGGAATGCCTTTGACCAGCACAACAAAAAGGGGGTTAGAAATAAGGGAAAATCCCAAGACTTAGCACAGTGCCTAGCACAGAACAGGCACCGAGTATGCTCAGGTAGGTCTCTTAAGCCAGAAGCGTCAAATGTGCACCAGATTAAAATGGAATCTGGAAATATTTAACAGGATAAGTAAGAATCTAGTAGAACACAAATAGTGTTAATATGTGGTTAAGTCAATATGCTACCCTCAGGAATCTTCATGTATGGTTTGACAGCCCCAGTTTCCATCTGAGTCTGACAGCACTGCCTTAGACCATAGGTGCCTATTACCCACGATTAACTATGTGGGCCCAAGCCTGAAAATAGCCCTACTTCCTGTACAGTTGACAGAAAAGTCTACTGCTACAGCAGATTAAAAGCAGATTAATCAAAAATGACACATCCCAGAATGAAGAGCTGTGAGGCTCATGCTTTCAATTTTCTTGGCTAAACGAGTCTCCCTTATTAATTATGCTGGGACTATCTGAAAAAAAAACTCAAGTGACTCATTTCAAAGCAAATCAGAAAATGGTCACATCCAGCCCAGAGTATAAAAGGGGCCTTGGTGGCTATTTTGGATTGGGGGACTAGTCTATTATATTGCAACAAATATCATCTCTTGCCTTTAATCCTTGAATGACCAACTGAGCCTTCTGTGATCAGATTTGTAATAATAAGTTCATACTGTAAAATAGGTCAAGGTGATGTTCTAAGTCAACAAAGCTCTTCAGGGCCTAGTTCTTTGGCCTCTCTCAATGCCTACTCATGTCTCCCAGGCCCAGGACTTCCACCAATATCAAAGGTGATAGGCAACTAAGCACTTCAGAGCTAGCTTAGGTGTAATGTATACTTTAGAGAGATGAGGATGATATTCCGATAGGTATTTTCTGTAAAATCTTCCTCATGGAATAATCTTACTTTCTGGTTCTGAAATAAATTCTAAAGTCAAAGGACTCATATCTAAAAGTTACATGTCATCTGAAGGCATTGTCCAAAGAAGTGATGCCTGGAATCCCAGATGCATAAGGAATCCCAGAATTCCTTTTCATTCCCTCTCCTCAGCCTTGGAAAATCTACTTCCTAAGATGGAGGCAGCACGGTACAGTACGAAGAATACTCCATCTGGCATGAGAAGGCCTGGGTTCAAATCCTTGCTTTGTTACATACTGCTCATGTGACCAGTATATCACTGGACTCAGTTTCTTCATCTGTCAAATGAGAGGATTATTCTAGACAGATCCCAAGGCAGGGCTGTGCTGAAGCAAGCTTGAACCAGAGAGAGCCAATGGCTGTTTTCAGTGTGAGCATTTACACCTCAGAGATCAGCAAAAGCTACAAATCAGGGATTGATTTTGTTGATTGTCCGGATTTAAGAAAGTGATGGGGAAAAATGTTAATAATGAAGATTAAGCTTAAATGTGTCCAAAGAGCCCATTGTTAAACATTTAACAGCATTCCTCTTTTCCAAAGTCCCTTCTGGCTCATGATCAGCAGGGAGTTAGACCAGATGACCTCTAAGGTGTTTTCCAGCTCTAAATCGATGTATGATCCTCTGGAGAAACTGGCCTCGATCCATGTAAACCCTAAATAGTCTAAGTTTTAATTTTGTTGTTGCTCAGTTGTGTCTGACTTTGTACCCCATTTGGAGTTTTTTTGGCAAAGATATTAGAGTGACTTGCCATTTCCTTCTCCAGCCCTTTTACAAATGGGGAAACTGAGGTGAACAAGATTAAGTGACTTGCCCAGGGTCATACAGCTAGTAAGTTTTCTGAGGCTGGATTTGAACTCAGGTCTTCCTGACTCCAGGCCCAGTGCTCTATCCACTATACCATCTAGCTGTCTAGTTTCAAATTTAGGATCAATTCCAAATTTAGGGTGAAATGTACAGTTGTGTGCCAGAAGTAAGTGGCCATCATGACTGCTCAATGATTGGGAGGCTAGTGCACAGGTATGGGTATGGTCCTCACCAAGGACTAGTGATTTGGCATTGCTTACGGTGTGATATATAGGATTTCACACACTTCTGTCAATTTTAGGGGGAGTGTAAGGTACTGGCAAAGGTACTGAGGAGGGGGTATAATATTGATGACACAGTAGACTTCTCAAGTGCTTAGCAGAGTGCCTGGCACATAGCAGGCATTTGATAAATGTTTATTGATTGATCGATAAGTAAGCTACCTAAAACCATGCAGTCTTTTCAGGGTCCCAGAGAAAAATACCCAGAATTATAGCTTTAGGTCAGAAGGCATTCTAGTATTATTTGTAGGGACTCCAATTTTTTTGAAAATTGCAGTAGAATATAATGGCTATGCCTATGCATGCCCCAAGAAGGGCTGGACACGATCTCATTGCTGTTTGCATTGTCTTGACAAGTAGTGAATTCTTTGGGACAAAGTTTCAAGCATTGACTTAAACTCCTATCTACGGAGCTGTTGCAGCAATGAGCACCAAAAAGTCAACATTCCCTGCTGATGAAATATATGCCTGGGCTAGGGATCACATGTAGCTACTTAGGCATAGACCAAAACTGTCTCTGGGCAAGTGTGAGGGAACCAAGGGGATTAGGACAGCAAGTGATTAATTGTGGGATTTGAGTGAACCACACTGACTCCATCTTGTGACTCAATTCTGGAGTGAGTTCTGTTCCCTTCCTTTCCAATTATGTCTCTAGTCCAAATTCTGTCTTGTGAGAAAATGTTATTCAATTGTGGGAATTGGGAGAAAACCCTGCTGTATTGTTTGAACCTAGCCCTGCATGGCTGGGAAACTGGACCACCTCTACCAGCTGCTTAGAGACCCTTAACTAGGACCTAGGCTGTGCTGACCAGAAACCCCATCAGATTCAAAGATTGATGCAAGGAGTTTTCTCAAATTTGTACATTTCAGGCAACCCACATGTCTTATCTGAAAACCAGCCCCATACTGATCATTCAGTTATTGTTCCCTTGTTTCTTTGACTGTTTACAGGCACTTGAGGGGAAAGGGACACCTCTTTTTCTGATTGCAGAGAATTGTACCTGTTCACTCCCCCCCCCAACTTGGAAAGTCCCCGATCTTTCATTCAATTAGAAATCAGATTACCTCATGTTGTATTGTTCCCTTTGAATTACTTAGTCTTCTCGGATTGTTTTTAATGTATAAAAGTGTGTCTCCCCCTCTATTTGGGGGCCAGCCCTAAGCTGAGGAAGCTTGGTCATGGTTTATTGGGTAATTGTCATGTACTGCTTAATAAATCAATATGCTCAGAAGACCGAACCTTTATTTCCCCAGCAATTTCATCATTCACCCACCACAAGCGGTGGGGCCTCCTGGGCCAAGACTGAGCAGGAATTCAATCTGGAGGAAGAGGGCAATGGAAAAGTTCTTGGAGCACCAAGCTGAAGAGCTAGGAGGCAAAGAATCATGATGGGGGTGGGAGAAGAGGAGGAGCCCAGACCTTGCTATTGTGTATGATCTCATGGAATATCTGAGTGAGGGGGTGTGGTTCTATGGTAACCCTAAACTCTTTTTCCACTTGTGTGGCCCCAAGCCTAAGATGTAGATTCAAGTCTGGAATAGATTCCGGATGAGATGAAGACTCCTCAGAGAGGATAGTTGCTTGACTCCTCAGCGGTTCTTTAGCTTTAAAAGGGGGGAGCCCAGGGTAGTTTAACAATTTGGGGAGAATGAAAAGGCAGAACTTCCTCAGAGCAAGGGATTTTGCATGACTTTCTAGAAATCCAGAGTCTTTTCCTCCTCTGTGAATGTTGGGAGGTGAGGGAGGGGGGAAGAGTGACCCAGAGAGTACTAGAAGTTAGAATGACTACACAGATCCCTTGGGAAGGCAGAGGCCCACTGGAGAAAAAGAGGTGTTATTGACTACTTATGAACTCAAGCATAAGTCCTTTGCATTTTTTGTTGGGTTAAACAAAATCAGTCCTATGTTAAATATTTTGTTAGCTTGAGTGCTTGCATGGGAGTTGGAAGCCTTTATCATAAGCCAAGTTCCCATGTTCCAAGAGGAAACCCTGGGCAAGACACAAGCCAAGTAAACCAAAACAGAAGTTTTGGAGCAAAACCACTAATACTGAACCTTAACCTTGTGAGCACACAGGATTACATTTATAGATTTCTTTAATATTCACAAAGCCCTTTACATATATTATTCTTTTTGAGAATTACTGCAGTATGGTTGAAAGAGTGCTGGGCATGGAGTCAAGAAGAGATTTGGGAATAATGGGAGAAAGTTGTGAAGATTGACTCTTTAGGCTTAATGTAAAGGGGGAGAAAACCTTCCTAAAAATGAGAGCTGTCCAAAAGTGGACTGGGCTGTCTCCAGGTAGCATGTAGCAGGATTCTCTTCACTAGAGGGATGAGAGGGGGCTCTTCAAGCCAAGGCTAGTGGTCATTTGTAATGTATATTGCAGAGGGAATCCTTTGGGGAGTGGGGGAGGCCTTGGATTGGACTAGATGGTTTCTAAGATCTTTTCCAATGCTAACATTCTCTGGTTCTCCAAATCCTGCCTTTGATGCTTACTAGCTATAAGACACAGCTCTCTGAGCTTCCAATGCCTTGTCTATAAAATATGGGTCATAGTGCCTGCACTACTTGCCTTCTAGGGTCACTGTGAGAATCAAATGAGATAGCATATGTCAAACACCTTGGAAATCTTAAAGCATTATGCAAATGTTTTGTTATTATTATATTATAATTTAATAATTATTTTATTTTATAGTAACTTGCAATAATTATTTTAAAATTATATTATAATTCAATATAATTAATATTATATTATTAATGCTCCTTAGAACATAAGCTATATTTTTGTCATTTTGCTTTGCTTTTTAACTTCTGTCAGGGCACACCTATTGTGTAATAATAATAGTACATTTATTACTAAGAATAGCATACTTGTTAATATAACCGTCATTAACAATACATACATTAATAACATACTTATTATTAATAATATCATCATCAACAATAATAATATATTTCCTCTCTTCAGAATACTGTGAGGGAAGTAGTTGAGAACATGAAAACCCAAGAGATTTTATAGAAACTGATTAAAGAAACACAGGGGACCCATTAGGTTAAGGTGAAACCGTTTCTCTAACACCTAGGGGTCACCTTCTCTGGAGACTAGAATCAGTGCTAATTGTTGAGACAGGAAGATCAAGAAATCTGAATCTCAAATGGTAATGAAAAATTGTGTGTCTTGGAAAGCATCTGATTAACCAAAAACATTGACAAGGTAGCCTTTATCTCAATGACTTTATTGTTTGTACACAGTTGTTTGCCAGTTATCTCCCTGGTTAGATTGTGAGCCACTTGAGGGCAGGGACTGTCTTTAGCCTTTTTTTTTTAATCCTCAATGCTTAGCACTGCACCTGACACACAGTGGAAACTGAATAAATGCTCATTGACTAAGAAGAAAAGGATTTTTACATTGTAAGCATGGTCCTTGACAACCGGAGGTATCAGACTGATTGGTTTTAAGTAAAGAAGAACCAAAGATATTTGCCCATCTGTAGACCAGTAATATAACTGAGGGTTAAATTTTAACCTGCACATTAAAACGGAAAGGAGCATGGAAATTTACCCTCACAAAAACCCATTACAAAAATATTGATTCAATCCAGAAACGTGTTCAGCTTTGGCCCATACATAGTTCCAAAAGCAGCAGGGTATTTTTGGATCTCTTCCTAAAATTGTAATTGAAAACAGTTAAATGCTAGTGAATCACACTTCAGAATAGCCCCCACATACTGCAAGTACTCCAGCTACCACCCATGGGCGATGGGAAATGCCCACCTTCATGACAAGAGGATTGCATCTGATTTCTCCTCAGTCCAGAGGCATTACCTTTTTCATGGTGGGGCTGAGAAGCTCCTGATTACCACAGAATCACAGAGCTAGAAGGGAAAGAAGGAAGGAAGGAAATATGCATTTTTTAAGTACCTATTATGCTCCAGGTACTGTTCTAAGCACTTTATAAATATTGTCTCATTTGATCCTCAAAACAACCCTGGGAGGTAGGTGCTATTATATCCCCATTTGAGGAAACTGAGGCAGACAGAAGTTAAATGATGTACCCAAGGTCACACAGCTAGTAAGTGTCTGAGGTTGGATTTGAACTCAGGTCTTCCTCACCCCACATTCAGTACCTTATCCTGTGCCATGTAGATAACTAAATAAGGGATCTACCAGTTTGACACCAACCACCTCACTTTGCAGATGAGGAAAGTGAGGTCCAGAAAAGTTATGTGAATTGCCCAAGGAACATCACACAGTAATCAGTAGGAGAGTTGTGTTGCAATCTAGGTCTCCAAAGTTCTCTGTCCACTGCACCACTGCATTCATCACCCTCATTCCATTTCTAAACCCACTTTGGTCATTCATTCACTCACTGTCCCTCAGCACTAATATAGATCATACTATCTAACTTTGCCTTTGTTCTCTCTAGTAGAATGTAAGCATCTTGAGGGCAGACACTATGTTGGTTTTCATCTTTTTTTCACCAGCATCAGCAGGGTCTTTAGCCTGCCTGGCATTTCATATATGGCTGTTTAAACGAATTTAATTTACTACTAGGATCATAGGACAAACTTGTCTTAGAGTTCCTCTAGTCCAGGGGTATCAGACTCAAATAGGAACAGATCCCTGTGGGTTCATATTGACTTAGAAAACCAGACAGAGAGCCATCTCACTTCTCTGTGGCCTTTTCCTGGCTATTCCTCATGCCTGGAGCACAATCCTTCCTCACTCCCACCTCATAGGACCCCCCTCTTCCTGCAAGATGAAGCTTAGGCATCACCTTTGACAGGAAGTCTTTCCTGGTTGCCCACCTTTTAGTGCCCCTGGCTTCCCTATACTTAACTCTTATATTTGAATGTATTTATTTTCTTTATATTTATTCTGAATATACAGATATAGGAAAGGTAGTGTGGTACGGTGCATAGCGAGCTGGCCTCAAAGCTGGGAAGGCTCTGGGCTCAAGTCCCACTTCTGACACATCCTAGCTGTGTGACATCCATGCTCTAGGCAGACAAGATGCTGACCTACATTAGTAAAAAAAAAAAAAAAAAGCTTTTTCATCTGGTAGTGTGTATATATTTGCACGCACATGTGTATGTGGGATAGGTGTATGTATACATGAATATATGTATATGTGCACATGTATGCATGAACACATACACATAATCACACATGTATATGACTCTGTGCTATTGCATATATGACTAACATACTATATATATAGATACATAGCATGTTTGGTATATGTATATGTATACTAAAATACTCTAAAGTACTCTAAAATATATGTGTGCATATTTATATACAGTCAGTCAACTCACATTTATTAAATGCTTACTATGTGCCAGGCACTGTGCTAAGTGCTAAGAATACAAATCATGGAGCTCACAGTCTAATGGGGGGGGAACAATACACAAAAAGGGTACATAGAGACCAAATTAAGAGCAGTGTCAGAAGGATGGCACTAAGGAGGGCTGGGAGTGGCTTCTTGCAGATGTTGGGAAGCCAGGAGGCACATAGGCATTCCAGGCAGATGAAAACTCCCAGACCTGGGAGATGGAGTGTCTTGTGCAAGGAAAGGCAAGGGGGCCAATGGTATTGGATTAGAGTATGTGGAAAGGGGAATAATGTGAATACGCACATAGATATACATATGAAGATATATATGTGTATAAATATATACCCACATGTATGGGCATGCTCTATCACTAGAGATACAGCATTATCAACATGGTTCTGAACAAGGTTGGAAAACTGAAGAAATAATTTTGCTACAGAGGTCAAAGGATGAACCACACCTCCATCCTCTCCACCTGAGTTGGTGGAGTTGAGACACAGAATTTCAGAAAAATGGAAACACGCTGTTAGCTGTGGTCACTATACTGGTTATGGCTCTTTGGTACAAGAGAAAATCCTGGGGGACATAATGAGAGATAACTGTATAATAGAAAACAAAAGAAATCAACAGATTGTGAGAGACAGACAGACAGACAGAGAGAGAGAGAGAGAGAGAGAGAGAGAAGGAATGTTTGAGTTGCACTGTGTGTATTTTTCCCACAGACTTCTCTAGATGTCCAGAAAACCATTCTAACTTCACCCAGATGTATGTTTGATTCCACTAGATGCTATTCTTGACCCAAATAAAAACTTCACCCCAACCCATTCATTGCCCAGTATCATTGAATAATCAGGTTGGGGGTTTCTGCTTTGCATCAATTAGAGGTTTATTAACATGGCTTAATAGAGAGAGAGCTGGACTTGAAATCAGGAAGACCCGGGTTCAGTTCCCAATTCAGACGTCCTGCAGTTTTACATCCCCTAGAGAAAATTCACTGTCTCAAACCCAGAAACAAAGCAGTTTTTTCAAATGAAAGAGTCCATGGCACCACTGATATGATAACATTTATTTAATATCCTTTGAAATCAGCAAGAACTTGAAGAAGCACACAGCATTCAAATACAGCCACAAAAAAAGGGTCTTGGGTATAAATAAGATATTCAAGGAGAAACACACACTATTCAAAGAGCCGGTTCTCTCGTACATTTGCAAGCTCTTAAGAGCAAACAACTTAAAACACAGATTTAATTTACTCACAATAGAAAAACTTGGACTTTTCAAAGAAAAATATAGGATCAACACCATCACCAAATTGGCCTTCCCAGGTACTCACTGAACTTGTAGTTTGTTTGTATGTTCGTTTGTTTGTTCTGTGAAGGTGGCCTACCTTGAAGACTATTACCAAAACAAAACAGAACCTGACAAACACTGAACTCCGAAGTATGCTTCCACAAGATTCAACCAAATAATGCAGAAATAGGATCTCTACCCATGCACAGAATAAGGCAAAAAGCTAATTCATTCAGGTGAGGAATAATTAATGTAACTAGTTTCTTTTTCACGACACACACACATCTTAGACTTCTTTTAAGATATGGATATACTGTATTATGCATCAGACTATGCTTTACGTTTTTTTTCCTAACTCTACTCAGAAAGCCGGCACTTTAATGTCAAATAGAAACTTCTTCTCCATTAGACTTATTCTGTAACAAGCACAGAAATTAATCTGGGTGTCATAATAGTGTCTACCATGAAAAGAGCACACACTATTAGAAGCCTATGGTTTAGAGAGCTGAAAGTACATTAAAATGTAGTCTATGAACTTCACAAATTCGGTTTTAAAATATTTCTTCAAACTAAAGGCTGCAGAAAATTAGTTCTTAAATATTCTACAGAAAATTCTTGAGCAGCTAACAATTTAAATTTCTTAGGATTTCTTTACTCTTAAAAATATTTAAATTAGTGTCGTATCTCATCTTTTTGAAAAATAATCCAAAAAAGATACAGTCGATTACAAATCTTTCGTTTTAATCAGTGTGACCAAGGGTTTGTCATCAGGACTGTAATCCTCATAAGCAATGGGAGTTGCATCATACATAGTAGGTCGGGATTTCTTTCCAAACCTGAAACACAAAAGGAAAATAGAATTCTGGTTAAACAAAGATTGTGTCCCATTAGGTCAATTAACCAACCAGCCAATGATAAACAATTTCTTTTTAATTTTTTTAAAGAAATGAACAGAGCTTCTAAAATATTTCAGGACCAATCAACAAGTTTTGTTTATTTTTTAAATTTTTTTTAATGTCTCCTATATGTGGGGCCTATGTTAGTCACTAGGGATCCCAGTACAAAGAATAAAATAATCCCTACTCACAAGGAATTTATATTTTAATGGGGGAGACAAGTACATACACACATATACGTATATATGTATATATACACACACACACAAATACATATGCATAGTTTAAATATAAAGTTAGTAAATGCACAAATATACAAATTTAATATAAGGTAGTTTGGGAGGATGGGCATTAATAGTGATGGGCTCAAGAAAGATTTCATGAAGAAAATGGCACCTAAGTTGCCTCTTAAAGGAAGAGACAGACTCTATGAGGAGAGGTGAGGAGGAAGTGCATTCCAGGCACGTAGGATGACCAGTCCAAAGGCAAGAAGATGGAAAATGGAGAAATGGATCTTTGGGAATAAGTAGCAGGGAAAAGGCCAGTTTGAATCACAGAAGGTAAGACAGGCAATAATGTTCAGTAAAACTGGGAGGATAGATTGGAGCCAGATTCTGTAAAGCTTTTAAAAGTCAAAAAGCAGAGTTTATACTTTATCCCAGAGGCAATAGGAAGTCACTAGAGCTGGGGGGATCATATGGTTAGATTGGTGTTTAAGAAAAACTGTTTTAGCCGTAGTATGTAGAATGAACTACAGTGGTGAGAAACTTGAAGCAGTGAAATGAATTAGGAGGCTGCTGAAATAAAAGAATCTAGGCAAGAGGTAATGAGAGCCTTAACTAAGGTGGTGGCTATGTGAGTGGAGAGAAGGAAGAGAGATGCTTTAAAGGAAGAGATGGCATGATTTGGCAATGGATTGGGTATGTGAGGTGAGGGAGGATGAAGAGTTCAATGTAATGTCAAGATTTGCGACTCCTCGATACATCATTGGTAAGTTAACAAAAGAACCCAAATACTGGGTATTGTGTTTAGATACATGAGAATAAAAAAAAAAGTATGGAGATAATAATCCTTGAACTTCACAGGGTTACAAAGAATGTACTGGGCCAAAGTCAATAAGCATTCATTAAGAGTTAACTATGTTCTGGGCACTGTGCTATAGAAGTGTGGGGTAATAGTATCATTATACAAAGGACAGATATTTTCTTTCATATAGAGTTCAAGGGAAAATGTAATCCAGCGGGGGGAAAAACCCAGGGTCTAGAGTAAGACGACTTGAGTTCAAATCCTGTCTTTGAGGCTTGCCAACTGCGTGACTTTGGATGAGTCACTTTTCTTCTCTTGGCGTCAGTTTCCTCAAAAATCCAAAAAGAGGGGTTTGGACTAAGATGGCCTCTGAGGTCTCTTCTATGTCTAGATTAAGGCCTAGATAAATGATTCTCTGTAATCACGAGTATATATTTATAAAGGACCTATTCTGTGCCCAGATGATAGAATCCTAAAATTCCATCCCTAGGAGAGACCTTAGAACATGCAATGTCAGCCCTAGAAGGAAACATCTTCCCACTCATCTAGTCCAATGCATTCATTTTTCAGCTGAAGAAACAGGCCCAGAAATGGTAAGCTACTGCTTCAAGCTCACACTCCCTCTTTATCTATTCATTCATGACTCTACTCAGGGACCAAATTTTTTTTGGATGCCCCTAGTTCTTTTTTTTTTCCCCGAGGCAGATGGGATGAAGTGACTTGCCCAGAGTCACACAGCTAGTAAGTGTCAAGTGTCTGAGGCCAGATTTGAACTCAGGTCTTCTTGAATCCAGGCCCGGTGCTCTATCCACTGTACCATCTAGCTGCCCCCATACCCCTTG
Source organism: Vombatus ursinus (assembly GCF_900497805.2). Classification (NCBI taxonomy): domain Eukaryota; kingdom Metazoa; phylum Chordata; class Mammalia; order Diprotodontia; family Vombatidae; genus Vombatus; species Vombatus ursinus. Next base: position 5,428,979 of record NW_020954588.1, read on the forward strand.
TTCTTAATGATCTTTTCCTCCTGAAGTTATTTTTATATTTTCTTAAGCTATGAGTTGTATCCCCTCCCCCAACCTCAGTAGAATATAAAAGCTCCTAGAGGAGACATGGACTTGTTTTGGTTTTATCTTTGAACTCCTCAGTATCGATTAAGACCATGAATAAAGCAGGCAATAAATAAATGTTGAATTAAGATCGACTGGGTCCAAATTCATGCAGTTTTTGCATTCATTCTTTGCAAAGCTTTCAGACATGGTATGGTGGATTTTGAGAAAGCTCATATTGATTTCTCTTTTCTTTATTAAGCTCCATAAATATTCAGAGAAATTAGCTTATTTTCTATTCACTACACTTTCTCATTTTACATTTACTACAATGACTTAAAACCTCAATTTAAAAAATTAACTAGCCTCTCCTTTACAACCTTTAATACCAGTTGACATATTCAAGTAACAATTATGAAAACTTTTATTTTAATATATGTTTTTAATTTTAAAAGATATTTCCTAGATCAGGTTATCCAGAAATGTAATGAGTTTATTCACCATGGACCAATCCTGGCTCTATTCCTTGCCCTGTCTCTTTCTACAGCTTTGGCATCAGTCAGAGAATGTCAACTTTTGATGAAGAGAGGTAGGGAAAGAGAATATCGTGCTTTCCTAGAATCCTACAATCTTAGAATGGGAAAAGCCCTCAGAGGTCAGCCAGCTGAACCCCCACCCTGAACAACATTCTTGAAAACTATTTGCCTTTGGAAATGCACATTGATGACATATGCCAATTCATTCCAGATGGCCCCTCTCCAGGAGGTAGAAGGCATGATGCCAGATAGTTACCAAGCAAAATAAAGGTCTTAGGAGTTAGCAAAACAGCATTGGTGTGAGCAAGCTGGGCCTGTTTTCATTACATTCGAGAACATTCAATGATAATTTTTAAAGCTTTTTTAAAATATGAGAGACTGCCAGACCAGTATTATGCTAGCAGATAAGTGAATCTGACTCTGTTTGGGTATAATCACCCAAACTGAGTGATAAACCAATAACCTAAGTAGCAGGGAAAAAATGTTAAGTTGAACTTTATATGTTCTCTCAGCTTGAGGAATCCCAGAGAATATTTAAGATGTAAAAGGTATTTGTGCTGTTGATCATTCATTTCAGTCATGTCTGGCCCTCATTTGGGGTTTCTTGCCAATGATATTAGAGTGGTTTGCCATTTCCTTCTCCAGTTCATTTGACAGATGAGGAAACTGAGGCAAACGAGGTGAAGTGACTTGCCCAGAGTCACACAGCTAGTAAGCGTCTGAGGCCAGATTTGAACTCAGGAAGATGAGTCTCCCTGACTCCAGGCCAAGCATGCTATCCTCTGTGCCACCTAGTTGCCCCATAGAAGGTATTTAAAGAGTTTTAAACCTTTGCTTACTTGTATTAGTCTGTTATTCTATATTAATAATGCATACTAAGATAAACATGCACCCAACCTTTTCTAGAATCTTGCAAAGTACCCTACACGTGGCTCATATTTAGAGAGAGGATGCTTAGTTTTATAAGGCACTTTCCTCGGAATAACTCTGTGAGATAGGTAATGTATTATTATCCCCATTTTACAGCTGAGGAAAATAAAGCCCATAGAGATTAAATTTTTTCAACTGTGAAATGGTAATAATTATAGCACTTATTTCCCAGGATCATTGTGAGGATCAGATGAGATACTTGTGAGGCACTTAGTATAGTTTAATAATAATAATACTAATAATAATTACTACTATTATTATTACTATTGTTATTATGTAACCTGACTGAAATCACACATACACTATATATCAGTAGGGATATGAACCATGTCTCCTGAGTCTACGGTCAGTGCTTACTCTTTGATACATGTTTCTTCAATAAATTGAGTGAATGAATGTGCCTTTACTCAGTCCAAGGGTTCTTCACGTTTGTTGGGTCTTGGACCCCTTTCATAATCTGATAAAGACTATGGACTCATTCTCAGAATAATGTTTTTAAATTCGTAAAATATGTAGAGTCACAAAGGAAACCAATTACATTGTGAAATACGATTAGCTATTAAAAAAAATACAAGGCCCTCAGGTTAAGAACCCCTGATTTAATTGTGAACGTTTATCTGGGGAGAGTGGGGAGGGTGAATTGTTGCAAACCCACCCTCCCCACTGGGGGAACAGCCCTCAAAATAGACCATGACAGCAACATGTCAATGGCATCATCTCTATAGATATGAAGGACAGTGCCTCTTCATCTCCTAAAGTTCAGGTCCCTTGAACTAGTGGGTCAAAGAACAGTCAGCAAAACATCAAAGTGAATTCCCTAACTTGTCCTTTAATCAAAGCCCAGACTAAGCATTTTCTCAATCTCTGTCACTCTCATGAGACCCTAGGTAAGTCAATTTGCTTTCCTGGACCCTGGTTTCTTCATCTGAAGAAAGAGGGATTTAGAATAGATGATCTTTATGGAACTTTCTTGTTCTAAATCCTGTCATTCAATCAACCCGTTGCTACCAAGGTCTTATTTCTCTCCTGATCTGTTATCAACTTTTCAAGGGAAAGAAGGAAGGAAGAGGAAGAGAGAAGAGGAGAAAAGAAAGGGAAAAGGAAAGGAAAGAATGATAGTGGAGGGGAGGAAAAGAGAAAGGAGGTGAGGAGATAAAAAGGAAGGGAGTAGAGAAAAGAGAGGAGAGAGAAACAGGAGAGAGGGGAGGGGAGAGAAGAGGAAAGAACGATAGAAGAGAGGAAGAGAGAAGAGAAGAGGAGATGAGAGAAGATAAAAGGAAAGAGAGAGGAGAGAAAAGAGGGGGAAAGAAGGATAGAGGAGGGGAGGGGAAACCCTGCTCATGCTATCCTGAGATACAATAGGCAAAACAAGTGGAAACTGTATTGATTGGCAGTGAGATGGCAAATGTGAGTCAAAGGGGGTCAGTTGTTAACCTGTCCAGAGGTGATCTTCTCACTTCCTCATCCCCTCCCCAAGGCACAATGGATTTGACATCACAGTTGTCATCATGGTTGCCAAAGGCTTCCTTCAGTCCCTACTAAACATTTTAAAAAAGACCTTTGGCTCTGATGAGTAAAACATTCTATCTTTGCTCTGTTTTATCCAAGTGACTCACTGAACTCTCGTTCTGCTTGACTGCTGAAATATTTCCATCAATTTGATCTCAATGTAACTTGAAGGCTAAAAGCTGGAGGTATAATTCCTTCATTTGGGCATTTGTGTTAGAGAGAGGTCTAAGTCAAGAGGGCTTTACATGTTTTTCTTGGAGGAAAAAAGAAAGAGAAAACCCAAAGGCCCCAGAACCAATGGGTTAGAGGCCCAGTCAGGGTTCAATTGCTGAAAAATACATTACACTGTTGAGGAAATTGCTAGAAGTGCAATGTTCCTCAGCTCCAGGTATTCTGGAAAATATTGTCTTAAATCCAATTGTTTTATTTTAGTCATTTGGTTCACATGAGGAGCTTGTCTTTTCATCATTCTGTTGCAAACGGTTTTGATTTTCTAAAAATCAGTCCCAGATTCCGACCCTGATAAACTCTGTTTCCTCCCCTATCAACAGTATCCAAGTGAAAACAGACTTCAGTGAGCTGGGAACTGTTGCAGGTTTAGCCCTCAAGAGTTCATCATAAATGTACATAGATCTTTGAAGCCCGTGACAACTGGTTTGGGGACTGAAAACAAGGGATTCTGTTTCCTTCTTTGGAGGCCCTGGGACACACCTTTCTTGGTGCCAACAGCAGCAGAGGCTCCCTGGCATTCTCACTCTATTGCCAGAAGATTCATTCCCACCGCCACCAGTGGGCCTTCCTAAAGGAGGTAGGGACAACCCACTTACTCTGAGATAAACTAAGCCCCTCCAGGCCAGTGAACCTGCTTAGCTCCTAGTAAGTGTTTGTTAAATGTTTGTTGGATTCTAAACAGAACTGACAACAAGTATCTATACACCTTATTTCTGCACGTCTAATTTAAATGAGGAAGGGTATATAGCTTCATGACTAGAAAAGCTGAGCTTGAGCCAGGAAGTCCTGAGTTCAAATTCTACCTCTAACAGATATTTTGTGACCCTGGACAAGTCCCTTCACCTCTCAATGCCTCCAGGCAGCTCTCTAAGACTATATAAGCTACAGGTGAGTCACTGACCTTCCGTGATCCAATTAGAGTTCTGTCTTCTTCAGTTCATCACATTGATGGTATCACAAAGCCAGACCTGCTCTCTCCTGTTGACTCCCCACAGAAAACGGGGAGATCGTAACAGTACATAAAGAGGGTGGCTAGGTGGCACCATAGTGACAGAGTGTAGGGCTTGGAGGCAGGAAACCGCATCTTCCGGAGTTCAAATCTGGCCTCAGACACTTACGAGCTGTGTGACCCTGGGCAAGTCATTTCACCCTGTTTGCCTCAGTTTCCTCATCAGTAAAATGAGCTGGAGAAGGGAATGGCCAATTACTGCCGTATCTCTGCCAAGAAAGCCCCAAACGGGGTCGCGAAGAGTCAGACGTGACAGAAATGACTGAACAGCAACAACAGATGCTATTGTCTCTAAAAACCTTGACATGATGCTACACTGAAGATTTTTTATCTTGTTACGTACTTTACTAATAAAGTCCCATGGGATCATTGCTTCAGAGCTCGCAGGGAACTCAGAGGCCTTCTCATCAAGCCCAACCTCCTCATTTTACAGATGAGGAAACTGAGGCCCAGAAAGTGAAATGATTTAACCGGTCACGTGGGTAGTAAACATCAGAGATAAGACTGATTGAGTCCGAATCCTCTGACTTTGGAGTCGGTCCTCTTTCCACAGTACCCTGCTGCCTCCTATGACTTCCCCAAGCATATAAAGCCACCCGCCTTCCCAACCCACCCACCCACCTGGCATGGCGGATGGAGGCAATGGCGCTGCTGAATTCACTGTCGATGCTCCTGCAGTTGTAGAACTCCTCGTAGGCCGGCCTGGCCGAGCCCTGGTATTCGATCCGGCTGATACGGCAGATGCCCACGATGAGGATGATGAGCATGAGGACAAAGGCCACGCAGAGGGCGCCGATGATGATGTAGAGGGAGTGGCGCGGCATGTTGCTCAGGCTCTCCGCCATGGGTCCAGACCTCCACTGGATATCTGAGGATACAAGTACGCAAACAGATTGTAGCATGGTATGGAGGAGCCCAGGGAAGTTTTATCTCTTCCTCCCTAGCTCTGGTACCTTCAGACTTGAGATACCCGTACGAGATGTTAAACATTGGGCAGAAAAGCAATAAGCATTTACATAGTGTCTATGTTACAGGCACTATGCCAAGCGCTTTACAAATATTATCTCATTTGATCCTCATAATAACCCTGCAAGGTAGGTACTGTTATTATCCCCATTCTACAGCTGAGGAAAGTGAGGCAAACAGAGGTTAAAAGACTTGCCCAGGGTCACACATCTAGTAAGCATCTGAGGCTGGATTTGTACTCAAATCTTCCTGACTCCAAGCCCAGCATTCTATTCACTGAACTATCTAGTTGCCTCATTACTATGTAAATATATTCAATATATTCCAAGAGCCAAAAACTAGGCCTTATTATTTATTATAGTATGTACTATTTTAAAGAATAGCAACCTATACCAACAGGACTTTTATGTACAAGAAAATGGTATCATTTAAACTCTAGGCAGAGGTCAGGCGTTTATAAAAAGTGTAAACTATTTGGGAGCTTTCAGGTAAAGGAAATTAAAGAATTATAGCTTAAAGGGACCTCAAAGGTCACATAGTTCAACTCTTTCTTACAGGTGAAGCAACTGGAAGACACATAGGCAGTCAGCATTAGAGATAGGAGATCTGGATACCTTGGACAGGGTCCAAATTAGCACCATAAACAATAATTATCATAAACTCTAAAAATGGGGTTTAAGAGAACTTAAAATGAGTTAGTAGGGACAAGAGAATTGTTAAGGGTCAAACACTAAATAGCACAAAAGGAGCGTCACTGATGTATCCAAAATGTCCTCTTTCCTCTCGCTTTCTACATATAGCTTCTCCTTTCATTTTTTTCTCCTTTGGTACCATCTTGTCAAAGCAATTACACAGATACCAGGACTTCTGGCAACTAGAAATGGACACTGGGTGTGGATGGGAATTGGCCTTTCTGTCTGCTTTCAAAATCCCCGCCATGTTGTCCACTAGCTGTGGCATCTGTGGCCTCCAACCCAGCCCAGTTCAGTAAGCATCTATTAAATGCCTACTCTGTGACAGGCACTGTGGTAGGCACTGGAGATAGAAAAACAAACTGACCCTGCCCTCAATAAGTTTTTAGTTTACTAGGGAGATAGAGCAGTTGGGAAAATATGTCCATTGTAGAGCCATGCCTTTGCCTCCGTATCTCTTCAGAGAGCAGAGAGGACTATCGTATGGAAGATGATACCAACTATTCTCCATCCCCTCTGAAAATGGAAAAGAAGGTAAAAAGATTTCAATTTCAAGAGAGGTTTGACTGGGTGGAGGGGAAAATGACTCAACTGAAAACACTGTGTAGAGAAATTTGATGACTATGAGCACTGTCAGACATAGAAAGAAACTACCAAGAGAAGTTGAAGACATTCTTTCCCTGGAGAAGTGACAAGAAGGTGATTAACTACCACGTGTCCTGAATGGCTTGGAAACCATATGACCAGGAAGAAGGGAAATAAACTAGGTCTGTTCTGAGGTCTGTTCCAAATTACTCTATTAGAGATTTTTAAAGAATCTTATGTGCAATGCTGCTTTACAATGAAATATTGGTGAATGTGATGCAGCCGTCTACCTTTCAAAGCTTATACTCTAAGTGGACCAATGAAAGAAATTGACATAGCATAGACCACTGTAACTTCCTAGTCATAGAAATATGCAAATGGGACTATGTAAGAAGCTACCACTGAACAATTCGTATGGATGAGAGTGAATATAACAATTATGAGATGTTTACAGAACGATCCACATTGCTTTTTCCCTAAATTAAGTGTACACAAAGAATTGTTTTAAAAGATCTGGTATACATTTAGAGAAACAACTCTTCTTTTCTGGCTGATGAAACTGAAGTATGACTCACTTGATTTCTAAGTATTTCAACATTCTTTCAGGAAACAAGTATAGGCTACAGTCCAACATTCAGCACAATCACACTAAACTTTCAGAATAGCCATAGCATGAGGGTAGCAGATACATATTTGTATTTCAGGCCTATCTTTATTTAGATGAAATTGTCCATAGGAGTGCCGGACAACCCTTTTTTGGATTTTCACATAATATTTCTGCATTTCATGGAAATAATCTGCATATGTAACATTACACATGCATGGTCATGTATACATTTGTTGAGTGGCCACATGGCATAGTGGATAATGCTGGATGTAGCATCTGGAAAATACGAGTTTGAAATCTGCCTCTGACATTTACTAGCTCTGGAAACGCGAGGATATCTCTTCTCTGAGTTTCTACTTTCTTATCTGTAGACTGGGGATAATAATGTCTGCGGTACCTTCCTCCTATAATATTCATGAGTCTTAAATCAGATAATATATGCAAGTGCTTTGTCAACTGCAAAATATTAAATAAGTACCAGTTACTATTATTATACATGTACAACTACACTACCCCCCACCAACCCCCACATACAGACATGTATATATAGAGGGTCTTCCCTCCAAGTTCTCTTCCAGTACCTCATGATGTTGTGGATATGACCCTAAACCTTCTCTGATGCTCAAGCTCCACTAAGCTCAAGTCTACCAAGGTAAAAAGGCTTTAATCATACTCCTGGTGACCAACCATGTCATTCAAGAGCCAGCCTGGTTAAGTCATCAGCCAGGTGCTACAGTGGATAGAGCACTGGGTCTGGCATCAGGAAGACCAGCCTCAGACATTTACCTTGTGACTCTGGGTAAGTCACTTCCCCTCCATTTATCATCTGTAAAATGAGGATAGTAAGAGCACCTACCTCCCAGGATTATTGTTAAGCTCAAACGAGATAATATTTGCAAGACGATTTATAAAGCACAGTGCCTGGCACATAGTAGGCACTGTATAAATGGTAGCCACCAGCTGCTATCACCAAAGGGGGAGGGGAAGAAGAACCTGATAAGTATTTTAGCTGTGCCAGCTCACAAACCACAAAAGGGTTTCTGTGTCAGTGAAGAATGCCTACACCAATGAAATCCCAGATATTTTGTAAGTATCTTATGTGTACATACATATATACACACTCTCTATACACATAATCAATCAATCAACAAGCATTTATAAAGAGCCTACTATGTGATAGGTACTGAGAAGTCAAAGACCCAAGTGAAACATTCTATCCAAGGGAAACGTGTCCATATGTTGATATTTGGGGGGGGAGATAGAAGGCAATTTGGGGGAGCAGGGAAAGAATAGTAGGTTGGGGTTTAGGAAAGGCCTCATGAAGAAGATGATGCTTGAAATGAGCTTTGAGGGAAATTAAGGATTCTTAGATGGATTCACAAATAGATACACACACACACACACACACACACACACTTACATACATACATACACATTCTATACTCATAAGACTGTTCCAATTGGATATGAATTTTCCGAGATCATTTGGTACACTGCTTAGTGCTGTGTTCCAGGCCTGTCTAAGGAGACTGGGATACAGGATCTTCCATCATCTGTCTGTATTTCTCCTAAACAGCTTATTCCAGACTGCTTTTGCTATGAGGAAAACTGTCTACATTCTCTCCACACCCCCCAAAAAGAAAAACTTCCTGGCCCAGTTTTTAAAGGATTGCTCCCACATTACCACCGCCTCATTCCTCTGTCAGGAAAAAATGTTGTATGAGTTGTTTTTGCTCTCAAAATCTGCTTAGTAACCTGGCTCAATTTGGCCGACAGCTTAGCTAATTAGCTTGAATAAATTCAACACTTTGTCTCAAATGGAGCAAAATTTATTTACACCAAGTGGTCGCATCTGCCATGTCACATTCCATCCATTATCCTCATAAGTCTTCAGTTTTGCGGTATCCTGGGAGAGCCTCTGCATGAATCATTTACTACATTGGATAAAGCCCAGGATGGGGAAAAAAAAAAAGATGCATCGGCAGAGAGATGAACGGGATGACCTCATCAGCCCACAGCGGGCACATGACCCAGAATACACGTATGTTTGGTGCTTAGGACATGTTTCCCATTTGTGTGACCCAGGAAGCATTTGGATGACAGGCTAACACATTTGCCATTAACATACTCTCCTGTAAATGTATCTGGCACTTTGTTTATCCCAAACAGCTTTCACTTAACTGTAGGCTCAGAGAACTCGGGCTTAAAAGGAGGAGCCATCTAAATCCAACTCTCTCATTTCATGGATGAGGAAATTGGAGCCCATGAAAGTTGTGACTTGCCCAAGATCACACAGATATTAACGATCAGAGGTGGAATTTTAACTCAGATTACAGGAAATGGGATCGTAGATTTAGAGTTGGAAAGGACCTCAGTCTACCCAGTATAACACACTTATTGGTAATATGGTACCCAGCAGTGAATCATATCCACACATGACATTAGGCAAGAGCAGACTGATGGTGGAATGGCATGTTAAAACCTTCAACTAGCTCTCACATGTTGCATTAGTTGAATTTTGGTTAGCATTAAGTGGGACCTGGTATCATTTTATAATTTGAACTAAATCAAATTTTGCATTATTTGAATTTGGAATAATTACCACCTATGAGTCATGTCTTCCAGACCCATCTCATAGAGTTACTATGTGGGTTTAAATGAGATAAAGCATGTAAAATGTTTTGCAAACCTCAAAATGCTATATACATGTTAGCTTTTAAAAAAAAATTTTAAAATTTATTGTCACCTACGAGACTTTAGCTACCAATGAGAAAAATCTTGTGTTTCTCAATGCAAACAATGCCCAGTGGGCGCCAGGCTGTAAAGCTGTTACAAGGACTAGTATCCTTGAGGTGTTTTCTTTCAATAAAGCCTGACAGATGTGAGATAAACCCCAAAGCAATGGATGTGGGTGACAGTGACTCAAATTTTCAGATACCTGAGTTGTTATGGTAACTGCCCAGAATACTCTGATTTATCTCAGGACATGGATGGCATCAAATACTAATAAGGATGGAAAATTATCTTCCCAGGGCGATGGTTACAGCTTATCTCTCTATGTGGACTTGAAAAAATATCTGTGAGGTGGACCAGATTACTTTTTATTATTACTGATTGGATGTTAGATAATGACTAGCTGCCAAGTGTGAGAGACTGTTTATGGCCCTAGGCTAAAATTAATAGCAGAGGTAGCTAAGGAATAGCTAAAATAGAACTAATTGGCATGTAAAATTGCAGAAGCTCTGTAGACTAATGCTTTCTAATGAGATGCATAAGAATAAGGGTCTCTTATCTGGTTTTGGTTTATAGCTCAGTCAGTTAATAGGCATTTAGCAAGTTAACAATAATGATTCTTAATATTAATAACAATTGCTAATATTTATATAGAGCTTTAAGCAACTATGTGTCAGGCACAGTGCTTAATAATTGGGATACAAAAATGGAAACAGTTCCTACCCTCAAGGAGCTCATATTCTAATAAGAGAGATAACATGTAAATAACTAGGTCTATATATAAGGATACATTAAAAGTTATCTCAGGGGAAAGGGGTGAGTGAGAAAGGCCTGAGCTGAGTATCGACAGAAGCTATGAAAGCCAAGAAGTAGAGGTAAGAAGGGAGAGCATCCTAAGCACAGGGGCAGCCAGGGTAAAGGCCATGGAGATGGGAGATGGAACGCCACGTGTGAAAACACAAGTAAGTTAGTATGTTTTTTTTCAGTCATTTCAGTCCTATCCAACTCCTCGTGACCCCATTTGGGTTAATGATATTGGCGTGATTTACCATTTCCTTCTCCAGCTCATTTTACAGATGAGGAAACTGAGGCAAGGAGGGTGAAGTGACTTGCCTAGGGTCACACAGCTAATAAGTGTCTTAAGTCAGATTCGAACTCAGGTCTTCCTGACTCCATCCACTCTATCCACTGTACCACCCAGCTGCCCAGTATAGCTGCATCAAAGTGTATGAAGGAGAATAAAGAATAGGAATACTAAAAAGGAGGAAGAGGCCAGGTTGAAAAGGGCTTTAAATGCCAGAGAGAGAGGTCTCATATGCATCTCTAATCTGCTACCATATGCAGCCGCAACTGGGGTTGTGATTTTTTCTTTTCTGGAGGAAGAAGGAGGAAGGACGAAAGACAATTACATTGCACAAATAAATGTCTTCCCTTGCATGTTAAGACACTAGCTGTTTGGGGACTTTTCACAGAATTGATTCTATTTCTGTGTCTCTCATTCTGCCCTGGTAGTTTGGAGAGATCGGGTTTCACAGGCCCTTGGGGATTTCACAGGGATGGGTGAATCCAGCTCCCAACCCCAATTTGCTGCCACCAACTGGAAGAGAAACGATCTGATTTTCTCCCTTTAGCTTCGACAGCTGCATCGTAAAGTTCTGCAGAGCAGGAACATCACAAGAGTCCTGCCCTTGGTTCAAATCTAGCCACTGATGCTGACTCACTGGGCGACCACCGGCAAGACCTGCAACTCTGTCTAAGTTTCAGGTTCCTCATCTATAGGATGGAGATAATGATGCCTGCTGGACCTCCTTTAATTGTAAGGATTTAACGTAATAATAATAGCTTGTGTTTGTATAGTATTTTGAGGTTTCAAAGCATTTTACAAATGTTATCTTATCTGATCCAGGTGGCACTCCTGGGAAATAGGTGCTATTATTATTCCCATTTTACAGATGAGGAAATTGAGGTGGTGCAGTGGATAGAGCACTGGGTCTGGAGTCAGGAAGACCTGAGTTCATATCTGAACTCACACACTAACTATCTGTGTTGCTCTGGTCAAGCCATTTCACCACTCTTTGCCTCCATTTCCTTATCTGTAAAATAAGGATAATAATTTCACCTACCTCCCAGGGCTGTTGTGAGGATCAAATGAGATCACAATTGTAAAGTGCTCAGCACAGTGTCTGACACATAGTAAGAGCAATGGAAATGTTAGCTATCATCACCATCATTATCCACATAGCTATTAAAAGTCTGAGGTTGGACTCGAATTCAGAGCTTTCTGACTTCAGACCCAATATTCTATCAATTGCATGACCTAGCTGTCTCCTAAACCATGTATGTCCAGCATCTTGTGCACTTTAAAGAGCTACCAAAGAGCCAACTATTCCTAGAGTGAGGGCAGAGAAGTCATTTGATAAAATCATAGAATGTTAGAATTAGAATTTTAAACCTGGGCCAATACTTTCCCCCAGAGGCAGCTAGGTGGTTCAGTGGGTAGAGCACTGGACCTGGATTCAGAAGGACCTGAGTTCAAATCCAGCCTCAGGCACTTATTAGCTGTGTGACCCTGGGCAAGTCACTTAATCTTTGTTTGCCTTAATTTACTGGAGAAGGAGATGGCAAACCATTACAGCATCTTTGCCAAGAAATCCCCATGGGCAGTATTGGTGTGCTATGGTCCACAGGGTGATGAGGAGTTGGACACAACTAAACAACAAATCTTACCTCTACCCTTTTCCTAGATGAAAAAACTAAGACCAAGAAGGTATAAATTAATTGCTCAAGACCACACAACTAATTAGTAGAAAAACTGGGGATGCTAAACTTGAAGTCAGAAAGTCTGGGTTCTAGTCCCGACTTAGCAACTTAATACTAGTATAACCCTGAGCAAGTCACTTTATTTAACTTCCAGGGCCTCACTTCTCTCATCTGTTAAAGGACGGAGCTGAACCAAATGATCTCTAAATTGCCTTCTACCTTTAGTATTGGTGATTTCTGGAATATTATTTCTTGGAAAGGTGACCAGCTGTTTTCCATATCCATTGACAGACCAAATCAAGAAATTCCTAATGATGGAAGCTGGGGGACTTCTGCTTCTCTTTAGTAGGAGGAAAATCTCTTCAACAAAAGGGGCTGTTGGATATTTTCATTGTTTACCTTTTTTGGAGGTTCTTTGTTTGAGGCTGGTTTGATGTGCGAAGGCAGGGAGGCAAGGAGATACAGGAAAGAGCATTTCTAGTTAGCTTCTGACTCTGTTGTACTCCTATAAATTAGTGATGTCTGATGCTAAATGGCCTGTTTGTTTAAAATCCAATTTAATAAGAAAGTACTTTTAAGGTTCTTTTCTATTCTAGAATTCTATTTCTGTGACCAGAAGTTTTTCAAGGTCATTTGTTTCTTAAATTAAATCATAACACCATTGTGCTAATTTTAGAATCAATCTGCCATGTTTTATCTCTATGATAACAATTCTAGCCACTCATGATTGTTTTAAATAATTCTTTACTCAATAATCATGAGAATTCCTGGACCCTGTTCCTTCCTGCCCATTCCCATTATTACCACCCTGGTTCATGCCTTCATTGCCTCTTATCCAGGTAGTAGTAACAATCTCCTAACTGGTCCCCCTAATTCCAATCTCTATTCTTCCATCCCTGGGCTGCTATATTTCTCTTTTGAGTTCACAGTTCTGACTATATCACACTCTCAAAAATTTACAGTGGCTCCCCTCTGTCTACATAATGAAGTTTACATATGTCCCTTAACATGGCACTTGAGAGAAGATATCTCCTTCCACTCCTTTGTATAAGTTGAAAGTCCACAGGTATGTAACATTGCATATATTTTCAAATTTTTTTGATGTATTAATCGGTTTTGCCAATGGGAAGGGGCAAAGAGAAAGGATAAAGGGAAAATTTTGCCAATATATCAATAAAAATTATATATGTACGTATTATATATGTATTAAATGTCACACAAAACTCTCTTTGAGGCCCTAATCTACTTCCATAAATCATGGCGTCTTTTGGTAACTCACTGAGTTACCCAATAACCTCCATTGTTAGAAAAATCTTCCTTGTATTAAACATGTCTTTTGGTTTCCACCATCTATCATGGTGCAGAACTTGAAATCAGGAAAGACCTAAATTTGAATCCTGCCTCCACTATTCCCCAACTGTGAGACTCTGGGTAAGTCATTGAATTTCTCTATGCCTCAGTTTACTTGTCTGTAAAATAAGGACAATAACAGATACTAACAACACCTACTTCACATAATGGTTGTGAGGACTGAATGAATTAATATAGGAAAAGTGTTCTCCAAACCTACAGAAATACAAGTTATTACCTTTCATCAATGGATATAGTGGCCATCTGGTCACTGTTCCTCAAAACAACACTAAAATTTGAGGGGACATTTTTGTCCCGACCTGTGACATCATTGGTATGGGAAACCTCAATTATATAAACTCCTACACTGATGCATCTCTAATGATTAGTATTAGAAAATTGTGTAGAGAGCAGATGACAAAAGCAGGGTTGAAACTAAGGTCTTCCCGACTCCAAGTCCAACCACCTCCCAGTTATGTACCACAATGTCTCTCCATATTTCAGATATTTCCAAACATTTAACGATTGTCACTTCTCAATTTCTGATTCTCTAGGTTTAATAATTGGAGTTCCCCTGGTCTTTACTCAGAGATCTTATTTCCTGCTCCTTTGTATTTAGTACAATTTTCTGAACCATTCTGAAATTCTGTATGCACTTCTTATAGAATCCACAACAATGGTTTAAGTAACCTAGTAAATGGCACAATTGGTGAAGCATATACGAAAGGTATTGTTCCGGGCCTCAGTTTCTTTCTTTACCAAACGAAGGTGTTGGACAAGTTACATGGCAATGTCCCATGAGCCCTAACTTTCTGATTGCCTTTAAATATGTTTTCCATGATTCATGGCATCATGTCAATATATTTTGGTTATTATCGGTTGTTATTTTGTGGACCACTATGACATCTCACTATTTTTTCTTTTCTTTTTTTTTTCTTTTTGGTGAGGCAGTCAGGGTTAAGTGACTTGCCCAGGGTCACACAGCTAGTAAGTGTCAAGTGTCTGAGGCCGGATTTGAACTCAGGTCCTCCTGACTCCAAGACTGGAGCTCTGTCCACTGTGCCATCTAGCTGCCCCATCTCACTCTTTTTCTATGCTACTTTTACTTAGATAATCAATCTCTATCTTATGTACTTGGAGTCTCTTTTCTCTCCTAAATCTTCTGGCCTGCACTCCTCCTTTCTGATTCACATTCTCTTCATAACTGGTCATTCCTATAATTGATCAAGGCTGTTTTGATTCTGATCCCATTCTTTAAATAGAATCTGCTGAAACTGGGAGTCATCCAAAAACTATTATTCAGGCCACTAATGAAAATAAGAGAAAACAAAAATATATTAAACAGCAGAGAACACCCTGGGGGCAATGCAGCATGGTGAAAAGAAAACTAGGTCTCAAGTCAGAGGCTATTGTTGGGGTTCAATTGTTTCAGCTGTTTCCGACTCTTCATGACCCCATTTGAGGTTTCCTTGGCAAAGATGCTGGAGTGGTTTGCTATTTCTTTCTCCAACTCATTTCACAGATAAGGAAACTGAGGCAAACAGGGTGAAGTGACTTGCCTAGGGTCACATGGCTAGTAAGTGTCTGAGGCCAGATTTGAACTCAGGACCGTGCCACCTCACTGCCCCAAGTCAGAAGACATAGGTTCATAGCTTGCCTTTGAAACTGTCTCTTTAACCTTAAGTCATTTAACTTCCCAGACACTCAATTTCCTCATCTAAAAAAAATGAAGAGGTAGGGCTAGATGGCCTTCTCACCCTGGAACATCCCTTTGCCTCTCCGGCCTCCTTCTCTGATTGGTGAGTTCCTTTTGGAACCTCAGTTCCTAGGAACCTCAGGCTAGTCATTCTTCATTCCTCTTTTTTATTTGCTTCTGACTGCCCAGAATTTCTCACCATACCCCAGGTGCCTCTTGATACCGGAAATTCCCTCAGCCCCGGCGGCCTTCCCCTAACCTTTTTACCCCCATGTCAACTTTTCAGTTCCTTTTTGTGTGTTGTCTTTCCCTTTAGAATATGAATTCTCTGAGGGGAGGCATTATATATTTGTATCCCCAGAGCTTAGCCCAGTGCTGGGTACATAGGTAGCACTTACAAATGCTTGGTGACGTGGCTTGACTTGATCCTGTGATTCCCCTGATCTAATCTTCTGCAAAACTTTTTTTTTAATGAATTTGGAGATGTGTAAATGAGATAATATGATTTCATTAGAGAAGATAGAAAATGACTTTAAAAGATTTAGAAGATATGCTACAGAAAATATTTGATTGGTCTCATTGAATATGTGACTATGGGTTCTAAGTGACAAGAGGCAGGGTGATTAATCTACCCACTGGTCTCCCATCCTGAACTGTCTAGAAGACATCTCAAACTATATGTCTGGTAGACATCTAAAACTCAACATGTCCCAAACTGGATTCATTATCTCTTCCCTACAACCCCTGCCACCTTTCTAACCTCTCTATTACTGTTGAGGATACCACCATCCACCAAGTCACCCAGACCTGAAATCTAGACTCCTCACTATCTCTCACCCTCTCCCTAATCTAATCAGCTGCAAAGTGCTTTCTTCTCTAGCTTTATAACACCTCACATGTATGTCCTCTTCTTTCCTTCGCTACTCCTACCATCTTGGTACTTGCCTACGTCATCTCATGCCTGGATTGTGTCAATCAACAGCCTTCTGGTTGGTCTCTCTGCCTTAGATCTCTCCCTATTCCAGTCTCTGCATTCAGTTGTCAAAATCGTCTTTCTAAAGTGTAGGTCTGACTATGTTACCTCCTGCCCCAGTCAACAACAATGACTCCCTCTTACCTCCAGGATCAAATATAAAATCCCCTGTTTGGTTTCAGAGTGCTTCATTTCCTGACTTTTCCAATCTTCTTATACCTCACTCTTCTCTACATATTCAGTGACCCAATGACCCTGGACTCTTTGCTGCTCCTCTCCCAAGATGCTGCATCTGGGCATTTTCACCACCTCTCCCTCATGCCTGGAATACTCTCCCTCCTCATTCCTCCCTGGCTTCCTTCAAGTCCCAGCTGAAATCTCACTTTCTGTAGGAAGCTTTTTCCTGATCATCCTTAATTCTAGCACCTTCCCTTTACTGATTACTTCTAATTTATCCTGTATGTTACTTGTTTGTATATTGTCTCTCCCATTTGACTGTGAGTGCCTTAAGAGCAAGGATGGTCTTGAGAGCAAGCCTTTCTCTCTATCTCCACCAATTAGCACAGTGCCTGGCATGTAGTGTTTAATAAACATCTGTTGACTTAATTTTTCTTGACTACCCATGGGGGTATTACAAAATATTCCTAATAATTAAGGTTTTTCCAGAGAAGGAGTGGTTCTTTATAAAAGCACTCACCACACCATGGAATGCCATACATCTCCTCTTAGGGTTCCATAGGGTTCCTGCCTAAGAGGTTTTTCATTAATGTTAAATAAAATTTAAGTTTTTTATCATTTACAAATCTGGTCTTCACTATAGTTTAATTCCTTGTGATGCAGCAGTGAGCCTATGTTTTCAAAGACTGGTTCTTATGAAAGATAAACTCCAATAGATTCTTCTAAATTATCATAATGTTCCTTTGCCAAGAGGGAAATGAGAATTAGAAGCAAAGTGTAGGAATTTTGGCTATTTCCAGTTATAGAAGAGTGACAGTCTCCTGGTAGAGAAAGGGACTTGACCTTGGAAAGGAGAGGCTGATGAAGTGAAGGGCACCCATGACAGACCATGACCTGAGAAGTTTTGGACAACCATGTGGAAAGAAGAAATAAGATGCAGATGTCTCGGTCTTGTAATAGTGAGCAGAGAGGAATGGGAGCCAAAGGAAGTGATGGAAGCCCAACAACCAGGTTGGGAATGTGGATGCAGAATGGCAATCAGCACTGAGACTGCGGTTGTCTAGCAGTGAGAGACTGTACTCTAACCCACAACCAAAACTTGTCCCTATTTTCTGTACCTCCTTGAAAGAGATAGTAGCCTTGCTTGCCCTCTTAGTGGTTAACTAAGGCACTAATGTTTAGAAGTTTTTATATCTAAGTTTTGCCTTAATTCTAAGCTGTTAAAACCATGACTAACACTTGAAGGTAATGTTAAGAATAGTTAAATTGGGAATATTTGGAAAGAAAGGTGCTCTAAATTACTAGGTTTAAAGGTGATCTAAATCTGGAGCTCAGTTGGTTGGGGGCTCATCTTATAAAAGAAAGAGATCATTTATTGATTTATTTTAACAGCTTAGAGTAGAGAGAATATTTTCACCAGGGGATATCACTAGGAATAAAGTGAGTCACTAATAACAGTGGGAGTGGGGTAGGAAAATTAAGCATCCATAATCCCTTTGGCCCTAACGCCAGGTTTAAAAATATACTTTGCCTCCAGAAGTGCATGGAGAAGAGGCAAAGGAATGGGAAGAAAAAAAAAACACATCCAAAGAGAAGAGTGAAATTTCTCCCACACGAGTGCAGTAAAGTGATTGACAGCCCTGCTTGCTAACCTGCCCCACTCCTCCTAGAGAGGTTACTATCTACAGAGATGAAACCACAGATTTTATACTTCATAAGTAAAATACAAATCAGTCAGCATATATTACAAAATTGTAAATTCCTTAAACTATTCTTCTGTTGCATTCCCCCACCTCACTCAAGTATCTTATACAATTCTTGGAATACAATAGGCATTACATAAGTTTTTTAAAGGAAAAGGCATTAAGCTCTTACTAGGTGCCAAGAACTATGCTAAGCACCACGGGTGTGAGAAAGGTAAAAAAAAAAAAAGAAAAGAAAGAAAAAGAAAAAAGAAAAAAAGCAAGACAGTCTCTATTCTAAAGGAGTTTACATTCTAATAGGTGAAGACAATGAATATTAGTGAGTGGAGGTAGGGGAGGGGTTTTTTGTTACAAGGATGCTTAGTGGAATCATGAGTAACTGTTTAACTTACACTTTTGATATGGTTACTGGTGCTAAAGGGAGAAGTAGAAAGTGGGTGGGGAGGAGAGTGACAGAGTCTCCTGGGGGGAGGGACAAGACAGCATGGTGGGAAGATGGCCAACAAATAGTAGCATGGTGGGAAAATGACCAACCAAAGGCAATATGGTGGGGAGACGTCTGACCAAAAGTAGCTTGGTGGTCAGGTCAAGCTAAAGATGATGACAGCCCACCAATCAGAACCCAAGACTCTAGGCTGGTGGGTGAGGTATGTGGTAGAAAGCAGAATCTGGAGCTCAGCATTATGGTGCAAGGATAGCCCAGGAGTGTGAAGAGATTTAAGAATTGTGTCATTTTATAGCTACAGTTCCTAACGAAATAGCCATGAGTATTGGGAAAGCATTGAAACATCTGTGGTTATCAGTATGGATCCTACTTCTACAGGTATGGATTCCTTCTGATCCAATATATTTCTTGTTCAAATTTTCCTATAAGTCCTCTGACATACTAGAAATATTTTTTCTCAACCTTTTAAGACTTAAGGTGTTCCAGTGTATCACCTGGGTTATCCATCTGTCATCTCTCATTTGTGGCCCATGACAGACTCAACTCCATCTTCAGTTACATAGTCCTTGAAAAGTACCACTTTGATGCCATGTGTCCAGCACAAGTAGCCATTGATGGCACCATTTAGTCCACTCATTTCCATCAGATACCTATCCATTGCCATTAGAGTTACTTGTAATTTTAGTTTTTTTATGATATTATAAAGTCCCAAGATTTACAAACATGTAGCATCTTGAGGAGAATGTACACCTTTAGAGATCTGAGCCTTAACTGCACTTTCAAATGAAATGGAAATTTTCTTCTAAAGACATGGAAGGACTGGATTTTAGCACAGCAATACTCTCCCGTCTACCTCTTGTCTTATAAATTCAATATTTGATCATAGGAAACGAGATGCAGAAATACTTACGGACTTCACAGTTTGGTCCAATCCAATTGTGGGGGCAGTGGCATATGTAACCATTGGTCTGGTCTATGCAGGTCCCAGAATGATGGCAGGGGTTACTCTCACATTCATTTATCTCAGTCTCACAATCTTCACCTAAGGTAGATAAAAAAGTATTTCACGAATCACAGCCACAACATCAAATGCCTTGTTTTAGCTTATCAATAATTTCCTTTTATGGTCCTGGCAAAACTGAAGATAGGTTAGATTTATAGCCTCTTTTATTCTGGCCTCAATTTTCTTATCCCCCAAGGCACAAAATACTCAGACCTATGTAAGGCAACTACCTAGTTCAACAATAACAAAAACAATAAATAGACTTCCAAACTAACAAATCTGCAAAATCCTTTTCATAGGCTCTTTCACCCTTATCTCTTAGAACCCAAGTTTCCTTCAAGACTCATACAGTCAGGTAAGTGGCCCAGTGGTTGGAGCACTGGGCTTAGAATCAGGAAAAGACTCTACTTCTTGAGTTTAAATCTGACCTCAGACACTTACTAGCTTGGTGACCCTGGGCAAGTCACTTCACCCTGTTTGCCTCAGTTTTCTTATCTGTAAAATGAGCTGGAAGAGGAAATGGCAAACTACACCAGTATCTTTGCCAAGAAAACCCCAAATGGGGTCATGAAGAGTTGGGCACTACTGAAAAATGGCTAAACAGCACATATCATATCCCACCACCACCCTTCTATCTCACCCCAAGCAGAACAGAATGTACACCAGGAGTACCAAACTCATTTTTGCAACCTTGCAACATCCACCAGGATAAAATGTAATTGGGAAATATTTAACAAAATAAATAAAAATACAATACAACATAGATAATGTGAATTTGTGGTTTTCTAATTTAATAGGCAGCCCAAGTATCCATTTCTATTTGAGTTTAACACTATAAATGTACACTCTCTGAGGGCATCTTTGTCTTGTGTCTCCCAGTTCCTGATACAGTACCTGATACATAGTAAGCACTTAATAAATACTTGTTGAATTGAATATTTCTTAAGTGACCATGACAACTGCTAGTACCATTTCTACCATTACTCCTCCTCCTTCTCCTGCTAATAGTTAGCATTCATATAGTGCTTTAAGGTTTGCAAAATGATTTACAAATATTATCTTATTTGATCCTCACAACTGCCCTGGGAGATAGGTGCTATTTTTATCCACATTTTGTAAAAAGAGGAAATGAGGCAGAGTTTAAGTGACCTGTCCAGGGTCACATAGCCATTGAGTATCTCAGGGCAGATTTGAACTCAGGTCTTCCTGACTCTAAGCCCTTCGCTCTTTCCATTATCTATGGCGTGTGATGTGACATGTTAATCACTAGTTAAAAGCAAATGGCTGAATAATCTCCCAAGGAATAAGTGATCTACTCAAAGAGATTATTTGTTCTACACAGCCAAGGATTTTCAGAACTCTAGGGCTTGTCTGGGCTGAAGACACACTTGGCTGGTTAGCTTTGGATCTGAACAAACTCTATGCCCCATCCTGTACATTTTGATCTATCCCTTAGAGACTCAGGGATCATGCTGGTAGGTAATGATTTTATTTTTAATTTATATATTTTATTTCACTAAATATTCCCCAATTAAATTTTTAAAAGATTAACATTCATTAAAAAAAAAAATTAGTTCCAAATTCTCTCCCTCTCTCCTGCCCCTCCCCCACCTCTTTAGAAGGCAAGAAAAGTAGGCAATGACTTTATTAAAAGCAAGCCTTTGGTTTACACAGAAGCTGATACTCTCAACAAGATTAACCCATAATCAGCATTGGTAGATGCTTTTCTACCAGCTGTTGGCTTACCTTGAATTGCTAAAACCTACCACCAGTAACCTTTTCTAGAAGAGAAATACCATCACATGCAACCTCCCCCCTCCCAAGTACATCATGGCACCACAGCCATCCCATTTCATGGTCTTTTCAGTGCTTAGCTTTCCCCTCAATTATTTTTAAAGTGAAATTGGTTGTAATCACCCTAACAGCATCTGAGCTGAACAAGGTTGCGTATAATTCAGCACTATCTAAATGAATTTGCTATTTGCAACAAATATAGTCATTTATGTCAATAGGGAAAACATCCAATTGATTGCCTCTCACCAACCAATTTCTAAAGCTGTCTTTGTATTAATGGGGAAATCGCTCTCAGAAGAAAAGGACAACCACCCATCAATTACAAACGGTGTGACACAGCATTCCAGATACCAAGGCACGTAAGCCTTTAATGTACTGACAAGTCTTAAAAGGCTTGAGCAGAAGGCCTTGG
Source organism: Vombatus ursinus (assembly GCF_900497805.2). NCBI lineage: Eukaryota > Metazoa > Chordata > Mammalia > Diprotodontia > Vombatidae > Vombatus > Vombatus ursinus. The sequence continues at coordinate 5,451,132 of NW_020954588.1, forward strand.
CAGACATGTACATCAGAAACCCTGCTCTCTTTCTCAGAAAGGCAATTTGTAACAGGGGAAGGGCCACTCAGAGCTTCTCTTTGCTGCTTCCAACAGGAATTCTGTGAATTCCTGAAAAACGAAAGTCGGCGGCTCTGTGACAGCTTTCCCCTTAGCTTTTATTCCTGCAGTCAGAGCTCTGCAGTCCTCCATGAATGTCAACCTAGATCCTGGGCAATTCCAGAACTCTCTTTAACTTCCCCACCCCCATCTTCCTATGGAACGTTGGGATCTACTGTAATCTGCCACTGTCCTGTAGAACTGCACTCCAAAAATGTGACTTTGAGAAAGTTAATGCTCCTCCCTAGGCCTCAGTTTCCTCATCTGTAAAAGAAGAAAAATCAGACTATGTGATTGGGAACATCCCTACCAGGTCCAGATTCACAATCCAGAGGACCCAAGTGAATATACAGTGGTTGTACTCAAGGGGGAGTTGTGACAAAACCACCCCAGAAATCCTCAAACAAAAAGTTCCCTTGAGTTCTGGGACCCTAGGTAACCTTGTTATCGACTCAAGAACTGGACTTTGAAAGACTTAAGAACTCTGATTGATGCAACAGCAAAGTATCATTCCAGCAAACCGAGGATGAAATATGCTAACCATCATCAATAAATATTGATTAACTACATACTGTGTACCAGGCACCGTGCTGGCAACGATGCTTACCTCCTGACAGAAGTGATGGACTCAAGATGCAGAATAAGACATAGTTCTAGACACGGTCACTGTTGGATTTTGTTTTGCTTATCTATGTTTATTTGTCACAAGTATTTTCTTATTCTTTATTTTTAGTGGAGGTGGATAATGAGAGGGAGAGAAAATAAATACTTGTTAATTTAAGAATTAAATTGATTAGCTTTCTAATTGTTCTCCCTTCTTCATACCAATCCAATCAATTCTCCACATGACTACTAAAATGATTTTCCTGAAGTTATTCTGCAAAATGACTTTCTCTTTCTTACTCAATAAATTTTAATGGCTCCCTAGTGCTTTTATGATGAAATATGATGTCCTCTCTTTGATCTTTAAAGCCCTTCATGACCTGGCCCCAAATTACCTTTTCATGCCTGGAAAGCAGTTCTCCTCATCTTTTAAACTATGTTCAAAGCACATATGAAGTGCCACTTTCTCCATGTAGTCTTTTCTGATCCATCCCCTCATCCCTCAAAATTACCTTAGACTCATTTTGTGCATACTTTTATCTGTCCTTGTCTCTACTCCCTTATCCTTATCCCCTCAGTAGAATGTAAGCTTCTGGAAGGCAGGGACTGTCTAATTTTTTCTTCACGTCCTCAGAGCCTATGTAGCAGCTAGGTGGCACAACGGATAGAATGTGTGGCTTGAAATCACAAGGACCTGAGTTCAAATCCAGCTTCCACTAGCTATGTGACCCTGGGTAAGTTATTTAACTCTGTTTGCCTCAGTTTCCTCATCCATAAGATGATCTGTAGAAGGAAGTGGCAAACCACTCCAGTATCTTTGCCAAGAAAACTCCAAATGGGGTCACAAAGAGTGGGACACAACTGAACAACAACCTCAGAGCCTAGCAGAGTGCCTGGCACATGGCACTTGTGTGTTGTTGAACTCATTACTGGAATCCCTTCTCTTATCTATTTGATTTCACTATCAAAAAAAAAGAAGAGATCACTTAGTCCAATTCATTCATTTACAGATGAGGTCAGTCACAAACAATTAGAGGTGCAGGACAATTCTGATGAACCCCTCGGGCAGAGTCTTGGAGGAATTTTGGAGGACTTCTATCCAAACTGATACTCCGCAGCATTGGGCCATTTCCAGACCTTCCCAGCCATTTCCAGATCATCTCAGCCATTTCTAGACCTTCCCAGACATTTGTGGACCTTGCTCTCTCCTCCTCCACTCTAGCCATCTTCCTTGAGATCCTCCCATCAGAACTACCTTGACTCTTCCCTGGGTCCCTGGGTTGTCGTAGGTGAAATTTTCACTTTATATTGCCTGAAACCAGACTTCTATATCACTTCCTGGCCATGCCACTGCATGCATCCTCCACCCCCTTTCTAATTCTCCTTCGTATGTTGTCCTCTCCTACCAAAATGCAATCTCCTTAAGGGTAGGACCTACCTTCTTGTATTTGTACCCTCAATGCCTGGCACATAGTAAGTGTTCAATTAATAATTTGTTATTCTTTCATTTATCAATTGATTCACTCATAGAGCATGAAGAGACCTTAAAAATCATTTAGTCCAAAACTTTCATTCTACACATGAAAATACTGAGTCCCAAAGAGAAGAAATGACTTGTCTAAAGTCACACAGCAGAGAGGTGGTAGGGCTGGGACCAGAACCTTTGTCTTTTGGGTCCTGTCCTGGTGTTCTTGCTTTTGAACTATACTGCTCTCCTGGGAAGGCTATCCCTCTATCCCCAGATCTGTCTAGCTCCTTGGAAAACAACCCAATTGATTCAGCCCCAGAGAGGTACTACTTAGGTAGCACCAAGCACCTGAGACCCACGTTGGTTCTCACCTAAAACCTGTAGCTGGTATCAGGAACCCTATAGACTGGAATTATCTTGGAGATGGCCTGGTGGTGTCTCTGTAACCTAAATATAAGCTATGGAAATACCAAACCTTTCCAAGAATCTTTCACTTCAACTGGACAGAAATTTGAGAGAAGGGGAGGGACAGGTCGGGGGGGATGGGAAGGGGAAGGAAGAGGAAGAGAAGGGGGAAGTCTAAGAGTCCTATATCCTCACCTCCACCTCTCAAAACCTCTTATTTCCTCCAAATCTCAGCTCCAGAGCCACCTGCTACTTGAAGACTTTTTTTAATCTCCATCAAACTACTAAAGCCTTTTTCCCCAAACTACTTAGTAGCCATTTTGTACATAACTATACATTTGCACATCATCTCTTCTAGCTAGACTATAAACTCCTCAAAGGCAAGGATAGTTCCATTCCTGTCTCTGTACAGCAATCATGTTTGGCATATAGCAGGTGCTTAATAAATGCTTCTTAGTTCATTGATTTAGAAGTGTTATTTTTGATACTCCACCCTGCACTTTTTAAAGACATCCTTCTTTTTATGTGTTTTTAGGGTGTTTTTTCCCCATCTGATGAGTGCACTATTTTCAAAATCGATCACCTTTTTTCTGTCCCTTCTCCTGTCTTTGAGTTCTCAAGGGTTCTTTGTTACATCCCCATTTTCACATAGCATTCTATGCCCCACAATTTCTTTTTATTTGCAGATTTCATTATTGTCTCTCATCTTCTCCAGTTCTAGGGAACACTCGCCTGGTGCTTATGACAGCAGCTGTTCAAACTCCCTTCATGTTCATCTACTTTATTCCTCCCAATATCCCAGGGGAAGCTTGTCAAAACAGATTCACAGAATCCTGACAAAGCAATCACAGAAGAGCAGAGAGGACCTCAGAGGTCAGCGTACCCAACCCCCTCCCCAAAGCATGCATGTCTCCTGACAAATGGCCATCCGAAAAATTCCTGTCATTGAGATAACCACAATGGAATAAATCTTTTAATTGGTTGCAGAGCTAGACAATAACAAAGTTAAATCCACCACTCATATAAGCCTCTAGACCTCACTGCATCATATTAGCTCCCCTGTCTCTCTGCCAGATCAATTAAAAAAAGAAAAAAGTTTAAAACACAATACTTATTAAATTCAATGAGTAAATGAGAGCAACAAAAACTAGGCATGGCAGAGTGGGCCTTGGCCAGAGAACAAACAAAAGACTCTCATAAATTGATTTGCTACCTACTAACATTTATTTCCACAATCCCTTTATGGTACAGTAGAAAGAGAACTGGGCTTGGAGTCAGGAAAGGCATGGTGATGAATCCTGACTCGGACACTGAGCAGCTATGGTGGGCTTAACTTCTCTGAGCCATGGTTTTCTTATATAAAAAAAGGGGCTAATCAAGGGATATCACCTTGCCCACAAAGGTTTGTATAGTCAAAGATATGGTTTTTCCAGGAGCGATGTATGGCTGTGATAATTGAACTATGAAGAAAGCTGAGCACTGCAGAATCGATGATTTCAAATTACAGTGTTAGAGAAGACTTTTGAGAGACTCTTGGAGTGGACCTCAAATCAGTCCATACATAAAGAAATTAATTCAGACAATTTATTGGAAGGTCACATACTGAAGCTGAAGCTTAAATACTTTGGCCACATAATGAGAAGATGAGACTCATTGGAAAAGACTCTGATGTTGGGAAAGATCAAAAGCACAAGGAAAAGGGGACGGCAGGGGATGGGATGGATAGATAGTGTCATGGAAATAACAAACACGAACTTGGACAGACTTCACGACATGGTGGGGGATAGAAAGGCCTGGCATGCTAGGGTCCATGTGATCACAAAGAATCGAACATAACTGAATGACTGAACCACAACATCATCAGGGCTACCTATTTCATGGAGTTATTCTGAAGATTCAGTAAATGCATGTACATGGTCAAGAAGGATTTGTGATTTCCTATAAAACTCCCAGTGTGAGAGCTTTCTCCACCAATACAAATTGCAACCCATCTATGATTTAGTAAAAAAAAATCCTAGGGAGTTGCCCAAAACACATGGAGATAGTGACCCATCCAGGATCACGCAGCATAAGTGTTAGTGGTATCATTTGAACCCAGATCATCCCGGTTTCAAGCCCAACATCCTATCCACACTGCTATTTGCTACATAAACTTATACACACATGCATATATAATACATATATACACAGGGTCACACAGCTAGTAAGTGTCAAGTGTTTGGTCTGAGACCAGACTTGAACTCAGGTCCTCCTGACTTCAGGGCTAGTGCTCTATCCACTGCACCACCTATCTGCCCTAAAACACTTAAAGTCTTAAAGCAAATATTATTTTCTTTTTTTTTTCTGACTAGATCTATGATTTCATCTGTGTAAGGAACACCCAGTACTGTGCTTGCAACTGAGATGTCAAGAGGTCAAGTGATTTATCCAGGGTTACACAGTCAGTACACATCAGAGGTAGGGCTTGAACATGGGTCATCCAGTCTCTAAGGCCAGCTCTACCCAGGTAGCGGATACCAACAGGGAGTTACCAACTATTCGATGGCTGCCTCCAATCTAATTTTCTTATCCTACCAAAAAAACACTGTTCATGCTATGTCTCCTAAAGAGCTGATGGGTGGTGTGAACATCAGAATGAAGAGGGTTTGAGAGAAGGAATAATCCTGCAATCTCTGAGGTTTTCCCTGAGCTAGAAGTGACACCCCTCTTAGAAGCTTTCATGGTATTTTTCTTATGGCAATTATATAGCAATCTTCTTATAGCAATATATGCCTGTCTATACTAAATGCAGAAGAATTCAATCCAACAATTGTTAATAGCCTAGGCTATGCAAAACCCGATGAACATAACTAAAGTTAGAAAAATGAAAAGGGATATAGTCACAGCCTTCCGGGAGTTTATGATTCAATAGAGCTTATCATCGAAAGACTTACTGGGCACTTTGGTGCTCTGGTTATTGCAGCAGCACCATTTTATCATCTATGGGAGGAAAGGTTGCAGCACTGATCTGTGTACCTGTACATCTTAGGTGAAAACTAGCAAATTAGGTTTGATTCATAGAGAACAATGCCTTAAGAAGACTTGATGAAGGTTTCCAGGCTCTGACTGCCCCTCTTTCCCAGAGTAAGTCACATGGCAATTTCATTTTTCATTCCACTCACAAACGTTATTAAAGCAGCACAGTGATTTAAAGGGAATTGATTTTTCTTCTCAACATCATCATCAAAAAGGGGGTAGAAGTAAAAAATAAATAAATAAAAATCTGCTACATCAGGCCAGTGAAAGCACAGAGATTGATTATGAATCTAATCACTGAAGAAAGAAAAGAAAGAGCAATGAAGCACCAAGTACTGTTGGAGTAAATAAAGAATCCAGCATGCGTACATGCTGGAAATGGTTCTCTAGACAGATAGATTGTGTAGCAAAGGACATGATGTTCCAGGTTTTCAAGTGCTCATGGAAGGAAATAGATTTGTTATTTAGAACTCTCTATTTCAAGCCCCAAGCATCATAGGATAATAGAGCCTCAGATAAAAAGGATCCCAGAGGCCACTGAGCCCACTCTGTCCAACCTGGATCTGAGAATCCCCCCTACAACATAACCAGCGAGTGGTCAACCAGCCTGGACTTGAAGACCATTAACAAGGGGGAACCCATGATCTCCAGGCATCCCAACACACCATGAATAGCTCTAATCATTGGCATGTTTTCCTTATTCCTTCAACCTGTCTACAATTTCCATATATTATTGGTAGTTTGCCCCTCTGAAGCCAAGGAAAAGAAGCCCAATTCCTCTTCTATATGACAGCCCTTCAAACTTGAAGACAGCTATTCTATCCACCCCATCCCCCAAAAAAGTCTCTTCTGAGGACTAAAACAGTCTCAGTTTTTTTTTCAACCAATCCTCCTGTGGCATGATCTTAAGGTCCTCCACCATCTTGGTGCCCTCTTTTGAATGCTCTCCAGCATATCAATGTCCTTCTTAAAAGGTAACCCTTAGAAATGAACATAACATTACTCCAGATGTGTTAGGACCAGGGCAGAGTTGAATATGATTCTCATCAACTTGGTCCTGAACACCATGCCCTTCAATGTAGTCTAAAATTTTATGAACTGGAAACTAACTAAAGAGGTGTCCATTGATAATGGAATGGCTGAACAAACTATGGAATATGGATGTCATGGAATACTATCATGGGGTAAGGAATGCCAAAGAGATGGTTATATTACTTCACAGCTGACCTATTGCAATTGCTTCCTCATTGGTTTCCCTGCCTCAAGCAAGTCTCTCTCCTCTCTCGCTCATCTCCTCATGCTCTCTCGCACATTCACCTATCAAAGCAAAACTAACTATGTCACTCTAGTCAAAAATCCATTTAGTAAGCATCTACTGTGTATCAGGCACTGTGCTAATCACTGAGGATACTAGAAGAGGCAAAAGACAGTCCCTGCCCTCAGGGAGCTTACAATTTAATGGGGGGAGGGGAGAGAGACAACATATAAACAAATATATGCAAAGCAAGTTATATTCAAGATAAATAGGAAATCATTAAAAGAAGGAAGACACTAGAATTAAGAAGGGTTAGGGAAGGCTTCCTGTAGAATCTCTAGGATTAACTATATATTCCTCTGTTTGGCATTTAGTCTTTCATAACCTGGTCTCCTACTTTTCAAGTCATACCTTACCCTCCTCCATGAACTTTACAATCCAGTGACGCTGGCCTCCTTGCAGTTCTTCATACAAGACTCTCCATTTCCAGACTCCAGGCATTTTCCCTGGCTTGTCCCTCTATGCCTGTAAAGCCCTCCCTCCTTATCTCTGCCTCCTGGTTTTTCTGAATTCCTTCAAGGTTCAGTTAAAATCCCACAAGAATCCTTTCCTGGTCCCTTCTAATATCAATGCAGGCATTAAATGAATGTACGTTGAATTCAACTGAACTGAAATGAATCAGGAAAAGGAATCATTGCAATGATATATAGAGAAGGTAGTGCCTCTTTTCCTTGCACAGAGAAGGCTCCATTGGGATTGAGATGAAGAGAAGAACATACATAGCAGTTCACATATGCTCATGCATGCATGCACACACACACACACACACACACACACACACACAAGTTCTCCACTAGGAACTGCTCTGTCAATGTGACTCTCAGAGATTTGTAGGCTAGTGAGCATGCCAGCAGGTGATATTGTCAGCACGTTAACAATAATTTTCACATATGCTGAATTGCTGAATTGGCACTTTTATTGGCCTCTGATTTGTTGGTAAAAATAGGAATTTCTCCCTAAAATTCCCCAACTTGTAAACCTAATTAATCCCCACTATACATTCCCAGAGCAAACTCTGAAAATACAGACCCTACACTGATCAAGAATTGAGTCCATTGCAGGCTTGTTCAAATAACAGGAAAAAGGAATGTTGTGAGTGCCCCCCACCCATCCCCGACCCTCTCTCCCTGATGCTCAAAACTTGGAATAGCCAAGGTCCATGTCACACAGTCCTGACTCCAGGTTATTTGAACATGAAAGTATGAAACAGAAAACTATTCTCCATATTCCCCTGTGAATTGCCTTCATCCTTAGGTGTAAGGATAGTTAGGCAGAGGGTGGTGGAAAGCATCCTAGAATCATAGTGTTAGAGCTGGAAGGGAACTTAGAAACCATTGAATCCATCTCCCTCATTTCATAGATCCAGAAACTGAAGCCCAAGAGGTTAAGTATGCACATGATCATACAGATAATTAGTGTTAGAGGCAGGATTTGAACCCAGGTCTTCCTGCCACCAGCACTCTATATCCACTTTGCCATTCAGAGTTTGGTGCTTAAAAAAAAAACAAAAACAAAAAACCTGGTCCCAACTGCAGCTCTGCCATTTACTATCTTCACAGGCTTGAATGAATCAGGTTCTGACTGTCCCCCACACCTGGAATGTTGTCCCTCCTCCATTCAACTTACTGACCTATCTGGCTTATTTTAACTCACAATTAAAACTCATCTTTCACTGAAAGCCTTCCCCCCAACCCCTCTAAATTCTAGTGCCTTCCCTCTGTTAATTATTTCCTATTTATCCCATATATTGCTTGCATTGTATATATTTGTTGGCATTATCTTCCCTATTAGATTGTTAAGTTCTTTGAGGACAGGGACTGTTATTTGCCTCTTTTTTGTATCCCCAGTGCTTAGTACAGTACTGGGCACATTGTAGGCACTTAAGAAATGTTTATTGATTGATTAATTGGAAGGAACCTCAGAGACCAACTAGCTTCCCTCTCATGTGAAGAAGAATCCCCATTAAACAGATCTGATCCATGGTCCTCCAGCCTCTCTGCTTAAAGACCTCTAACAAGGTCCTCATGGCTTCCTGAGGCAGCCCAGTTGCTGGGGCAACTTTAGCCGTTGTGAAGTTTTTTATAACATCCGCTGTAGATATGCCTCTTTGAAACTTTGTTCTTAGCTCTTCTCTCTGGGCCCAAACTAGGAAAAGTGTAATCCCACCCTCTACTTGCTTACCCTTCAATTAACGAAAGACAGCTGTCGTATCCCACCCTCAGTCTTTCCCAGACTAACCATCCCCAGTTTCTTGAACCAATTCTTATATGGTAAGGACTCGAAGCCCTTCACCACCTTGTCTGTCTTTCTCTGGACACTTGCCAGCTTATTAATTTCCTTCCAAAGTCCCCTGTCAAGTTTCCCCATCAGTCAAATGAGAGGACTGATGATGTCTGCTGTCCCTTCTAGCTCTACATCCCGTGCTATGCCCCTGCCATTCCATCTTTCCTCCACCCCAGAGCACCGGCGCCATCATTAATACGACATCCCCCACCAGGGATGTTTGCTCTCCACTTTTCCTGGCCAAATCATGTTCCTATACCCCTTCAGAAAAAAAATCTGCTGAACTTCTACTTTTTCTAAGTAAATGCATTGGTAGAGTTATGCAGTTCTCTGGAAATTGGGAGCATCCATTTTTAGATACCTCCCACCTCTTCTTCCCACTTCCAATGTCATTTCCATATTCTGGGAATTGGTACAAATCAATTATTTCTTCAAGTTATGTCTGTACTATGCTCTGGAAATGGGTCCCATGGACCATACTATTACCATACTATACAACAGGCATCCTGTTTATAAGCCATAATCTGGTTCTCTAAGTGACTCCTCCTGATTCAATCATCCATTTAGACCTTTATACATATATTGATGAGAATCTAAGCAACTGAAATTAACCCACAATGGTAAGATTCTAAAATAAGTAGCCAGGATACTTTTTTCCTTCCTTTGACATTTGCTACTCAAAGTCTTTGATGATAATATTCTTTTTTCATTATACTATGTTATGGAAATGTTTGTTTTATTCCATAAATTTAAAATAAATAAAAAGTAAAAAGTAAAAAAAAAAAAAGTCAATAGGAAATTTATTTACCTGTAAACCCAGGTAAGCAGATACAGGTGCCATTCAGACTTTCACTGTCACAGGTCCCACCATTCAGGCAACTGATGTTAGCACAGGGATCCTTGTACAATTCACAGTGTGATCCTGAGAACAAAGACAAGAAACAAACCATGTGAGTCACGGAAGGATAGGGCTGCCTCAGGAGTGGTACGCTAAGATCTACGTCATCTAAGAAAGAGAAGATCTGCAGTAGCTTAGATGCTAGCAATGGACAGATGAACTGCAGCTAGTCTGGTATCTCATGTCATGCTGGCTGTCCCGCTAAGAGACAAGGGCAAAGAGAATGGAGTCCAACCATAGACTATGCCAGGTACGAGTCCTTTTCCAGGCACTCTTTATAGGTCCACAAGGAAAAGTATTCTTTAAGGCTTTTAATAGACAACCAGACTTCCTTTTACAGCCTGAGTTTTCAGAGAGCTTTAGAAGTAAGATTGACTCACCCTTTCTCCCCCATGTTCCTAGACCAAACAAATTGTACAAATCATGGTAGAGATCATAGGATCATAAGTTATTGGATTTAGAGCTAGAAGAGACCTTAGAGGCCATACACAAACCAACTCATCTCATTTTACAGATGAAGTAACTGAGGTGCTAGCATTTGTTCATAATGCTCATAATGACCCAAATCAGAATGGGGACAAAATCCAAAACGAACGAGAAAGCTCAGCAAACACTGAGCAAACAAATGGAGATCCCCAGCTCTCTCACCATGCATTCCACGTTTAAAACGCTTGTTGATAGCATATTAAAGCCATTAAGGATGGCCAAGGCAAAAGGATCTCTGTCTCAAAGCAATATTAACAGCACAGATCCCTTTGGTGTTTTAAGGATTACTAAGGCACCTTAGTTACTCCCCACCTGCAACCTCAAAAAGGTCTGAAGCTGGCACTATAAGCATTCTTATGCCAGTTTCAGAGATGAGGAGACTGGAGCCAAGTGATATACTCAAGGTCACCCAGCTAGAGAACATCTGAGCTGGAATTTAAACCCAAGACTCCTGACCCTGAGACCAGTATTCTTTCCACTATACTATATCCCCCTCAAATAGAACCACAGAATCACACACCTATGACTGGAAGGGACTTTAAAGGTCATCCAGTCTAATTCCTTCAGATGAGGAAATTGAGGTCTAGAGTGGTTAAATGACTTGCCCAATAATATACAGGGAATAAATGGCAAAACAGAAATTTGAACTAAGGTCCCACAATTCCAAATTCAATCCTTTTTCCACCATACCACATAGCCTATATCAAAGGAATTTTTCTTGTCATTAAAACAAAACCAAACAAAACCCTAAGCTATACAGCGGCTAAAAAAATTATAGATATGCATGGAATGGGAATATTGTTGTGTTATAAGACGTGATCAAACGTCCAGCATCAGCGGACCACAGCGAAGGGAGCAGAAGTAGGGGAACAACTTCTACGAGGACATCATAAAGAAAAACACTTTGGAAAGACTAGAATTCGGATTAATGTGTGATAAAATACAAGTGTAGAGATCTCAAGAGGAAACATGCCATCCCTACCTCCTCCGACTGGAGAGGCGATGGTCTTAAAATGCAGAATGAGATGTACTTTTTGGAATGGCCGATGTGGGAACTGATTTTACTGGACTATGCATATTTTGTAATGAGGGTTTTTATTTTGGAGGGTGTGTGTGTGTTTGTGTGTATGTGTGTGTGTGTGTGTGTGTGTGAATTTGAATGTTTTATTTGCTATAAATGCTCAATTGGGGGGTGCAGCGGCAGTGGGAGACATAACAAAGGTTTACCAAAATGAACCCACAAATAATTTTATTTCTTTTTTTTTAAATCAAGCCCTATAGAAAGCAGTGATGATGTCTTTGCTTTTTTGTTTTTGTTTTTGAAAAGGAAATCCTGAAATTCCATCAGAAAAGTTGTATAAAAGTGACCTTTTAATCTCAAATGAAAACTAATTATGCAGCAAAACAGATAAGAGCAAAGAAAAAAATCATTCATTGAGCCCTTCCCATGACCCTGAGGAAATGATCAAAAATGAGAAATTGTATTTTTTAATGCCACATTCACTTTTGCTCTTCTATCATTGCTTAGATTCTATTGTGTAAGATATCGCCACTCCCTATGATTCACTATTTAGTCATTGAAATTATTCTTGTTTTTGTTCTGTTTTTTTTTCTTCATTTTTATTTCCCATAGCAATGCAGATAAAAGGGGGAGAAAGCTATGGGTAGAAATAAAAACCCTCTCTATACGTATTATATACGTATGTGGTGCCTAGCAAGTATTTTAGGGCAAAGTTATTTTTAATCCCTCTTTGTCCTATATTCTCAAATCCAATCCATCACGACATCCTGCCAAATTTCTCAGCACAGTTTCTCAGATTGTGGCCTCCCCCTTTTTGCAGCCCCACCCAAATCCCTGGCTTCCAGAGTCTTATGCTTGGATCGCTTCAGCCGCTTCCGACTTGCTCTCCAGGCTTCTACTTACTCAAAATGGACACCTTGATTTCATTCATTCTTACTAAACACAGAATGTTCATTTACATCAAAGATCAAATTAAGGTAATAATTAGTGTGTAAAAATTGCTTGTCTTTTAAAAAAAACACCTTCGTCTTTCCCTCCTCAGAATTTTCACTGAGCCCCCAATGAGAATGACTGGGTTAGAAATGAGTTTTCATCTCCTTTGTTTCAATTTGTTCATCATACATTTGAAGATAAAAGAATCCCAAGCCCCAGGATGTTGAACTGTAATCAGTGGCAACAAGAGAAGATGAAACGATCCTTCAAAAAGAACAGAACATGATGCCTCTGACCAAGTGAACAAGATGCGAAATCCATGGACAATTCCCACACAAGGAAGACCTCTTCTAGGTCCAAGAGCCTGAGGTAACTAGGAGTCTTGTCTCTATCCATAGATACAAATCTATCGAGTGAAGCTGACAAGCAAATTCTAGACAAAATATTGACACTCCTGTGAGAATGGCAAAGGAGTACCAATTGATGTGAGTTTTAGGGAGACAAATTTCAACTCAATAGGGAGACAAAGACTGGCCATCTGAAGATGGAATAACTCCCCAAGTCAGTGAGTTCCTAATCACTGAAAGTGTTCAAGTAGAGGTGTGAGGGTGTAGAAGAGAATATTCATACATCAAGCACAAAAGAGAATTGAATAACCACCATGGTTCCTTCCAATTCCAATATTCTATGATTCTATATAAGTCCAAAATAGAATGGGTTTAAATTATTTTATTTATTTCTTATATTTTTTACATTATATATTTTCATTATATATTAATTATAAATTTTAAATGTAATTTATATATAATTACATATAAATTTATTATAAATATTTATATTTATTTTATTTAAAACAACAACAAAAACTATTATAAGAAGCAATTTGGATTCAGGACCTTTGGAAATACTTTTATTCTTTCTTACGATTGTCTTCTTTTTTCTTTTATGAGCCCTCAGATCATTTGTACATCCAAAGAAGAGTTGTCTCAGAGCAGATGGGTCAGAATAAAAGCCATCTTCACAGAAATAACATTGCCGTGAAGGAAGCTATTGAACTCTTCCATTGGTCATTTCTGTACATTTTCTTACTTTGGTGAAAATTGAAGTCCAGCCCACTTTTACAGGCCAGCCAGTGATGCTAAAAACAGTAGGCCTTGTTATAGGCATTTCTGAACTCACACAAAAGAGGGCAGAAATCTTCAGACAAGATAAGCAGAAGCGGTCAAGGGCAGTCAAAGATAACTAAGAGAAGGGACAAGCATGGCTGCACTTAGGGAGGTCACTGAAACATCCAGACTATAGAAGGAAGAGGAAGAGGATCAGTTACAGTCCTGAGCTAGTCCACCCTCAAGCCTTGGCCTATCCAGGTCATACCAAGTTGAACAAGAAGGATTAACCACAAGCTCCCATCACCTCTCTTCATATAATGGATTGAAGGTCTGGGTCCTTTGTCCTTCACACATTAGGGCACCTGAACAACTTGCACCTTATCTCCTAAAGTAAAGTGATCCGTGGCGGGGAAGAGAGCAGTGGTGGTCTGCCACAATTTGGCTATGTCTAAGGAGAGCCACGAATCAACCTGACCAGCCCCGACAGGTTCTACAGAAATACTGGATGAGTACCAGAAAAAAAAACCTATAGAAGAAAACCCCATGTTTCCTATACAAAAGTGAGTTCTGTTTAGACAGGTAGATCAAGTTGTTACAGCAGAATTCTATACTAGGAAGGAGGACAGCCCAGACCAAGTGTTCTTAATGTTTTTTATATTATAGATTCCATTCACAGTCCAGTAACACCTGTAGATCCCTTCTCAGAATAATTTTTAGGTGCATACATTAAAATAAGTAAAATTACAAAGCAATCCAATTATATTGAAATTTTTTTAAAAAGTCAGGTTCAGGGGCAGCTAAAATGGTGCAGTGGATAGAGCTCCAGCCGTGGAGTCAGGAGAACCTGAGTTCAAATCCAGCATCAGACACTTGACGCTTACTAGCTTACCCTGGGCAAGTCACTTAACCTAGATTTCCTCATCAAAAAAAAAGAAAAAGCAAAAAAAAAAAAGTCAGGTTCACAGACCTCAGGTGAAGAACCCCAGGCCTAGACATACTGATAGTAAGAAGGTAATGCCAAAGATACTGGTCTATAGTTCCTTTACTTCCTTCAAAATTCAGTTCAAGCATAGCCTTCTCCATGAAGCATTTTGACTGAGATAATAAGTATTTTGCAAGCACTGGTGCTGCACTATATAAAAGCTAGCCATTGTTTTTATTGCTTCCTGATGTTCCCACCTGCTAGCCCTTTCCTTGCCAGACTACCATGTTACATGCATGGAAGAGAGATGAGACATATTCTGCTTATCCCCAGAAAACAGAATGAGGAGAAATGGGGAAAAGTTGCAAAGAGATAAAATTAGATTTTATGTAATAAAAATCTTTCTAATAGGTCCCTTCAAGCTCTAAATCTATGATTCTAAGAAAGAGTCATCCCCAAATGGAATGGATTGACTCAGGTGATAATGGGTTCCCCTTCACTGTAGGTGAGGGTGTCTTTAAACAAATGTTTAGGGGGCAGCTAGGTGGTGCAGTGAATAGAGCACCAGCCCTGGAGTACACATAACACTTACTAGCTGTGTGACCCTGGGCAAGTCACTTAACCCCATTGCCTAGCCAAAAAAAATATATATATATATTATATATATGTATATATATTATATACACACACACACACACACACACACACACACACACACACACACAAATGTTTAGAGATGAATAGGACCTAAGAGATCACCTAGTCCAATTGCCCCATTTTACTGCTGAGGAAACTAAGTCCCAGAGATGAAATGACTTACCCAAGGTCACACAAGTACTTACAGACAGAGACGGAATTTTGAACATGTCAGTGCTCTTTCCCACACACCACTAGGCTACAGAGGAAATTTTTATTCTGATACGGGTTGGACCAATGGCCTCTGAAATCTCTTTGAGTTCCAAAACTTTGTGATTCTGTGACTTGGAGGGTCTTGACCTTCTGAGTCACTAGTTTGGCCTGGAGTGGGTTCCCAATCAACTTTAGCATGCACTCATTCTTTCTCACAGGGCCTTCATTGAGTCTGTAAATTTCCCACATGCCCCCCAAATCCAGCACAGCTGGGACCTACACTATCCAGAGTCCTGGAAGTTTAATCTTGAGGGTCAGAAACATATAGACCATGGATGGAACTATGTATTCCCCAGCTCTCAGTGTTCTCCTCACCTCAAATCATCTTGTATCTATTTTGCACATGCCTAGATATGTACAGGTTTCCCCCCCGCCCCGGTAAAATGTAAACTCCTTGAGGGCAGGAATCATTTCACTTTTTCTTTGAGGGATTGCCCATCTTTGGCAAACTCTTTCACTTTCTATGTCCAACATAGTGCTTGGCATATATTTGGTACCTACTTATGCTTTCTGGTTTATTTTTATTTGTTCAATCTGAGGATCAGGGCTGAGGGACAGCCCTTGCTGCCTCTTTGCCCATAACAACATGGTTGTCTCCATACATGGGAATTCTTAGAAGCCATTGTGTCCTGGAGGCAGAATATGCTTCCCCACTGATCTACATTGAATCTCTCCCATTGAATAAATGGCTTCCAGGAGGCAGATGAGGAAACTGCCTCTTGAGATCAAATTTAGTCATAGATAAAGAAGGAAACCCACAAGTACATATTGCCAAATATGGGGAGGATCAGTAAACACATCAAAGATGGGCAATCCCTCAAAAAAGTGACCTGTAAGAGTAAAACTGTGCCATGCTCAGGCAGGACTTGGGTTCCAGAGGAATTGGCCATTTTATACAAGTCCCTTGTTCCTGTTAGAGTCAGCAAATATACTGGTTAATAAATGTCTATGATGGGGGAAGAGAAGCAGTTGTTAAAAGTCCCCTAACCATCACAGAGAACGGGGAGAAACCTTTCTGTGTTGTCTATTAGAGGGTTATTATCAATGTAATAAGGATATCCATTTCAAAAAGGTTATCTTAGCCCAGTTCATAGATAATCCTCTGTGATGCTCATGGGGCTGGACTATAATGGGGCAGGATCCCTGGGATATCCTCCATCCACCCAGTAAAAATTTCTAGGGAATTCCAGATGCTATGTGGGCCTAGGATAATTGGTTCTAAGCCACAGGAATTCATGGCCTTCAAAGTTCTAAATGTGTCTTGCAAAAGTGCTAGGTCGTGTGGCAGCTAGGTGGTGCAGTGGATAGAGCACCAGCCCTGGAGTCAGGAGGACCTGAGTTCAAATCTGGCCTCAGACACATAACACTTACTAGCTATGTGACTCTGGGCAAGTCACTTAACCTCAATTGCCTTACAAAAAAAAAAAGTGCTAGATCATTAGAGGTCTAAAACAACTGTTATGACCTCTTCGTGGGCTCTGGAGTCCTCCACTGAGGGACTCCAGGGAACACTGCCACCTTCAACTACAAGCCATCTGTCTAAAGCATCAAACAATATTGTTGCCTCCCAGCAGGAGTAACACATTGAAGGGAATAAGCAAATACCCTAGAAGGGGAATGATGAATGGGGGTACAGTACATGGGAAGAAATGGAGAAGGGGGCACAGAATGTGGAAAGAAAATAAATCCTCTTCTACTTAGGTCCAAGGAAAAAAGAATAAGTTATCATCTGAAAAAGGTGGGGACCAGTGGGTCTGTGGAGCACTGAAATCCGAGAACTGAGACATACAGGAAAACTGGTTGTTGGGTCAAGACTCAGGGCAGAAAGGTCCATAAGAGATTAGGAAGCCAAAATGGAGGAAGTCCCAGTGAGTGGACAATTTGTACAACTCAATCTGTTTCCGTGAGGCTATGGTCCTTTTATTGCAGCTGCTTGGAGTCCTTGACCCCTAGTTATTGGTAATGTGCTGATATGCTCAGGGGAGGGCTCTGTCAAACCTCCTTCTTCTTCTTCAGATGACCCCAATGGTATGTGGGCGCATAAAAAGCATATCTTCAGTATTCTTTCTACTAAAGCAGATTATGAACTCACCCCATTTTCTCCTGCAATTTCTGTCCTTAACTTTCAAGACATTAGGGGAAGGGGGAGGTACAATGAAAAACCACTAATCTAATAGCCAAAGAATGAAGGTTCCAATCCTGTCCCCAGTGCTGATTACCTGTATGACCTTGGGCAAATCACTTTATGCCACTGGACCACAGTTTCCTCATCTATAAGATGAGATGATTCTTTTAGGTAGCCTCTGAGGCCCCTTCCAGCTCCAGTTCTCCAAGTCCCTCATAGGGTACCTTCTCATCACCTTGGTCTTCCTGGTTCTGTAAATATTTCTTGGATACCAGTAGACTCAAGTTGTCCATCTTTTCATTTAACCAGCCTATCTCTTTTTCCAAGTATAAGTCTTTGAAGATGACTTTTATGGCATCTCTCACATTCAAGTTATTTTGGTAATACACAATGGGCTGCCAGCTTCAGAACAGAAATGGACAGAATGTCATTGACCAAAAGGGAGCTTCCATTGAAATCAGGTACATAAAACTGGCCTTTCATCCCTAAAGGAGAGGAAACACCCAACGTACTTTGGCAGACACACAGGTAGCCCGTCCAGTAGAATAAGGAGTCATTCCAAATCTATCTCAAAAACACAACATTTTGTCAGGGAAAACCAGGTCCATACTTCAGACAGTCTGTGGAATGATACAGTCATCATTCACTGGCAATGAACACAGTACGTGCTAGTACGAAATTTATATTTAGCCTCAAGCAAAAACAAATTGCAATTCAGTCAAAACAAACACAAATCCCCAGTTTTCATATTAAAGGGTGGATAGAAGCAATGTTTCTTAAAATATTGCCATTCCCCAGAACTACTTCCATAAGTTAATTTAGAGTTAAATTTAGGATGAATCAGAGTAAGTATAAAAGTTGTTCTCATTACCACAATATAGATGTGATGATTACTTTGCATGGGGGTGGGGGGGTCAGGGTTATATGTCTGTATATGTGTGTGAGTGTGTGTGTGTGTGTGTGTGTGTGTGTTAGGCAAACCAAGTGAATTAATCTGTAGATAAAATACTCCAGGTAAATAAATCAAACTTGATATTGCCTCTGTCATTATTCTTCCTAGGGAGCCTTCTGTTATTTACTCAGGTCTTTCTCTGAGTTCTAATTACATTTATACCACACACATTGATACTTAATCATGTTTCATGTGTCATAGTTTTCTGCGCCAAACTAGATTGTAGATTCCCTGAGGGCAAGGATTACATATTTATGTGTCTTCTGTGGTCCCCACAGCACCTAGCAGTTAAGTGATCAATAATTACATGTTGAGTGACTGATAAAGTAGAATCCAGTACGTAAAACTTTCAGCCCATAGAAAAATATCTTCCTTTTCAATTGTGTACTTTTTTGGTCATAGAACTTGCTATGCTAGAAAAAAGAAGTTAGTCCAACTGTGAACTGTGCCTAATCTTTCACAACAAAAGATTACAAGCCATCAATCTCCCTTGAAGATATATCAGGGTCTAACGCAGAGGTCCTCAAAGGAGATACTGGGATTTAATATTTCACGTATTTACCATTAAAATGCCTGCTTCTTAGATGGTTCCTCTATACTTCAACTACTAAATTCCCAGTTTCTTAAATTACAGTGGAAATTCATAATAGTTATATCTTAGGAAGTCATTTCTAGTGGTTTTAATTAGTCTGTGTTAAGCAGCTCATGTGTTTGCCTAAAGAACTCATAAAAGAGACCCCTTGAGATAGTTACAAATAAGAGAAGTAAATTACATTTATATTTTTCAAAGAATTTTCACCTTCATTATCTCATTAGATCCTGACAACAACCCTGTTAATTACATAAGGCAGGTGCTATTACACCCATTTAACAGATGAAGAAACTGAGGTAAAGTGACTCAACCATAGCTAGTCAGTGACACAATGGGGACCAGGTCCCAGGTTTGGCTCATACAGCTATTTCTCTTTCTACTTCTATATGCCATCTTTTTCTATAATGCATTGATAGACAGTTTGCCAATCATCAAACATTTATTGAGTGCCTCCTATGAGCCAGGGATTGGATATAAACGATAAGCCAGAAGAAGAAATCTAGCATCAGTGTGAGTCTTCCCTTTGGGAAGCCAACAGAGAGAAGCATAAATGGATCTTCAGGATCTAGACCCAGCTCAGGTCTACAGAGCAACGATGGCCATTTTCCTCCCACGTGGCCAAGGTATGGGGCTGTCATAGGCAGATCCACAAACACTGCCTGAAACCCCATGTAAGGATTGTTAACAAGAGCCAGGCCACCGCTGGTCCACTGGCCTGGAAATAATATTTGTTGCAACACAGCTCCACTAGGTTGGACATGTTTGGATAAATGATGGCCAGAGCACATGGGGCTGCATGGAATCCTGGGAGTTAGAAGACCCAACTCTGTCAGCTGTTCACACAGGGAATTGTGTGGTGCTGGGTAAGTCACTTCCCCATGGCAAGATTCCAGTTCCTCATTTGCAAAATTAAGGGAGAAGGTGCGGCTGGATTAGAGAACCTCTGAGATCCCCTTTTAGACCTTTAATTATAGGATTTAAGATGTGGATTGGTAAAATAAAAAATCCGCAAAGAAAATCTGTGAAAAGCTACCTCCACCCTCCCCCAACTATCAATCCCTCGGTGAGTATCTACTAAGCACCTTTTTGCTGTTATTCCGTTGTTTTGTCCTGTCTGACCCCTTTGGGGGTTTTCTTGGCAAAGATACTGGAATGGTTTGCCACTTCTTTCTCCAGTTTATTTTGCATATGAGGCAACTGAGGCAAACAGGGTGAAGTAACTCGCCCAGGATCACACAGCTAGTAAGTGTCTGAGGCCAGATTTGAACTCAGGAAGATGAATCTTCCTGACTTTAGGCCCAGCACTTTATCCATTGAGCCATCCACCTGCCCTATTAAGCACCTACTATGCCACTATTATCTCTTTCAAGCCTCATTCAAACCCTAGAACATCAGTGCTATTATTATCATCTCCATTTTATAGCTGAGGAAACTGAGGCAGATAGAGGTGAAGCGGCTTACCCAACATCACAGAGTGTCTGAGGCCCAATTTGAACTCAGGTCTTCCTGACTCCAGACTCTAACCACTGCACCACCTCACTGCCTCATTAACTCACATAGCCAATAAGCATTCTCACTGGGATTTGAACCCAGGTCCCCTAACTTGACATCCAAATCTCTTTCAATTATGGCAAGCTTCACAATAACTACAGACAACCCCATCCAGCAAGCAGTGATCAGAGACAGCATTGGCTCTGTCAGAGGCAAGTCTTCATGCTGGACCACTGGCTTTACTAATGCTAACCGGTCACCATGGTTGCCAGACATCTCAATTGTGCATAGTACTACCAGCATTGACACTGTGGACTCTCTTAAATTTCAGCAATTTCAACAAACCTTTATTTAGTCCCTACTCCATGTTTGGTGAAAGGAAGGCCTTTGGTTAGGAGGCTTCTAACACACACTGACCCGGGGACCCTGGCTGAGTCAATGTTCCAAGCTCCACTGTCAGACAGTTACTTACGGAGTTCAAGAATCTCTACTGGTGGGGAGGATTTCCTCGCCAGGAGTTCTCTACATCAATGAAATCTCAGGTCCAAACCAAACCCAAAATCAAAATCAATATGCTGAGGATAAAGAGGAAGAAACATAAAAGTTCCAGATTATATATTTAGAGCTTGAAGGGACCATTTAACCCAATCTCTCATTTGGAAGATAAGGAAACTGAGGTTAAGATAGGGCAAATGATTCACTCCAGATCACCTGGACAGCCAGCAGTCAAGCCAGGATTCAAACTAGGCCTTTTGATTCCATACCCAGTGGATTTCCACCAGTGAACCAAATCATGCAGCATCAGAATTACAAGGGAGCTTAGAAGTCACTTAGTTATGGGTAACAAAGAAGTCAAGTGACTTGCCCAAGGTCATCGAATAAGTTAGTCACAGACCTTGGTCGGGCCTACTAGTCTACTCCACCCAGGCTGGGGAATGTTTCCATGACAACACAGCTTCCTCTCTGCATTCCTTAGTAGGATAGAGCAATACCTGTCCTCTTGGAAAGAATATGAACCAACTCATCCTCACCCCAGGCCACAACCACCAACTTGATCCTTACCTTTATATTCTGGGAGGCACACACACTCATAGCTGTTCACAAGATCCCTGCAAGTGGCCCCATTCTGGCAAGGGGTGGAAAGGCATTCATTGTCTTCCTCTTCACAATAGAGGCCATGATAACCTACAAGACAAAAGGACAGAGGACGTTAGGAAACATTTCCATTTCAAAACTCACTTATCGGCTTTGAGGATTGACATGTTCAAAGGGACCTTAGATTTCATTTAACCTAACCCTGTCATTTTTCAGAAAAGGAAACTGAGGTCTGGGGAGGTAAAGTCCAAGGAAAATACAGGTAATGGGTGGCAGAGATGGGGTTCAAAACCAGATCTTAAGACTCCCATTCTGTTCTCTTTAACTGGCCTGTGCAGAAGAAAGTTGGCCTTTTATGGTAAGGGATGATGCTTCTACCATGGGATTCAAGGAGCTGGGATCCTGGCTACCTAAATGTAAAAAGCATATTGGAGAAAGAAAATTAAGGTACTGTCCATCCCTGCCCCTACATTTGTTATGATAAGGCAGAAGGAGAAGGAGGTGGAAAAGGAGAGGACAGACAGACAGACAAAGAGAGACAGAGGGAGGGAGCAGGAGGGAAGGGGAGGAGGGAGAGAGGGAGAGGGAGAGAGAGAGAGAGAGAGAGAGAGAGAGAAGGAGGGAGTTAGAAGGAGAGAAAAAAGGAAGGAAGAGGGAAAGGAGAGAAAGACAGAGAAAATCAGTAACATTCAATGCACCAGATGGTGGTAATGCCAATGACTGGCCTTAATTCAATTATAAAGTGAGTGAGATTCCTAGTGCTCACTTATAACATAGAAAGAGTGTCAGAGATAGCTATGAAATCCCTCCTAGAAGGAGAAAAGTCCTTGTGGTGCACTGCTGAGAGTTTTGTTTTGGCCTTGAAGATGGCTCCTTAGGAAAGGTGTGAAATTCCCTTGAAAAGGTTAACTCTTTAAAAACTGCCCTTCTGGGTATCCTTGAGTTTACCCTAACTTGCCATGAAGTTCATGAATACTCATTGCCCAGCTAACACCTTCTGACCTTTGGACTTGACCTTTATAAAGAAGGTGGCAGCCCAGAGAGAGAGAAAGAGGAGAGTGCTTACAGAGGAATACACAGAAGAGACAGACTACACACTCTGTAGCACTTGGGTCCCCTGTGGGGGACTCAAGGGAGTTTCTTATGTCCTGAAATAGCATCAATTGAGCAGAAGTGGAAAAGCGCAAAGATACTCTCAGAGCTAGAGCCACAAGGTAAGGGAGTAGATCTAAACTTTGCCCTTCCCTTTTTCTTCTTCCATATGGCCCCACCCACCATGCCTATACTTTTCTGAATCAAAGGGCCCCTCCCTGGCCCCTACTCTCCTGTCTGTTGTCATCCCCATTAGAATATAAGGCAGAGACTGTCTTTGCCTGTGGATTTGTAGCACAGTACTTGGCACATAAGAACTGCTTTTCTATTAATTAACTTATACATTCATTCTCAAATAGGTGAGCAGGTTGTGGACAAGGAAAGGATGTTGACTTCTTAGAAACCCTGAGTTCTCTTCCTTCCGCATCAACTCTGCAGTGGTACTCCATATCTAGAGGGCTGTATGGATTGTAGTGGTTCCTAGGGAAAATGGGGTTCACCAAAAGAAAGGGGTTGTTGGTCATCCTGGCTACGTCAAATGCTTTTCTACTGCGACAGAGCCTCAACTTCAGGGCAATACTATGTCTGGAAAATAAGCTAGGTCCTTGGGAGAGTCTGAAGCTCACTAGAGAGGAAAGGAGAGTGGTTTTGATTATTTACAGGCTTTCCACTGGGTGACATAAAGTCTGCCCCATCATCTATCTCGTTAGCTGGAGTGGTGGTCTGATAGCTAAGGGACCTTTTCTTTCTCTATGGAGATCTACACCTGAGACAAATTCTTATGTTTCCAGGGGGAAACCCAGGGTTGGGGCACAAAGAGAAGAGTGATTTGTGAGAGTCATCTAAGACTGAATCCAGTCCATTTGCACCCAAAGTTTTAGCTCTAGGCCACAGGCTACATACATACATCATCATAAAACCACAGAATCTCAGAATTGGAAATGGCTTCAAAGGTGATCTAGTCTAATGCTCTCATGAAGCTTACTAGACCATCAGCTCCCTGGGGGCAGGGGTCTCACTTTATCTAAATTTCCAGTACCTAGCACAATGTTCTACATACAGCAGAATCTTAGTAAGCATCTACTGAATGAATGAATAATGCATAAATTATAGAAGTAGTAGTTTCTTTCATGGACATGAAAACCATTTTCTCTTCCAAATCAATTAGAAAAATAATCATTTTGACCTAAAATAAATATTCACATTAAAATAAATTTAATTAGGATGGGAAGTACTAGCAGTATTTTTTCTTTTTCAGGCAGAAAATAATGCCAGTTAAAGGAATAATGTGGCATTAATGTGTTTTAAAGTTAAAATCTGGGGTGAGGGGAGAAATTATGTTATCATATGACTACTTAACAAAACATTTAAACTTTTATGTAATTAGTCCCCAATAAAGCAGAATTTTTAAGAACAAATGATTGTTCTCACTGGAGATTTAACTCCTTGATTTCCAAATACTTCTAAATTATAGAGAGAAAAGATAAGATTCCCTAAACTTTCCAAAAGATACTCCATTTATTTTGATCGGTGAAGACATCCATGCTGCTGCCAATTTTTCAAAAAACAAGCCCATTTTGGGATGGGCCCTTCCCAGACAGGGAGAAACATGTGAAGCCATTCAAATAGTATTAATATTGTTGGCTCTGGCTTTAAATAATCAGGATAAATAAACGCCTGTCCAAGTGGGAATGAGTTCCATTCACTTTCTTTGCCTTTGTAACTCATCAAAGCCAAATCCTCAAAGCCCAAATGTCTGTCTCAAAAGGCTCTTCTCATGGGTTCCATGGTTTATTTATTCTGCTTATCACAGATGTGGGAATAATTTTGTATTTGCCTTGTCAGTAAACCTTCCTCAAAAAGTGTAGATATTTTAGCTGTTTTGGATAACATTTTTAATGTTTTTTTTTTCTATTCTGTATTTGGACAAGGCCAATGACCTACCTAAAGAAACATGTGTTGATGATGATGACAATGATGGTGGTGGTGGTGAGAAAAACCAGCCCTACTATAATACTTGAAGGTTTGCAAAATCTTATCTATACATGTTAAGCTTCACAACAGCCCTGTGAAGTAAGTGTTACATGGGGTATAACCCATACATCAAAAGCATAGTTGCTGTTTTGGTCTTCTTTTACTTAGCACAAATACATTTTCTAAATTTATACAAATACTTCTTCACCCTGTACCAGATTAGTTCAAATATCTCCTTTCCAGTCTTATTACAAATTACACACCCCACTCCATACTGTTGATGAGACAGCCAAACTGCCCTTCTTATCGTCCTTCATACATACCATCTCATTTCCCACCTCTGCACCTTTGAACTGGTTTTGCCCCATGCCTTAAAGTACTTCCTCCTCACATCCATCTCTGAGGATCCCCAGTTTCCTTCAAGGCTCAACTCAAATGCCATGTTCTACGTGAAGCCTTTCCTACTCTGTGCCCCACCCTTCAGCTATTTATTCCTCTTGCCTCCTACCACCTGCCCACCCTGCCAATCAACTTGTATCTATTTTGTATATTCCTGTGTATGCAAATCTCTGCTGGCTAGACTATGAAGATCTCAAAGACAATTTTTGCTTTTGTATTCCCAGCAATTAACAAGACACCTGCCACATGATAATTACTTAATAATTGCCTGTTAATTATTGATTGATTTCTATTTGAAATCATTAACAGATTCTTTCCTTTAAAGTGATCCTCCTCCCTCTTCCTTCATGTCTTAGATTGGTGGAATGAGCACTGAACTTGAATTCAGGAGCCCTGAGCTCTACTACTTACCATCTTTTGGTAAGTAGTACTTTTTGCCTGAGCCTCAGTCTCCTTGTCTAAAAATGGAGACATAATGACTTTCCCAGTCATGACTCCTATATCTCCTATATGAGACACCTCCTTCTCTCAAGGCAGCTCAATACCTTTTCTGTGACTTACAGCATTAGACAACTGTCCACCTATCTGACTTGCCCAGGCACCCACAGCCAGTAGTGTCAGAGGCAGGACCTAAACCCAAGTATCCCTGAATCTAAGGCCAGCTACCAATCTACTATGCCATGTTGTATAGAGAAGAAAGGGTAATCTGTGGACTGTCTACATACACAACAGAAATCTATGTAATGTCATAATACCTAGAGTAAACATACCAGGATTTTCAATGAACCCTCTGTGGTATACTCTTGGGAGGACATGGAAAAGACTTGTACAGGATAGATAAATGAGGCAAGGGCTGAGATCTGTATCATTGAAGGGAGTACCTACATTGATGAGATCAGAGATTCAATGAAGTATCAAAGAAATCAAATGATAGCTATTAAGGCTTAAAACTGCACTAACACTTTGGGACATGATGACAGACAGATAGATAGATAGATAGATAGATAGATAGATAGATAGATAGATAGATAGATAAATAGAAAAAAGATAGAAAGAGAAAAAAAGATGATAGAAAGATAGATAAAAGAGATATCTAGTAGATATATTGATAGACTAGAGATATTTATCTCAAATCTTTATATCTATATATGTATGTACCCACAACTCTATCAAGAGATGAAGATTGAGATATACATATATGCATGTATGTTATGTTACATATATGTGTAAATATGTGTCTATATACTTCTCTGCTAACATTCTCATGATAACATCCAAGAAACTTAAAGAATAATTTATAACCTTGATATAGGTTTGATGAATTAATGGTTTCAGATATTTACTCAGCCAAAATTAAGAAAAAATTTACTGAAATCATTCATGATTGTTTCATTTTTTTCAGACAGTACAATGATCTTTTCCCCTCTACAACATGAAAAGCAAATGACGTTGCAATCCATTTTGCAGACATGATCAAACTTAGGAAATTTTTGTGTCTTCGTTAAAAAATAAAGGTTTTGTTTTCTGTGATTATCTCATTCTGCAAAGTATGTAGTCCCACTAATATCCTACCCCACTGCTTTATCATGATAGGGATGCTATTCCAGGTTTTCAAAATCTAAGCCAAAATCTAATACCAAGCTGCAAAGGGGTTAGGAGCAAACCCAGTGATCTGCCACGTATCTGTCAATGGAGGACCAGCCCAGCAATCCTACAAAGATTCCTCTCCTCAAATTGACCAACAAGTAGGGAATTTCTTTGGCCACAGCAACTCAGCTCCCCAGGCACAAAAGGGTCACCATCTACACCAGGGGAGGGAGCAATCTCATTGATTAAATCATGGATTTTTGAGATATTAAAGAAGTCTCATAATAGACTAGAATATACTTTCTGATCATTTGATAGAAGGTGGCAAAGAAACCGAATATTTCTAAGTAAATATAAAAAGTGACTTCATACAAAACAGAAACTTGCTTTAAAAAGGAGGATGGGCAGCTCACTTACCTCTTTGCAGAGGTTGGAGACTAGAGGTGCTGCCTATTCTATCCACAGTCAGACATGGTTGACAGGTTAATTGCTGAACTGCTCCCCTCCCCACCTTTATTTTTTAATCTTTGTCAAAAAGATTGGTTTAATTGAGGAGGGATGTTATATTTGGAAATTAGGGTGATGGAAAAACAAAAGACATCAATAAAATAAGACTAAAAAAAACCATCATTTCACCCCTGTGGATAATTAGTTCATGGCAATGACTGAGGGTCTAAAGAAAGTAACCTGATCCTAATTAAAAAAAAAAATACCACTCTTGTTCTTGTAACAGAAGGAATTGAATTTGGAATCAGAGGTCCTGGAATGGAATTCCAGCTTGACAATTCACTACTCATGTAGGAATGGGCAAGTCACTCTCAATTTCCTCATCTAGATCATTGCTAAAGTTCCTGCTAGCTCTAAATCTCATGGTTCTAGATTTCATTATCATTTGACAACTTTGCCTGTATTATGAGTGAAATCACAGGTCTAGTCTCTATCTGCATTCAGTAAATGTTCACCATAAGAAAGAAAACTGCCTGGGCATACACCCTAATGAAATGTGCTGCGGCATCTGCTTATGCCTTGGACAGAATAGACACAATACTTTTGGTTTAGTTGATTTGACACATGGTATATCATGTGCTTTCTTCATTTTTCCCACTGATAAGCAACAAAAATTCCCTTTTTCTTTTAGCTTCTATTAATGGGCAACGTCATAGATTGGGAAGAGTTCAGACTTGATTTCTAATCCTAGCTCTGACACAATATTAATGACAACAATAACAATGATGATGGTGATGATGAAGATAATAATAGCATTCATATAGCAATTAAGGGTTTGCAAAATGCTTTATAAATGAGATCTCATTTGATCCTCACAACAACTCTGGGAAGTAAGAGACTATTGTTATCCCGAGTTTTTAGAGGAGGAAATTGGGACATGCCAGAGGTTAAGCAGCCAGGGTCTCATAGCTAGTAAGTATCTGAGTTTGAACTTAACATCTTGCAGCCCCAGTCCAGCACTATCCATTTCAACAAGTTACCTCCCATCTGCCACAAGGCTCTGTCCCTGGTGCTGTTCAGCATTTTTATGAGTGACTTGATGAAGGCATAAAAGGTATATTTTTTTTCAAATTTGTGGATGACACAAAACTGGGGTGAGGGAAGGAGCATATTTGGACA
The DNA here is from genome assembly GCF_900497805.2 of Vombatus ursinus. Lineage (NCBI taxonomy): Eukaryota > Metazoa > Chordata > Mammalia > Diprotodontia > Vombatidae > Vombatus > Vombatus ursinus. The sequence continues at coordinate 5,479,531 of NW_020954588.1, forward strand.
ACACAGAACAAGTGGGGTGGTATCATCAGTACCTGATAAGATCTTAATTGGTTCTAAGGAGGGAACAAAATTAATCGGACAAAAGACTAGTTTAAACCTGTCCTTAGAAAGACAGAATAATGACCAAGGGTTCAAGTTGCCTTATCAGGCTTGCAGAAATAATGGTGCTGTGTTTGGCAACTACTGGCACATTGGGAGCTGTCCTGCTTCCTTTCATGATAGGCAGACTTCATGGAAAATAGAACATTTGAAGTCATTTTTTCTTTGTTATTTTGACACCCCTCTGAAGAGCAGGGCAGAGTATTCCTCAGCATCTCTGTTGCTACCTTGAAGGAATTATTTCTTTCCTCTTTCTGGAGAGATGAAATAAAAATACAAAATCCTTTTTGTCTCTGATAGGGAAATTAAAACATCATAATAGGTCACCCATAGCAGTTATAGATGCTGCTTTCTCTGCTTTGGGCAAAAGAAAAAAAAACATAAGCTTATCGTGGTTGTCAGCGTTCTTTCTAATTTGGATCAAACCCATGAATCATTACAAACCCTTTTAGCAAATGGCATATATTTCACCTGTATTGTTTCCAAGTAAAATCCTTTAAAAACCAAATCTTAATAGGGTCCTTTGTTGTTGTTGTTTATCTGTGTCTGACTCTTTGTGACCACATTTGGAGTTTTCTTGGCAAAGATACTGCAGTGGTTTGCCATTTCCTTCTCCAGCTCATTTTACAGATGAGAAACTGAGGCAAATGGTTAAGTGACTTGCCCAGAGTCACTCAACTAGTAAGTGTCTGAAACTAGCTTTGAACTCGAGTCTTCCTGACTCCATGCTCAGCGCTCTATCCACTGGGCCACCTTACTGCCCATAATAGGGTCCTAGAAGGTCTTTTCAGGAAAAAGGAAAACTGTATAGGCATAATCACTGTTTACGCTTTTTCAAGTGATCTGAAGGAGACCTTCACAGGAGCTTCTCTGATGCATTAATGTTAATAATAATAACAGCTTATATTTTAATAGTGTTCAAGGTTTTAAAGCACTTTGCATATATATAAAATTTAATCCCCCCCAATAACTCACTCTATCCCCACTTTACTGATGAGGACATTGAGGCTCAGAGAGGCTTTGGTGACTGGCTCAGCAACACAAAGATAGTAAGTGCGTAAGGTAGGATCTGAACCCACGTTTTCCTGACTTCAAACCCAGTATTCTACCCATTAGGTCTTGTTGCCTCTTCATAGACAGTTCCACAGGATTCTTAGGGGGAAGTAATCTCTGATATAATGGATAAGAGTACACTTGCATGGGCACACACACACACACACACACACACACACACACACCCAGGCACGCAAGCACACACACGGAATGCAATAAAGTAACCATGAAAAAAGAAGGAAGTTCTCAAGTGGCTGTTACTTCCAAGTCATCCTGTTTGTGAATGGCCAATGTTGCTTTTCACTTCTGTTGCCTTTTTGCTCATTTTGATTGCTTAATAGTATCGTGCCAGAGGAGGAAGATATGGTGGAAAAACACTCAAACCAGAACATTTTTCTGCTTGTTAGCAATTCTTGTAAAATTTGAATGGGAGAAAGGGCCAAAAGCAATAGTTGAAGTGAGGCCTTAAATCACAGAGCCTCATGACTACTTTAAAAAATGCATCATTTAACCATGATATACTTTGCTTTGGTCTTCCCAGTCTTCCAGTTTAGCAGATAATTGGGAGCAGTGCTCCTAAAGCCCATGTATCCTAAGTTGTTGTTTGTCCTTCATTCTTGAAGAGGACCAATAATATCACAAGGGTGATGTCTTGACTTGGGCACAAATTGGATTTAAGTGAGGCAGAGCTATGCAAAGTCGTCAGCCTCACTCTCTCCTCCAGAGTCAACAAATCCAGTGGCAAGACAAAAGTCAAGATGACTGGTGATGATCCAGGATGCCATAGGTAATCTTAACCTTTCTAAATTAAGGTCTTTCACCTGCCTCAGTTTGTCTGAGGCAATGCCAGTGATTAGGGGTAAGAACAGAGATGGCCCAATTTACCATCACAAAACTATCAGTCTGGGAGGGGAAGACCTTCAGAGTTTCTGGCCAGAATAGAAAACAATTGCTATTTACACTCATTCTAAGCCATCAAATCCTAAACAATGAGCCACAAAGGCTTGGGTGAGGGCGCTATTACTGGCCATTCAATAAGAGCCAGAGTGATTTGGGTTTAATGGCATAGTTTGGTAGCTCCATTTGAAACACAATGGGCTTTTTCTTTTCCAGTTAGGCAATGGGATTAATTGACTTGCCCAGGGTCACACAGCTAGAAAGTGTCAAGTCTCTGAAGCAGGATTTGAAGGCAGGTCCTTCTGACTCCAGGGCTAGTGTTCTATCCACTGAGCCACCTAGTTGCCCCACAATAGGCTTTTTAAAAGCCTGTTTTTTCAGAGCTATATTTCAAGAAATCATAAATGAAGACTGCTGCAGGACAAAAAGTAAATTGTCCTAGCTTTTGGGAAAAAAAATTAAGTTTTTGAAGGCTAGTCATGTTGTGGAAGCCAAACCCAGCCACTGGGTGTCTATGTTTGATGAATGGTGATGCTATTGACCCATCACCTGCAGGGTAGGCTGAGGAATTGTCCTGCTAGAGGATACTTGGAGTATGGCTTTTTCATGTACTGTTACTGTTGCCTCATCCCCTCTGCCAGTAAGGGCATGCCTTTAAGATTGAGCAAGGTTAAAGGCTCAGGAAGCCTGTGCCCATAAACAGAGCAGAATTTGTCTTCTTGGGGATGAAACCCATATTCTTTTGTTCATTTAGTACCATGCTATAATTTTTTTTGGTTGTGCACTCCTCTAAGTAAACATTTTTTAGCGTATACCTCTACTTTCTGTATATTTACTTATTTGTAAAATGTGTTTATGTATTAGTGAAATAATAATTTCATCTATGTTATATATTACCAAAAAATAGAAATTATAGAAAGACAAGATAAAAATGAAATAATATTTGATCCTAGAGGCAATGGAAAGCCACTGAAGTTTGGTGAATAGGGGAATGACATGATCAGACTTTCTCTTTAGGAAAATTCTTTTGGCAGCTATGTTAAGGATGAGTTGAAGTAGGAAGTGAAATTGAGGCAGGCAGAGTAAATTGGAGACTTTTGCAATAATCCAGGCCAAAGATTGTGAGGGTCTGAATGGTGGTCATGTGAGTAGAGAAAAGGGGACTTGGCAATTGATTGGATGTGTAAAGTGAGTGAGAATGAGGAGTAAGATGACATAAAGTTCAACAATCTGTGAGACCTGAAGAACCCCAGGAAGGAGAGATAATGTAAAGCCATCTGAGATGTGGACTGTAACCCATTCATGCCTCCTCAGCCTATAGGAGTCACTTTGTCTCACCCAAACTGAAAAGGAGGAGACTAGCCTCTTACTCACTCTTTACTGCTCAGATCTAGAGCCTGCCGGGGGTGAAGTCAAGTATGTTTCACAGGAGGAAGATGGAAATTTTCCCAATTGCACCTCCCAGTGGCTATTGCTGATGGTGGCTCGGAAGCACTTAGGAGTGGACTCTTGGCATATAGAAGGTAAGGGTACGAAAAAAATGGAACCTTGCATACTAGAAAGAGAAGGTTGCATGGGCAGTGTTGGGGAACAAGGGTAGGTGTGATTGTGTTGAAGACAAACCTCACCCAACTATCATGGAGATAATAGTATGCGACCCATCTTTTGGCTTTTTTATTGTTTGACCACCATCCTTCAGATAAGGCCACAGCCCTAACTTTGAAGACCATTCCTCTAACCAACTGAACTAATTAGCCCTAGATGAATACAAGACCTAAGCAGCATACTAAAATGCAATTTAGAAACCAAATAAGGCAAATAGCATCACATGGCATAGAATATGATGCAATCCAACAAGCATTTATTAAATGCTTACTGTGAGTAAACCATGATAGATACTGGCAATTCAAATAGAGACGGAGTTGGGGGGGGAGGTGGGGACAGGACAGTTCGAGCCTTCAAAGAGCTGAAATAAAAACAAATAAGGATCCCTTCTCTTCAAAAGTGGAGGTTATGTAAGGGGCTGGATGTCTTTCTTTCCACTGTGACAACTCTACATCTTGTGGCTAATTACAGAGGGATATGATGATCACTCGCTAACATTTTCAATGAGCAGCTTGATAACTAACTGTCTGTCCTAGGAAAATTCTGACTTCATTCTGGGTTCTTTTGTTGTTGTTTTTTCTGGGACAGGGAAAAATTAGCACAATTCTAAGTGTGTATAGGGGATGAGGAGGAAGGTGCTGATCTTATTAGAAGATGACCTTTTTTTTTAAACATAAAGAACAACAGATCATTAAGCATAGGCTATTTCCAATTTGTTTAACAATAAGAAAATTGTGTGTTTTAATATGTGAAGAATATCCTTAGAGAAGTTGAAATTTATAGCAGTTATGAGGCCAGTTTATATTTGTTTGAAATCATGGAAGGAATCTGTTCTTACATCCATAATTGTGAGAAACTGCTCTAAATTATGGGCAACCATAGCAAAATGACCAGAGATCTTACTTCCCTCTTATTTGGATTTCTGTTCAAAATATTTAAGAAAAAGAGAAAGAGCATAGATTTATAAATGACAGGATAGAGACCATTATTGAATATAGCCCTAAAGAGAAAGCACAAGTAAAGTAACAAACTTTTTAAGCAAACATATGAGAACTTAAACATACAAATAGGTATTTTCCTTTAAAGTAGTTACCCCAGGAGAAATGCACTTATTCCTACAGTATTATCACTTTTCAAATGTTGCTAGAGCTCCTCTTTGGCAAATGAATTCAGGGCAGTTAACCAGGAACCCAAGAGAACCAGTCTCATCATTTCATTAAAATCAAACGTGATTAATGTGACTTTTTTTTTAATGTTTCTTTTGGCCACTAGAGGGAGGATTTCACCTACAAAATCATAGAATCTGAGCCTCAAAGTTGGAAGGCACCTCAAAGGCCGCCTCCTTAGACAGGGACCCCTTCTACAGCATCTCGGACAGACACGACTACGATTGATAAGGAAATTATCATCCTCAACAAGGCTGTCTCATATTTTTGGCTATAGTGGATTAATACCTGCCTCTTCACAGTTTCTCCCCATTGCTTCTAGGTTCCATCCTCTGGGGCCAAGCAGAAAAAATTTAACACCTTCTTCTACATGATAAACCTTTAAATATTTGAAGACAGCTATCACGTTATCCGTCTCCTCATTTTTCATTTCTCCAGGCTAAATAACCCCAAATGATTCTCTTCAAATGATTCTCTTGTGCTTTGTCTAAAATGCTCTCACCATCCTGATATCCCTGCTAACCATCTGGATCCTGATTGTCTAACAACACCTCCCCCTAGTTGATGTTTTAACCCATAACAGGACTTTATCACTATTTCTTTGTGGCTATTCAATGTCATATGATTTGATCTAGCCTCTGACACCACACCAGTAAGAGAAAGAATTTTCACTTTCTAATTTGCAAGAGAAAAAGAGAGGAAGGAAGAAAGGAATGAAGGAAAGAAGGAAGGAAGGAAAGAAGGAAGGAAGGAAGGAAAGAAGGAAGGAAGGAAGCAAGGAAGGAAGGAAAGAAGGAAGGAAGGAGGAAGGAAGGAAGGAAGGAAGGAAGGAAGGAAGGAAGGAAGGATAGAAGGAAGGATGGAAGAAGGTAAAGAACAACATTACGTTTAGAGACACAAAAACTAAGATTTATAATTTTGGCTTTGTTAGACCTTCATTTTTCTCATGAGAAAGTATTCCTCAAAATACTGATAGAATTGCTAAGGACAGGCAATTTTTATGTATATTTATAAATAATATATTTACTAATTTCTAAAGTAGTCCGTCCTTGCTATATTACAACTGATAGAGATTTACTTAATGTGATGGGGCATTTAATTCGCTTTAGAATTTAAAATAGAAAAATTGTTGCTTTCATATGATGAAGAGAAAGAAATCCCAATCTATGACTATTTATCCATACAGAGTTTTCCATTTTGTCATTGACTATGAACAGCAAAAAAGTTTTAAATGCTATACAGGAGGAAATGCCATTTTCTTTATGCAGCTATTTTGAATATTTTAATGGCTATGCAGGTAAAAGAATTCATTATAATGATTTCCCCTGGTGGGGAATATGGATTCATTAAAATGTATTACCCTCAGGTAAATAGGCCACTGTAGGGTGGGTAGTACTACAGTCTTAATTCCTCTGATGTTTAATGAAGAACTATGAAAAAAGATTTTCCAGAAATGTAATTTTCTTAAAGTTCTCAGTGTTTCCCTCCAAATATTAATAAGTTTCCCTGATATTCCTCACTGGGCTGATTTTCTCAGTCAACTTCAACTACAATGAGTAAGGTGTGAAAATAAGTAAAAACACTTGCAAAAATATTTGCAATGTTATGTTTATGGACAGAAGTTAAAGTTCAACAGACCATGACTTATTTTAAACAAGCTCTAGCTTTTAGCAGGCCCTATTCTATTAAAAAAAATTGAAGGCTTAAGTAAATTCAGTGCTTGTGTTTTTTATAGCTAAATTACATGTGAGTGACCACTGGCTTCAAAGCCAAACTGAAAACTCACAGCATTTTCATTGTTTCATTTTGAAACAGTCAATTTGGGAAGGTTAGGGGGGAACAGAGAGGGAGAGAGTTTGGAAAGATGGAAATCACAATCAAACTGTTATTTTATTAATGCATCAAGAAAGGTTCCCCACCCCTGGCGTTAGGCTCACCTTTTACCAGCCTACTAAAGTGCTCCATTTTTAAAGACCTCCTTCAAAAACTAAAACATGACACGCCAGTAGGTTTTTAAAAATATAATTATTTGTTCCCTTTCAAAAACTGTAAATCTGTGGTTATAAAATCAGTAGTAGGTACTGTGGCAAAATTATTTTTACTTTTACTTCAAGGCATCACAACTAGGAAAAAATAATCATGGTATCCTATGCATACATATATATGTATATGTGTGTGTGCATGAGTTTCCAATGAGAAAATCATTCTAATCAAAGACTCCTACAAGCCTCAGATGAGAGCCAATAAGCTTCTGCCACAAGTACAGCAAATGCACAAGTAGAAAGCATTACAGAATAGGTGGATTTGGGGCCAGGAAAAGGATAGGATTAAGGCCTCCAATTCAAAGTACTTGTCATTACAGAGTGGATGGAGTGAGCAGCTGAGGCAACACAGGGAGCAGATGGAAGATTGGAAAAAGATTAAAGACTAAGGCAGGGCTACAAAGCCATAGAAGCAAAAAGGAAAAGAGAGGTTCTAGTTACCAAGCAAGTGTCTCTAATAAAAAAAAAATTAGGGAAAGCAAAATATAACTGATGTCATGAGATTCATTTCAAATTAAATCCTTTGTGGGTTCACCAGATTGGCGTAAAGCATATTTTAACTTAAAAGTAGAGTGCCATTAATGTAATGAACAAGCTACAACAGAGTGAAAACATGAAATTACACAGAAGTGGTAGAAAAGACGTCATCAAAGAAACGCATAATTGAAATGGAAGATTGTCCAATCTCGTAGCAAGAGGAGGAATCATCGACGCTCCATTGGTATATTGGTGACGTCAATGGAATTTAAGGAAGGCCCCCAGGACATTGGATTGACTCCTCTGATTAGCTTATGGGAGAATATATTTATATTTATTCTATATATATTTATACCTGTACATATTGTCTTCCCTGGCTTAATTCAAATGCCTTGAGAAGAGGGATTATTTTAATTATTTTTAATTCTTTTTATTTGTACCCTAGTGCCCAACACTATACTTGGAACATAGGAGGTGTTTAATGAATACTTACAGATTAATTGTCTGGTCTACGTGGATAAGAGTCAATAAGACAGACAGGCATGAATGGGCTATGATCTGCTGTGTTGAGGGGAACATTAGTGAGATCATACAGATTCATTGGAGTACAGGAGTTTATCATTACTTAATGCAAGTGCTTTCTGAGTGTTTAGTGTGATTTGTTTTGTGTGTTTAAAAAAAAAATACGACCCCTATAACATGATCCCTTTCTTCCCCATCTGTAGTAGCCAACCATGAAAATGGAATCAAGTTCTAATTTTGGCTTTGTCACTTAGTGTCTGCATTACCTTGGATAAGTCACTTCACCTTTGCTGTCCTCCATTTTCTAATCTGTGAAATGAGGGGGTTGCATTTCATAATCTCCAAGGTCCAATTCTGTGAAGTCAGCCATGGTAAGAACCAAGTGCTAATGGCATATGGGAAATGTGGTAATGTGTTTGTCATATCCCTCAAGCAGAAAACCAAACTGCCATAAAATACGGAATCTAAGGAGTCCACCAGCCAGAGACATTTGGACTAATGGGAGCTATTTAAAATTCCTCCCAGGTTTCATTTCAGAAACAGAACAGAAATAAACCCAAAAAAATAAATAAATAATTGAATGGCAGCCACCACCTGCCGTAATGGAGGAAGGTGTCCATTTTGGACCATGGTAGGATTGCAGGCTTGGGTCAGTAATATCATATTCCTCACTTCCATCACAGGCTTTCTCCAGCTCAGAATGACTTCAAGCATCCCAGATACACAAAGAAACTAGAATCTGAATTGAGATTTACTGACTGAATAATTCATTCCTTTCTCCTCCTATTTGATCCAGCTGCCCAAGTTTTTCAGCAGTCCTTGAGGGGTCATTCCATTCAGGCTCGAGGGGAATGAACAACAGAATCTAGCCCTCAGATACGCTATGTCTATAATAAAGATGATAGATTCTTTTAGGGGCTAGTTTATTTAGCACTAAACAAGTTGGGTATATTCAAAGTCACAATACAGTGGCTTTCAGAAATATTTTCCCCATCCTCCATTAGCTTATTAGTATTCCTTAGTTAAAACTTGATCCAAGTTAATATACTTGAGTAGAACATGCTTCCTGCAAATATCCATGAGGATATTTTCACTTAAAAAGATGTCAGCCCTGCAAGCTCCCAAGTCCACAGCGGGAAAGCTAGATGGTATATGACTCTTTGATATTCAGGGCTTAAACCACAAAGAACTTTATAGAGAAAATTAACAACCTGAAATCTCACCTAGAAGAAAACTGGCTTCCAGAGAAAACTTCAGAGCACACATAAAATGTGATCTGTGCCCTCGAAGGAGAGCCAAGACTATATTCTGTGCTGACTGCATCGATGGAGAGGTTGTTAAAAGTAGCCTCAAGAAAAATACATTTGCTCACCCAGGAGGTCAGACAGCCGTGAAATATCAAAAGTGTAGTTTTTATTTTGCCTACTGCTACTACTTAGGATTCTCAGGGGATTGGAGAAGCTTAACCTGGAAAGGAAGAGGCAAAGCTTCCCAGTCCCGGAGTTAGCGGTTCTTTCTATAGGACACTTCCATCTCCTGCCTGCATCCCTTGCTTGGGTGACTCCCAACTGGGGGCCTCCTCACTCCCATCTCTTGCAATCTCTAGCTTCCTTTATAACATAACTCAGGAAAACGTAAGGTCCTTGATGTCAGGGAAAGTTTCTTCTTTGGCCTCTGTATCCCTAGCATAAAGCATTGTGCCTTACGCATAGTAGGTACTTCATAGAAGATTACTGAATTGAACTTAATTGAGTTGAATTAATTGAGCAAGGTCTCATCATATTTAGGAAGCCACATTGCACTATGAGGTCTGTCCTCTCCCTTCAGATAAGCAGTAGCTTCATACTCTTTTTGAACTTTTTTTCTATCAAAATCTATTTTCGTGAAATAATTTCAAAAACTCATTTGTACAAAAAGATAAATGGCCAACAAGATTTGTCCTGTCATTTCTCCTAGGGACATTTAAATTTCAACAGAGGACAATTCCTTCATAGCAAGGAAACTCTAATGGTGAGCCCTGAGGAATGAGCAAAAAAAAAAAAAAAAGTAAGAAAATGTAGGTGTCACAGTGAATAGGCTTGAAGTAAGGAAGACTCATCTTCATGAGTTCAAATCTAGCCTCAGACACTAGGTGTGTGTGTCCCTGGGCAAGTCTAATCTTGCTATTCACCTTGAGTGATGTCAGTAGATGTCATATTATCAAGGATGAGAATGGCAAGACAAGGTCTCTAATGGGGAGGTCTGGAAGATCAAGTGATCCTTGAGTGTGAATAATCCTGTTGGTCTTAGTTTCTCATCTGTAAAAGGAGCTGGAGAAAGAAATGGTAGACTACTCCAGTATCTTTGCCAGGAGAACTCCAAAATGGAGGTCACAAGGAGTAGGACACAACTGAAATGACTGAACAACAGTAACAAGGAAATCTTACCTACTTGTAAGGTCGGCCCCATTTAGAAACCAGCTTTCTCTAAATGCTTTTCAATTGGGCTGCTAAGTGGTGCCATAGTGCATAGAGGACTGGGCCTGGAGTCAGAAAAACTCATTTTCCTGAGTTCAAGTCTGGGCTCAGTCACTTACTAACTATGTGACCCCGGGCAAGTCACTTAACCCTGTTTGCATCAGTTTCCTCATCTGTAAAACAAGCTAGAGAAGGAAATGGCAAACCACTCCAGTATCTCTGCCAAGAAAACCCCAAATGGGGTCACAAAGAATCTGACAGGACTGAAGATGACTGAAAAACAACAAATGCTCTTCAAAGCCCACAAACATTGCTCTTTTCTAAACAAATTAAGCCTGTTAATAGCCACTCTTACCCACACACATCAGCCAAGTGTCTTCTGGATAAAGTCAAAATGAAGCAGGTAGCCATCAACAGAACCAGTGAGACATCAGGGTATAACCTTTACTAGTGTCTCTAGGTGACCTCTCTCCTGCAAAGCTGAGCAGATGACTAAAAATGGAGCACAACAACACTGCATTAAAAAACATGTTCAGAATGGTGGCATGAAGACCCATTGTTTTGCCGAATCAGTGCAATTGCTATAAGTTGACAGTAAACTGGAAAGAGATGGAGGTCATCTATCAATGTCCTTCAAGGCAAACCTCACACAGTGCCTGGAATCATCCCCAACAGGGCAGATGCAGAAGCAGCCCGTGAATGGAGAAACTTCAGCTGTATACTTCAAAACAGGGAATTCAGAAACAAGGGCAGAGAAAACCAAATCAAGAAATCGAGTCTGTCTTTTCCTGAAATTTTGCGCAAATCTCAAATCAATAAGGAATTAAGCAACAGCCTGACTTAAAAGGATCTAAAAAGATGAGGCAAGCAGGTCAGTCTCTCCTGTGGTTGTCTAATCTTGCTATTCACATTGAGAGAAAACGGATCTCGGCGGATGTCAAACTATCAAGGATGAAATGGCAAGATGAGGTCTCTAACGGGGAGGTCTGGAAGATCAAGTGATCCTTGAGTGTGAATAATGATTGCAGATTACCTGTGCGTGGCTAAATACTGGGGTGCTAGGATACCAAAGGTATAACCAAACAAAGAAAAGAGAGAGGAAAGGCAAAGAAAACCAGGGACCTTGGAACTAGACCCAGAAGGGAATCTCAGAAGCCATGAGACAACACCCTCATCTTACTGGTAAGGAAACTAAGGGGAGAGAAGGGGTTGGTGACTTACACAAATCATGTATCTTCATCCAAGTAGAAAGATCACATGAGTAGGAAGTATTAGAGGTGAGATTTGAACATGGATTCTCAGAATCCAAAACCCGTGCTCCTTTCCCTAGTCTCAATTTCACCTCTCAGTTTCAAGGATAAAACGAAGCACTCTCAGAAGACCAAAAAAGGCAGGACCAAAAACAGCAGTTATTCAGTCAGTCAATAACACTGATTAAATGCCTTCTAGTGCCAGGGACTGTGCCAAGTGCTGAGGATACAGAGAAAGGCAAAAAACAGTCCCTGCTTTCAAAAAGTTTACAGTCTAATGGGTGTAACAACCTCCAAACAACTGTACAAACAAGATAGAGACAGGAAAAGTTGGAGGTAATCATCAGAGGTAAGGCACTAGAATTAAGTAAGATGAGGGAAAAAGGGGATCAGGGGACCTGTAGAACATGAAACTACAGCTGGGACTTGAAGGAAGACAAGGAAGCCAGAAGGCAGATGAGGAAGGAGAGAATTACAGGCATGAGGGACAGCCGGTGAAAATGCCCAGAGCTCGGAGTACCTGGGAGGAAGCAAGCACGTATCTTGTACACAACACTTAAGATAAGAGGCATTCCAATAAAAATGGTGGCTTTTCCTGTGGTGTTCTGTCCCCCCCTCCCCCCTCTCTCTCCCTTCTCCTTCTCCCTTTCCCTCTTTCTCTCTCTCTCTCTCTCTCTCTCTCTCTCTCTCTCTCTCTCTCTTTTCCTTTATTGCCTCATCTACTCTCATAGGAGTGATTATCTCCAAAGATTATGTCACTGAATCACAAGCTCTGGCAGGTCCTATCAATCTGGAAGAGCTTCAAGTAGGGCGCCTGTCAGTGATCTAGATGTCTGCCTGTGGGGGCTAACTAAGAAGCCAAGTTCCCAGAGGAATATCACCAGAAGTTTGGCCATCACATACTGAATATTCTCCGCTATAGAAACTCATGAAGACCATCGACTGAGGTAGGGAGCTCAGAGGTAAGGCAACTAAGCTTAGCTTGTGACCTGCACTGGTATAAGGGGTCCCTGAAGTATTCCATCCAATCCAATTCCACTCCATCCAACACCTATTTATTACGAGCCTACTATGTGTGAGGCACTGAGCTAGGGGCCAGGGATCATAAGAACTGAATGATAGCTCCTGTCCACAAGGAGCATCCATTGTATTATGGGGGCATAAAGACATTCATGAGTTTGTGAGGAGAGAGACATAGGGTAGCTAACAACTAGGGACTTAAGGAAAGGTGCCTTCCAGAGGCACCACCTAAGCTGAGCTGGGAAGGAAGCGAGGGGTGCTGAGGTAGAACTAAGGAGGGGGTATATTCTCCTCCTTGGAGAAACATGGCTATTAGGTGGGGGAGGGGCAGTCAAGAGAACAGAAGCTGGGGATACAATGGAGGGTGCTAAGAACTGCCAGTGATTGAGTTTGGCTGGTATATAAAATATATGAAGGAAATAACATGAGAAAAAAAAACAGGAAAAGCAGACTTGGAGTAAGTATAGTGACTCATGTATATTCTGCTAAGGGGTGTACAGATGCTAAAGAGTGAGGTAGTCTTTCAGCCAGGTCACTAATAACCTATTCAGGACCTTGAAAGTAAAGGCAAGAATTTGAAACTTAAGCCACACTGGTGACAGTGGCTTAATGACCTGATTAGACTTGAATGACCTGATTAGAATCTGAGGAGAATAAGAGATATGTTTAATGCCTGCTGTCGTACCCTTCAAGGAGAATATGTTCTCTGCCTAGAACATGACAAACACAGGCACTGACATCCTGCTTGGGAAAATGGATCAAGTTTTCTGGTCAACATGCTAGAGGAAATGCCCCCTAGATGTAGCTAGGAGGGCAAAAGCAACCCATTGCCCAGCCAAGGTTTCTTGATACTGCAAAGGTCCCATTTCTGTATGGCTGAGCAGTAGGCATTGCAATTGAGCCAGCAGGATCTCATCAGTGGAAGAGCTGAACCATTAACTGTGGGCTCCCATGAAAAGGACAATGGCCTCTGAATATTTCTGGCAATAGAAACCAAGGCAAGACCTGGCTGGTCCTTTTATACAGTCATAGATCCTAAACATAAAAGGAGAAATGAACCTGGTACAGATTCCTGAAGCGATGCACATGTGAAAACCTTTAAGAAGGAAAAAAAAATCCATCCTTCCTTATGAAGAAGCTTAATGTGTTACCTCTTTCTAATGATGATTAGATCCAGATGGCCTGATCCCATTATTAGTAATATACTAGATGATGGTGATCAATAAGTTCAAATCCAGCCTCTGACACTTCCTAGCTGTGTGACCCTGGGCAAGTCACTTTAACTCTGCTTGCCTCGGTTTCTTCATCTGTAAAATGAGCTGGAGAAGAAAATGGCAAACCACTCCAGTATCTTTGCTAAGAAAAGCCCAAATGGAATCATGAAGAGTCAGACTCAACTGAAATGAACGAACAACCACAAAGATGATGTGATGAATCAGCAAAAATTCCTGCTTTTTATCTATAGTCTTTGATCATTTGTAACAGTTTTGTTCCATGACGTTAAGGTCATGGATATACAACTGGAAGAGATCTTAGAGCTTCCCATATTTTGCAAATGGGGAAAGCAAGGACCAGAGAGGGGAAGGGACCGGCCCAAGGCTGCTTCTCTGGGATTGCTTGGTTACTGGGATTGCACCCACCCCTGCCATGAGGCTTTAGGGAGCCTCACGATCTTTGAAAGCTCCTCTCCCTCAAACAGGGTAGAGAAGCTAATTCAACAAGAATTTATTAAGTGCTCACCATGTCTCAGATATTGTGTTAGGCACTGGGGATTCAAAGACAAAAATGTAATCACCAGCAACCTCAAAGGGCTTGCATTCAGCTAAGAAGAAAAGCATGGAAGAAATACTTCCACTTGCTAGTGGGGTACACGACATCTGGGTAATCGCTTTGCTTTTGTACCGCTTATCCAAATTGTCAATTTTCAGGAACATAAAGAAAACCCAAGGGCAGTGTGCCACAGAGCTGTCCTCAGAGTTAGGAAGACCAGAATTCAAGAGCCTTCTCTGACGCATACTGGCCACGTGACCCTGGGCAAGTGACTTAATCTCCCAATATTCCAGGAAATTCTCTAAGGCTCTGAGATGCGGAGAAGATGCCAGCCATCAGCCTTAGGTGGTAAAGGGAGTGTCTTCATCGCCACTTCTCTTTTGCAGTGCAATCACTGGTATAGTCGTATCCCACAGAAAACCAACCCTCCAGAAACATCGTTCAGTTGTGGCTTTCCCTCTCCCTTGAAAGACATATTCACTTAATTGTGTGTGCCTGAGTGTGTGTGTGTGTGTGTGTGTGTGTGTGTGTGTTTAAAAACAGCTCACAGAATCAAGGAAATCAAGAGAGTTGGGAAAGGTGGAGGGGAAGTGCAAAAAAGGGGAAGAAAATTGATTCTCAGCTCTTTCTTCACTATCTCGGGCATTTCTTTGTGTATTAATTTGGTGGTGCAGCAAATATAGCACCAGGCATGGTTCACATCCAGCCTCAGATACTTGTTAGCCGTGTGGCCCCGGACGAGTCACTTAACCTCTGTCTGCCTCAACTTCCTCAACTGTAAATAGGGATAAATAAACAGAACCGGCCTCTCAGGGTTGTTGCGAAGAGCAAAGGGGATAATAATTTTAAAGCGCCTGGCACATGGGAGGCACCTAAATGCTTCCATTCAATTATAACTAAAGCACACCTTTTATATTCCTGGCTTTATGTTACATGCCCACAATTTAAGGCATCCTGTATACCACTGGCCATGGGAGTTGTTTTCCAAATGTCTGCTGCTTCATTTTAAATGCATGCCCTCTAGGCAATCAGATGTAAACCACAGCCTGGATACGAAATTTGTGCACAGGAATCTTGCACATTCCAATGCTCAGTTTCAGTGTCAGGAGACAACAATCTCTAATTTTTTGTAAGGCCATGTGCTGCCAACCTGTAAATTTTTTAGAATATGCACCGCCTATCCATTAACATGGCTCTTTGAGAGAAAGAACCTTAGGGTGATTATACAGCACTGACATTTTATTACTTAATATTAAAATCCCATCAAAATCTCTCATTCAATAACCTGAAAATGAGGTTTGAAAAAGGGAGCGCCTGGCAGATCGGACTTTCTGTAATCAAAAAGTCATTTTTTTGTGTGTGTCAGATGTAGAATAATTATCAACCTGATATGATTCCAGGCTGCTGCCCCATTACGGAATTGGATGTGTTAGTGATCCAGAAAGATGACTATGTATGTTGTTCTCCAGCTTAATACCCAATTTAACCTATTCTCATGGGATTCTTCTATTATGCAAAGGAGCGCGAGGCAATTACATGCTCCAAGAGATGAAGACCAGAAATGGTACACTGAGATACTTGTCATAGTCACCTCTTAAAATAGCAATTCAGACCAGATGTTAAGGTACCTCTTTCTCATATAATACCTGATCCAAAGGCAGCTTCTGGGACAGCATCAACCCAAGGAGCCATCTTAGAGTATTTACAAGAGCCCTTTGGTAACATGATCTTTGGAAGTCTGTGCCAGGACACTCCCATACTGTGTTCGATCATGCATAAATATAGGCCTTTCAAGTTTCTGAGGTGTTCTGCAAACCTTACCTCATTTCATAGTTTCATAGATTTAGAGCTGGAAGCACTAGTCATCATCTCTGAGATGGTCTAGATTGGTCTCCTCATAAAAGGAGCACCATGCTAAAGCTAGAGTCAGAAAGACCTGAGTTCAAATCCAGCTTCAGACACTTACTAGCTATGTGATCCTGTGCAAGACATTTAACCTCTGTCTGCCTCAATTTCCTCATCTGTAAAATGGGAATAAAAATAGCCAACCAACCATCTAGTACTGTTATGAGGATAAAATGAGATATTTGTAAAGTACTTTGCAAACCTCAAAGCACTATAAATGCTAGTTATTATTATTATAGTATCATTATTGCTATAATGGTTATTCAGATGGGGAGACAAGCTAGAGCGGGTGCTTTTCCCACAGTCACAAGAAACTAGTGAGGTGGCTACTACAGATATCATTATCCCCATTTTTCATGTGAGGAAACTGAAGGTTACTGAAATTGTGATAAGTCCCAAGAATCACACAGCTCAAATCCAGGCAGGACTTAAACTCAGGCCCTGCCTGCTTCCCAGTCAAAGTCTCTGTATCCCACATATACTGCTTTTGCCTGGGATTTAAGATGAGCCTGTAGTATAAGAAATCCTGTTCCATGGTCAAGCATTAAGAGGGTCTGGCTTATCATCATCATCATCATTATTATTATTAATAATACATTCCTCTCTATAACTCACCTGTCCTGTAGGTGGATGAATCTTAATAATGAAATTCTCCTTCTGGCTGTAGAACTTCTACTGCTCCTTTTCATAGCACTCTAAGATATATCTGGCAGGGACCTTAGATGTCATCTAGTAAGACCTCCCCATCTCGTGTATCAGGAAACTGAGGCCCAGAGAGGGGAACATGCCCAGGTTTGCAAAGATGGTAAACAGCCCAGCTAATATTCGAACCCAGGTCCTCAGGATCCAAACCTAATGTTCTCCCATGCCATCACAGGGCCTTCCCTTTATTGTTAAGGAATGACATTGAGAGATGCGTTTTAGGCATTTTGGGGCATTAGATAGATGTAGAGTACCTCCACATACATGATCACATCTGATCCTTCACAGAACCCTATGGGGTATAGAGTACAAATGTGATTATGCCCATTTTATAGATGTGGAAAGTGAGTGGTCAGTGATGTATTTTAATGAACTGGTCAAGTAAACTCCAGTTGTCCAAACCCATGGGTTAGAGAATAGATAAGATAAACCATTAGGTTTAAGAAGCCCTCTGCTTGATGACATCATGGGGGCTGGGGTAGGAGATGGCAGAGCACTAAATGACTTTCGTGATCTACTGGGATTTTTTGTTTCGTTGGTTCGGGTTTTTTAAAACTGGGTCTCGCTATCTTGCCTATTAAGGAAGAGCAGAGGCTTGATCCTAATTTTGATCAGGAGTTATCTTCAACCAGCCCCATTTTTCTGACCTGCGCTGATTTACCACTCTTTAAGCAGCCTGGTGGCCCTACACTCCTCGGGGCTCGCCACATTGGTGCCAGACGATGCAGTCACCTGATCAGCTTTAGCCCTACTGCAGCTCAGGTCTTCTGAACTCATGGGATCCACCAGCCTTAACCCCACCAGTTACCAGGATTATAAGCATGTGCCACCATACCCAACCTCCCATGACCTAATATAGACAATATTACCTTATTACTGTAAGTCAAACAAGACTGAAAAGCCCCCATTTGGTTTGGTCAAGACAGGGATGGAAGTGGAAGAAAGGGTAGGGAGGGGGTCATACAAGGAGTAATTAAATACAGGTAGGTGGGAGGTAGAAATAAGTTATTACAGTGGTTTACAGATAGGTGTTAATAACAACACCTCACAGCTTTCTGTTGTTCCTAAGTATTCTTGCTGACAAACACCCAGCTCAGTTATTTCCAGGCGGTAAAGCAGTTCATGTGTTCAATTGTGCCCTCCAAATTGTAGTTCCTGGAGAAGAACCTTGGTGACGATACCTTTGGTTGTCAGTGGCACTTGAAAACTCAAAGGAATCAGTAGCCATGGGGTGCCCAACCACAGCTGATGCCTGAACTGGCTACCTGTGAGATGTGAGCAGGGAATCCAGGGGGAGAGTGGACAGGGAAAGTGTTTTCCACTACAAGGTCTAAGAAAAGCTAGATAACAGGGCATCAATGGACAGGGCATCACTGTGCAGTATAGTTTATATGAAAATAACACATCTTCCACTTCACCCATGTTCAAAGTGTTCTGTTCTGCATTGTTAAGAATTAACATTTTTCTCCAAATAATTACTTTTAATCAAGGCATTAAAATAGATTCAATTCACAGAATCATAGATTTGATCTAGAAGAGATCTCAGAGACCATTTGGTCCAACTTCCCTCATTTTTGAGTCATTTTCAGTTGTGTCCAACTCTTTGTGGCCCATTTGGGGTTTTCATGGCAAAGATACTAGAATGGTTCACCCTTGCCTTCTCCAACTCATTTTACAGATGCGGAAACTGAGGCAAACAGGGTTAAGTGACCTGCCCAAGGTCACACAGTTTGTAAGTGCCTGTGGCTAAATTTGAACTCATGGAGATGATCCTGATTCAAAGCCTAGTGCTCTAACCACTGTGCCACCTAGCTGTCCTCTCCTCATTTTACAGATTTGGAAACTGAGACCCAGAGAGATTGTGACTTACCAAAGGTCACTCAGATAGTAAGCGGCAGTGAGACCAAGTCCTCTCATTCCAAATCCATCCCCCTTTTCACTATACCATAAAACCCCTATAATTAAATGGAAGTGAAGATTTTATAAAGCTTAGGAAGGAAATGGAGGGATTGAGAGTTAGCTAGTATTCCAATATCTGATCCTTGTCTTTGAGGGCTTTGTAAAGAAAGCATAGCTCCCAGGAGATGGTTAAAGGAGGACCAAGAAAGTTCATAACAGAAGAATAGAAACTGTAGCCTCCAAAGAAGGTTTGAGATCAGAGCATCTCCATGGGAAATGATTCTCCGTGTTCTGACATTCAGAGAAGTGCTTTGGAAAGGGCCCTCGGGTGAGTCATCTCACATTTAAAAGAACAACAACGCTCTGTATCATCTTTTTCAGTCTCAATGGACACACACACACACACACACACACACACACACAAACAATTTTGGAAGTTCCCAGAAGAGTAAAGTATCACTTCATTGGAGTGTTTCCTTTTTCAGAAGTTTCACCCCAACAGACACATAGCAGAGTGGACATGAGGGGATATTGTACCAGGCATAGTGAGTAGCTGTTTCCTATTTCCACTGAGTACCAGATAAGAGGAAACAGGTCTAAGTACACCACAGTGGGCTTAGGTCACACATTTATCAGAAGCCCATGACTACGAGGGTTATGGGATACTAGACTCAGTTGCTGGGCGGGATGAACCCCAACCCCACCTGCTCCCCCATGATTTACAGAATATAGAAGAAAACCAGCCTCCTGAAGTATTTTAAAGAGGATGGAGGAGGGAAGTGTTTTCTGCAGGTACTTCACAGTCCTGTGAACCTAGGAATACCAAAAAAAATTAAATCTCTATGGAAAAAACCAATAAGCACCCTTCACATGCTTGCTGAATTTCCCTATTACTCCCCAATCTCCTTAATTTTTCCTAGAGGCATAGTGGATAGCGAGAGCTGGTCTTTTAGTCCAAAGTCCTTTTGGGTTCAAGTCTGGCCTCTGACACACGGTAGCTGTGTGACCCTGGGCAATTCACTTAGCCTCAATCTACTCTTGCTGCAGAGCAGATGCTGATCTACATTGGTAGAGGGAGTTTTCTTATCAGGAGTTCCTTACATCAATAAAATCACAAGTCTGGGCTAATAATGATAGTAATAAATAATAATAAACCACATTGATCTAGCATTTAAATTTTTACAAAGAGCTTTTCTCACAACCAAATTATAGGGTAGGTAGCGTAGGTACTGTGCCCATTTTACAGATGTGAAGCCTAAGGCTCAGAGAATTTTAATGACTTGCCCAGGGTCACGTAGCTGTGCAGGAGCCAGAGCTTGAACTTTTGTTTTCCTAACTCTTTTGACTACACTCTGTTGCCTTTTCTATGGAAGCATGGTGTTCATATGTAAGAAGTCCTCATGCATCATGTATGACACCCAGAATAGGAACTTATTACATCTGATATTCTTAAAATAAGGCATAGCAGCATTCAATATTAAATGCCAACTGGCACATAAAAGAATGTGTTTCTTTTATTTAAGAGAAATGATTTAGAGACTAGTGAAATTTCCAATATGAGTAAGAAGCTAATACAAACCAGGGTCGCAGAGACACTTATAGCTCGTCCCAACGCTGCGGCATGTTCCATGAGCACAAGGATTCAGGGCACAGAAGTCGATCAGCTGGGCGCATGTGGGCCCGGTGAATCCCGCACTACAGCTGCAGGTAAAGTGAGCCCGGGCAGCGTAGCACGTCCCGTTATTCTGGCAGGGCAACGAGGCGCATGGATCTACTTTCTCTTCGCAAGATGGTCCAGAATATTCTAGGAGAAACAAAAGATGGATTTTTCCCTTTTTAAAATTCAAATAAACTTCCAAGTAGACCAATTCAGACCATGTCAATGAAAATACCTATTTTGTGTATATTTCTTTTGCCTTTCATACATTGTACATGTAGTTTCCATAGTTTTCCACAAAAACCAGAGATACAGGGGAAGCCACATGGCCCTGTGATTCAGAAGATGCAGATTTGGGTCCTAGCTCTGGGGCAGCTAGGGGGAGCTGTGGGAGAGCATGGGCTTGAAGTCAGAAAGACTTAAATTCAAATCCAGCCTAAGACACTTACTAGCTTAACTTTAACCTCTGTCTACCTCAGTTTCCCCAAATGTAAAATGGGAATAATCTAGTACCTACTTCCCACTGTTGTTGTGAGGATCAATGAGATAATAATTTGAAAGTGCTTAGCACAGTGCCTGGCATGTAGTAAGTGCTATACAAATGTTAGTTATTATTATTACCTGACACTTCATAACCGGGTGACCATGTAAAAGTCACTTATTTAACTGCTTTAAATCTCAGTTCTCTTCCCTATAAAATGGGGATAGTGGCATACTACCTGCTTCATGGGGTCAATGTAAGGAAAGAATCTGTAAACCTTAAGATGGGGGTTCTTAACCTTTTTTGTGTCCTGGAACCCTCTGGCAGTTGGGTGAAGCCTGTGGACCCCTTCTCAGAATAACATTTTCAAATAATTGAAGGAAATTCTAAACTTGAAGTTAGAGGTTAGTGAAAATAAAGGTGTCATTTTTTTTCCCCATCCAGTTTTGCGGATGCTCTGAAATCAATC
The DNA here is from genome assembly GCF_900497805.2 of Vombatus ursinus. NCBI lineage: Eukaryota > Metazoa > Chordata > Mammalia > Diprotodontia > Vombatidae > Vombatus > Vombatus ursinus. The sequence goes on from NW_020954588.1 coordinate 5,501,001, forward strand.
CACAGTTCCCTTTAGGTGCTTTGTAAATACTCATATTCACATATGTAATAATAATAATAATAATCAAAACAATAATACTCATATAGTACTTTAAGATTTACAAAGAGTATATAATGAAATCCTTTAAGGGTTAAAAATATTTCCCCAAAAAGAAGTTGATTTCTTATGGAATTTTCGAGTCAGGAAGAGCTGGCTTCAGAAGTCTGGCCTCTGACACACAATGGCTATGTGACCCTCCACATACATCCATCAAAATCAGATCTCTAGCGGGCCAGCTAGGTGGTGCAGTGGATAGAGCACCGGCCCTGGAGTTAAGAGGACCTGAGTTCAAATCCGATGTCAGACTAGACACTTGATTTACTAACTGTGTGACCCTTGGCAAGTCACTTAACACCCAATTGCCTCACCCCCCCAAAAAAAAATCAGATCTCTAGAACTAGAAATATTAGAGGTGATTGAGTCCGATCCATTATTTTACAGAAGCAGAAACAGGCCCAAAGTAGTAAAGAGACCACACAGCTAAGAAGCAGGAAGATCCAGAAATAGGTTGTCTAACCATTAGGCTAGTGTTCTTCTCTGTATAACATTTCTTTGCCTCTTATGTGTCAGTTCAGTTAGAAAAGTCAGAAGTTCAGTTAGAAACATCCCATGCCAACCGGGCCAACCATATCTAACCGATGCTCACACAGCTGCTAATAGTCCTGTCCCCAAGCAGAAGGACATTACTCCTGGATTCCCCACCTTCTACATTAGGAATTCTGGTCAAACGCACAGAGGAGGTGTAGCCAACAGTGGAACATGGCAGTGCTCAGAGTTCTACGAGACTGTGTCTTTGAGAGGTAGTGATCAGTCTCATTCCATCAGCTGGGTTTGTTTGATTAATAAGAATGAGGAGAATATCTAACTAATGTAAAGCAGGCTTTCACCTTAAAATATATTCTCATATTAAATATTCTTCAGTTAAATACTGCATGCTCTAAGCACATCTTACTCTTTGACTGATGCTGTAAAAAGAAAAAAATGGCCTGAAATGACTACAAATCATCAACGCTTCAGAAATTATGAAAAATAGTTTTTAAAATGTTGCTCATATTACGTGTCTATCGGCTTCCTGTTTAAATTTCCTGATCTCAGCTTGAGCCCTGCCTTACCCTTCTCCCTCAAAGCTCCCGGTGATAGTAAATGTAGATGGCTGCGTCAGAAACAGATGGAGCAAATACATCTTCACTTCCTCTCTCCACCATACTCACTGGCATGAGAGACTTGCTATTTTTCTGTATGGAGACACCAACCCTGGCACTGGTAAGGATTTTAGGAAAATCCCGGCATTATAGTTGGGAAAGCAGACAAATAAATTATTATGTAATCAGTTTCTAAAGGACGTGACATTCTCTGAATGGTGATTTTACTACTAAGCATGGGATGTGAGATTCTATCCTTTATAATGGGTAGCCATTTTTCAACATTCACTTTTATAAGATTTTGAGTTCCAAATTTTTTCTCCCTCCCTCCCTTACCTCCCCTCTCCCAAAGATGGCAAGCAATCTGATATTGGCTATACGTGTGCAATCATGTTAAACATATTTCCACATTAGTCATGTGGAGAAGAATCAGAACAAAAGGGGAAAATGACAAGAAAGAAAAAAAAGTAAAAATAGTATGTTTCAATCTGCATTCAGACTCCATAGCTCTTTCTCTGGATGTGGATAGCATTTTGCTTCATGAGTCTTTTGGAACTGTCTTAGATCATTGTCTTGCTGAGAAGAGCTAAGTCTGTCAAAGTCAGTCATCGCATCATGTTGCTGCTACTGTGTACAATGTCCTTCTTGTTCTGCTCACTTCACTAAGCATCAGCTCATGTACGCATTTCCAGGTTTTCCTGAAATCCACCTGCTCATCATTTTTATAGCACAATATTTTTCTGTTACATTCATATACCATAACTTGTTCAGCCATTTTCCAATTGATGGCATCCCCTCAATTTCCAATTCTTTGCCTGAGTAGCCATTTTTTCTGAAAATGAGACACTTATATGGCCATCACTATTTGATGGCATTATTAGTTTTATTATCTTTCTTTAGGAAATTTCGCAGACAGGATAATTTCAAAAGCAAAATACAATAGCCCAGTTCTAACAATCTCTTTCCTGTATATATTCCTTCTTTAGGTAGACTATAGAATGCCAGCACCACCAAGTGAAAAGTGAAAAATTCTTTCAACCCTGTCATTGTTTGATTTGTCTGACACCTACATAGATAGATACAGATATAGATGAACAAATAAATGGATAAAAGATATAGATAGGTAAAGAGATAGAGATAGATGAACAAATAGATAGGTAATATAGAGATAGATTAATAAATGCATAGAGATAGAAAGATAGGTGAATGATTAAGTAAATATATGCATGCATGCATACATACATACATACATACATATACATATTATGCTTTAAAAAAACAAACTGACTGATTTGGGTCCTGAATTGACAATCTCATGAGAAAAAGGTGTAATCTCATGTTGCCTTTGTATAACTATGACTTACTTCTGAGACATTCAAATGTGAGTTTTTACATATATACCTTTTAACCTTATCTGAGAGTTTCTCATAATGAACTCTCTCAGTCCAAGAGATTGCAACAGCAGAGATCATGATGAAATAATTAAGAGTTCCTAGAGAAGCATATGGCAAAGGCAGGCATGTGCTTAGATATGTGACTAGAGAGGGCATACATCAATAGTATACATGAACCCTAAACTTCCACGTACAAAATGGAGGATAACACAGTGTTACCACAGAACCTAGACCTCAAGTCAAGAAGGGAAATTTCTTGGGCAGAACCAACTTTGTAAGCTTCCTGAAAAGTAACCTCAGGTTTGGGAGTTCCTAAGCAAAATAAGAAAAGTGACATCCACACGACCCCTTTAGCTGAAAGACTAAAGTTACAACATTGGAAGAAAAGACAGGTATCATGCCCCACAATCACCATTAGTGAAGCAGAGAGTACATGTCCAATGGTAAGGAGGCTACTATCCAGCATCCCCAAAGTGCATTTCTTTCCATTAAGAATGCAAAATATAGAATGGCATTACAAGTCTTAAGGAAAGTCTGTAGGACCTTGAGAAGAAAATAGATTCATCAGTCAGATCATAGCCCCACCAACAATGCCAATTTCAGTTACAACTGTCAGTCAGTGCCTTTTATAAGGAAGATCTAGCTGCATTCAGAAAAGTCAACTAGAGGGTAATGAAGCTGTTGCTAAGGGCACCTCTCAAAGATCTCCTAATTTAGAGAGGGGCTGCGATCCGAGTTTATAGAAGTAAGTAGCCATACCAAGGACACCACAGATCTTCGAAGCAGAATTTGTATATAGAACTTACTAGGTCAGCCATGAGGCTCAAGCAAGCCCAGCTTCCTTGTGTGACAAGGTGAAGCTCTGGCTCCAGATCTTGTCAGAAGCAAGACATGAAACTGGGAATTCCTATTCCAAAGCCAATCCTCTACAATACTAGGCCACCTCCCTAAAGGTGTTAATTTAGAATGAGAAATGCAGCTGTGTTTTGGATGATGTTCCAATAATAGACCTGGAAATCTTACCAACAAAGGTAATACTTCTAAAAGAAACGATGAATTACTGCCATAAGAGAATGCTGTCTTTGACAAGCAAGTTTCATAGGACAGATTTCAGGGATCTACTCTCCTCAGTAGGATGTTCTTCCTGACCTCATCCTAAATTTTCCTGGCTTTAGATTTCTGTCTTGGATTTGGTTCCCACCTCCTACCTTTCCCCTTGGATAAAGTATTCCTAGTGAAATTTGGCTTGGCTTGACATTGGCCCTAGTTCATTGTCTCAAATTATGGATTCGACCATATCTCCGTTTCCCAAGAAGGATTTTTTCCTCTCACTCTTATTTACAAGGGCAAAGCAGACCCCATTCTTCTCCCCACTCCTGGGAGGTGGGAGTCACATAAAAATATTTAAAATTCTTTGCTTTGAAAGTAAGTGTAAGATAGTGTGTTTTCCTATTATGTATGCAGCATCCTGCTGAGAGGATTGTGCAGCACAGAGAGAATGGTTCATTTCAAGGCATAAGGGAGTATGCAATCACAGGGCAACAACAGGAAATATCTCAGAGAGAAGGAAAAATTGCTGGAAAGAAAAATTACATCTCAAGTCACACTGAAGTAATGTTAGCAGCCAAGAGATTTGAAACAACTGATTTCAGGAAGGAAAGCAAATGAGGATGAAAGATTAAAGATTTAAAATAGATAGTAAATAAAATACAGCTATGAAAAAGAAATCCACATAAGAATCATGTAGGTTAATGCAGGAATAGATATAAGTTGTTATTTTTAACTTCAGTCCTGTTGGTAAAAGATAAAAGATTCTAACCAATATTTGTTATAGAAGACTTCAAAATGTCATGCCCCTGAAATATTTTATCATACAAATGAGAAGAAACCAACACCCCCAGGGATACACACATTATTGGAGTAAGAGAATCAAGATGGAAACAAGAAATTTCCTGAGGATTTTAAATTCCAAAATAATGAAGTCATGATAGCAACGAGATATTGTCAGAAGTAAACCTGGAGGTCAGAAGGCTTACAACATTAGTGAAGAATGTTAGATTAAAATAGTATCAATATTTTTTTTCTGAGAAAGAAAATGTGATATAGGGATAAGAGCTCTGGATTTGGAGACTGGAAACCTGGGTTCAAATCCCAACTCTGTTATTTACTCTCTGTGTGCTCTTGGTCAAGTAATCTAACCTTGCAGGACCTCAGTTTCCTCATTTGTAAAATGAGGGATTTTGACCAGATAACACCTAAAATCCCTTCCAAAACTAAATCAATATCTAAATTTATAGAAGCGATTAGTGAAAAGCTTTAAATTTTGCAGCAGCTCCCAGAAAGTTGAAAAAGGTCAGTTGACAAAGAATGATAAGGGTCTTTTTATATTTCAGTAATGGGATCACAAGGAAAAAGTAGAACTTTAAGGCTCAAGCATCTTAACTTTTTTTAATCATTGAGATGGATCTATGATGTCAATCAATCAATCAATGTCAATCAATCAATTTATTAAGTGTCTATGTGGTAGGCACTGTTCTAAGTACTGGGGATAAAAAAGAGGGAAGCCACTGGAATTAAGATGGGTTGGAGAAGGCTTCCTACAGAAGATGATATTTTGGTTGGACTTAAAAAAAAGTCTGGGAGGTCAATAGTCAGAGCAGAGGTGGTAGAGTGTTCCATGCATGGAGGATGCCCAGAGCCAAGAGATGGAATGTCTTGTTTGTGGAAGAACCAGGAGGCCAGATTCAAAGAACACATGTCCAAGAGTAGGGTGGTACTGTTTTGGAAGAGGACCAATGACATCAAGGGGCAATGTCTTGATTTGCTCACGAATTGGATTTAAGTGAGGCACAGTTACACAAAGTTGTCAGCCTTCCTCTTTCTTCCAGAGTCATTGATGTCCGGTGGCAGGACAAAAGTCAAGATAACTGGTAATGGCCCAGGATGCAGTGGATGAGCTTGCCCTCTTTGATGTCTGACCAAGCACTAAGCATTCCATAGTGCCTGCTTCAGCCACCTTCATGGCTTTTGGGACAAATTGTTTTCATCCTCCCATTCTGCTGGGGAAGGTCTTCATATGTTTGGGGTAGACATCCCCCTAACTCACCAACAGGTTTGAGGCCTGTTGCTTACCCTCAACCTGGTTTAGCACATCTGCTAAGATGGTTTACTGAGGTGTGGCCATTGCACATGCTACAGCTTCTTGGTGAAGATGAACACCAAAGGTAGATGAGTAGCCCTCACACCAGAGGTGCTGGTCCTCCCTGATCACCCCACACACCCCTGTAGTAAGGTGCAATAAGACTGGAAAGGTAGGAAGGGGCTAGAATAGGAAGGGCTTTGAATGCCAAACAATTCATTTTGTATTTGCTCCTGGAGGCAAAAAGAAGCCAGTGAAGTTTATGGCGGGGGGACATGATCAGACTTGTGCTTTAGGAAAATCACTTTGGTGGCTGAATGGAGGTTCGGAGTGAGGAGAAACTTGAGGCAGCTAAACCCACCTGCAATCTATTGCAATGGTCCAGGCATGAGGCAATGAGAGACTGTATCAGTATGGCAGCAGTCTTAGAGGAGAGAAGGAGGCATATTCAAGAGAAGTTGCAAAGGTAAAATCAATAGGCCTTGGAAACAGCTTAGTGATGGGGCAATGAGAGATGGTGAGGAGTCCGGCATCACTCCTAGGTTGTGAGCCTGAGTCATTGGGAGGATAGCTTACCCTCTACGGTAACAGGGAAGGTAAGAAGATGAGAGGTAGGAAAGCCACCTCCATTTATAAAGACTACAGCTCCTCCATATTTTTTCCTCGTGGACTATACTTACTATTTAAAGAATCATATTTACATGAAAACGTCAACAAAAATCCATTTGCATATTGAACTTTTAAAATTCTTATTGAATAGGCTCTTTGAGAGATAGGAAAAAATAAAGATGACAACCACTCCAACTACTAGGAGCTAACATTGCAATTGGAGAGGTAAGACGTAAATGTTTAAGACAACTGGGAAACGACATATGTAGTACAATACAATACTGTATCATTGGGACAGTCTGTTCTCTACGTGTGAAGGCAGCTCAGTACCATTTGGGACCTCTAGTGACAAAGAATTCAGCCCTAGCATTTAATGTTAGAACATATACTAATAGAATATATGCCTCCTAAGGGCCAAGACTGTCTCACTTTGGTTATTTCTTTCCTGTACCTACAATAGTTCCTAGCACATAATAGGAATTTAGGAACACCTTTTTTTTTTTTTTTTTGCTTGCCCAGGATCAGAAATGATAGTATATCAGAAGTACAGACCCCATTCCATTACTATGTATGCACTGAATTATTTAAGAACATGGGCTTCTCTTTGCCCTTGAGAGAGTCTTGATAATTAGTAAATGTTGTAAAGTCATGGTCTTGAGGTTGATGGGAAATATTTAGTCTCCCGAGAAAATAGAAAGGGCTTTTTAAATCACCTCTTGAGTAGTACCATTTTATTAATATTCTCAATGGGCAAAATAACTCTTCCATACTACAAGATAACTGTCTTTGGTTAAAAATAGTGGTTTACATTCATCATGATATACTGACATACTTGGAAGTCAATTTCTGTGTGTGCAAAGTGTCTTCATGATGGGACATCCAACATTTTGGGATGCCTTGTCACAGTAAGCAATGAAGTGGCTCAAGAAGTGGCCTGTCTTTATGGGGGAGGGGGATGGTAGAAATTGAGTTTCCCTATGAAGGTTTAAATCAAAAGTAGTCATTCCAAATCATCCAAACCCTTCCCAGATGCCATAGGAAGGTGGCACTTGAAGTTTGGGCTCCATATTCTTTTTTTTTTTAATTTGAATCCCCTCTTCTCAGCAATGCAACAATCTAAGACAATTCCAAAAGACTCATGATGGAAAATTCTATCCCCATTCAGAGAAAGAACTATGGTATCTGAATGGAGATCAAAGCATACTATTTTCTCTTTTTTCTCCTTTCCTGTGGCTTTTTCCTTTTGTTCTGATTCTTCTTTCACAACATGACTAATGTGGAAATATGTTTAATATGATTGTACGTGTATAGCCTATATCAGATTGCTTACCATTTTGGGGAGAGGAAAAGAGAAGGGGGAGGGGAGGGAGAAAAAATTTAGAACTCAAAATCTTATAAAAGTGAATGTTGAAAACTATCTTTACATGTAACTGGAAAAAATAAAATACTATTAAGTGGAAAAAAATAAAAATTTGGATCCCTGATGTGTTTAAAAGATGTAGGACGGGACAGGTAGGTGGCACAGTAGATAGCGCACCGGCCCTGAAGTCAGGAGGACCTGAATTCAAACACTTGACTCTTACTAGCTGTGTGACACTGGGCAAGTCACTTACCCCCATTTGTCTAAAAAAAAATAAAAAAATAAACGATGTAGGACTTCCTGAGCTTTTGATGTACTCATGCATCCTCTATTGATTTCATCATTAGGATATAATGATTTTGAGTCTTGTCACAAAGGGTCTAGGTACCTTTCAGGGAAATTCCCTTATTATTTTTGGTTCATATGACCCATCCCAGGGGATCTGGAGGATTATCTACCTGGCCCCAGTGATATACTGGGGTATAGGAGAAAAAAGTAGATTGGATATGGAGTTAGGAGATTCCTAACCCCGACTTTGATACTTACTACCTGACTGACTAGTCAAGTCATTTGACCTCTCTAGGATTGAATTTACTCATCTGCAAAATAAGTAGAATGGACTAGGTGATCTCTAAAGTTCCTCAAGACCCTCAATTCTACAATCCTGACCTGTATAATGAGGCCTAATCAACACTTGAGAATATATTATCTACATGACAGAGGAAAGCTTTATCAGAAGAACTAGGAAGATGAGAGAGAAACCCTTCAATGACCATCCTTTAGTCCCAAGGATTCCATAATGTAAATCCCCAGAGACATCCTAACTATGGGTGTCTTATAAACATAAGGACTCCTCTGAAGTGATGGCAGAATCCATGAGAGTAGATGGGCTCTCCAAAAAGAGTAGGACACAAGAGAAGAAGGATCTTAGGAAATTCTTACATTTAGAGTGGAGCCAAGAAGAGCTTTGGGTGAAGGAGAATAAAGGAATGGGCCAATGGGAGAAGAACCAGTAGAGTACAACGGAGCACTTAAATGCCTTCAGTCCTATTTTGTTTGATCCTGTGACACAGCAGTCATCCATTTCTAGTTCAAATTTATATCTGACACTTGAAGTCATACTTGATAATCAGTCAACAAACCAGAATTTGATCCCAACCCTTTCCAGTGCTCTCACCATTATACCACACTCCCACATTTTCAACCTATTTACCCCTGCTTTATCCGACCCTTAAAATCTGGGTCTGCCCCACTTTTTAGTCAGGCTGGCCGCATCCTGAGTTCCTATTACCCAGTCTTCCTACCCATTGCCCAGCCTGTCTCCCTGGGTTTCTATGCTATTACTTGCTCCAACCTTCGATACCATCCTAACCCTAAAAGTCTTGCCAGAATCCCTGGATTTTAGACACACCTGCTGGTTCTGATAATCAACTCAATTCCCCCTCTCTTGACTGCTTACCTAGTTTTAGATTCTCACGTCTTGTGGGAAAATTAAAAGCCTTTGAATAAATGTGCATATCCTCCTTCTGGATTTTTGCTAGCATCGTGACCTTGGGTAAATCACAAAATGAGACCTGAGGCTCATTTTCTTCATCTCCTAAACGAGAGAGTTGGATTAGATGGTCTCTGAGGCCCCTTCTAGCTCTGAATATATGATCTTATGACCATCAACTTCCAAATTCCAAATAGGAATATAATTAATCCTGATGTCTGGCCCATTTCTTTTCCCAACCCATTACTCTCAGCCTTCTTCCCTTCTCACTCCTGGCTCCTTGCCTTCCATCCAAAAAGATTGCTTACATTCCTGGCACTGACAAAGACCTCCTATAAAGGGGCAAGAACCAGATGCATTTCGAGTCTAGCTTTGCCCAAATCACAAGAAAAGTCTAGCTTCTCCTCAGACGCACACTTTCCCACTTCTATCATCACTAGTTACTCAGGCTGGCTAGAATCTCAGCTCCAGTCCCAAAGGAAAACCAAATCTGTTCTGACTGACTCTTTAGAGACAACTCTAACTCTTCATATAGCTCTGTCATATCCCAGGATGGTTGCTATGCCTCAAATCTCTTGAATGTGTCTGTCTTCTAGGAGATCAGCTTAGGCCAGATTCCGCAAGCTGCTCTCCCAGGTCTGGCTCTGATTAATCAATTAATCAAGAAATATTTATTAAGTGCCTACTATTTTCCTGGTACTCCAGGTGCTGGAGATACAGAAGAAATGAAGAAAGCAATCCTACTTACAAGGAATTTCAATCTTGAATTTTTGTAGTCTCTACCCTGATACTTTTCTCAGAGTTTTTTTAGCCACCTCTTATCTTTAACACTTCCTGTCTGAGTCACATTCATCCAAGGTTGTCTCTCCCACCACTGTTCTGTGTCTTATCCCTCAACTTGTGGCCCCTTTAGCATCATCAAAATGTACATTTGCCTCATGCCTTTATAAAACCTCTATGGTTTGCGCCAAGAAAGGACATTCTCCATATTTATTTGAAGAAGAGTTTTTGCTGTTGTTTTTCGGTCATTTCAGTCACGTCCAACTCTCCATAACCCCATTATGGGGCCTTCTTGGTAAAGATACTAGAGTGGTTTACCATTTCCTTCTCCAGCTCATTTCACAGCTGAGGCGAACAGGGTTAAGTGATTTGCCCAGGGTCACACAGTTAGTAAGTGTCTGAGTTGGATTTGAACTCATGGAGATAAGTCTTCCTGATTCCAAGCCCAATGTTCTATTCACTGTGCCACTTAGTTGCTCTTGGTGAAAGCTAATATGCATCATATCCTGTTACTAGATTGATCATTATTAAGGCTTGGTTCTATACAAAAGTGACAAGCTAAAAAATGTCACCTAACTTTTTCTGTTTAGTCATTTTTCAGTCGTGTCTCTTTGTGACCCTATTTGGGGTTTTCTTGGCAAAGATACTGCAGTGGTTTGCCATTTTCTTCTGCAGTTCATTTTACAGATCTGGAAACTGAGGCAAACAGGGTTTAGTGACTTGCCTAGTGTCACACAGCTAATTCATGTCCAAGGCTAGATTTGAACTCACAAAGATGAATCTTCCTGATTCTAGGCCTGGTACTCCACCCACTATGCCACCGAACCGCCCAGAATCTACTCTAGGACCCTGACATAATAGGATCTGAATATTTGGGCCAGTCAAATACTATGCTAGGCCAACAAAAAACAAACAAACCAAAAGTACATACCTCCTCCATTATTTTTTTAAAGTCTCAGCTGACATTTTCATTGGCCTGCTGAGTGATTTTCAATATTGGCCTATTTTCTGCTGCTAATACCATTTACCATCGTGAGGTTCCTATAGTGCAGTGAAAATTCTGGGCCATTAGGAGAGCACTTAAGCATGACCCTAATAAAAGCCCATGGAAATAAAGAACTCATTCACTCAGTTGTGAAACAACCGACACGCCTCTCAGCTGGCTGGAACCTCTGACCTTTCCACTCCACAGACCAAGGCTCAGGCCTACAAGATCAACACCATGATGAAGGATTATGCAGAAAGAGTGTGGGTTTGAGAATCAGAAAACCTGGGTTCAAATATACTCTTGGCTGTGTGACCTTGGGCAAGTCATCTAACAGCTCTAGGCTTCAATTTTCTCATCTGAATACTGAAAGGGCTAGACTAGATGACCCCTTTCAGTTCTGAATCTACGATCATTTCATTTTAGGCATTTCTTATTATTGTTTGTCCTTTGTTCTTGAAGAAGACAAATGACACGATGAGGGTGATGTCTTGACTTGCATTGAATTATCTTGAATTGGACTTAAGTGAGGCAGGGCTATGCAATGTCCCTAGCCTTACTTTCTCCTCTGGAGACATCTGGGTCCAGTGGCAAGATATAAATCAAGATGATTAGAGATAGCCCCGGATGCAGTCAGAGACCTTGGCTTTGTTAAGCTAAGGTCTTTCCCAGGTCTGTTTGCCCAAGGCAACACCCATTCAGTGATTAAGGCTAAGTAAGAAATGAGGCAAAAAACGGCCTCTTTTACCTACTCAAAAAATGTCATTTTAGGCACTTAGCCTGTAATTCAAGAAACTGCTGCCAGAGGAATGATGGTGCCCTGAAAAATGACTGATTAGGCCTACCATCTATAGAGGATGAGTTTGGTTGGGTCTTTGATTTGGTTGGCTGATTTGGTTGGTGGGTCCAGACCCAGCCCTTTAATCAATCCCTTCTCCTCCCCCAAATAATATAAAACATGGTATTGAGCAAAGTTTAAAGAAATATGCATACTTAGGTATATTTAGGTATTTAAGAATCATCAAAGGTTTTCAAGTATCATTTGACTTAATGGTCATTTATTACTACTTACTTTCCTTACTAAATAAAAAAAACAACCTTTATTCTCCTTGAATTACTGAGGGCTAAAAACTTTCTAGGCTTTATATTCAGCTATGGGTCATACTTTGACTTCTTCTGATTTTGGCAAAAAAAATCAAACAAACAAAAAACAAAACAAAAAAAATAAACAAAAAACTCCCTCTACCACCATCAATTCCATTCTAGCTGGGCCTTATCATCTTAGAGAAAAAAAAAACTTTATCTGCATATGTCTCTGGCTTATCCCAAGGACCAAAGTTAATCTCTGTATCCTTTTGGTCAGGAAAGAACTACCTTCCATCAATGTACCTTCCCTCTGCTACTAACTACTGCATCCTCTCTTCTTCATGGCCAAAAGAAAACAGTGTTAATTGCTGTCTCATGCTATTTCCACGTGACTCTCTCCATCAGGGAATTTATCTTAGCAATCAGATTTTCAAGCCTCCATTTCCCAGCTGATCTTTTAAGATCAGAGGGAATTTAAATGTTATCTTATGTTTATACCTTCTTCTTTTCACAAGAGAGGTAGAGACCTATGGATGTGGAATGTTGCTTATGTTATCAGAGAATTTTACTATGTCAGTTGATTTTACTTGGTTGTTTTTTCTTTTTTATAAGGGAAGACACTTGGTGGTTGGGGTGGAGCAGGTAGAGATATATACAGAAATGACAGTTAAAGAAAACCAAAGAGCATTAATAGGGTTTTTAAAAAAGTTAGTTTACATAGATATTTCAAGATTACTGATTAACCTAACCCCCACAAACCTGCCTTTTATAGGGGCTTAGCCTTTCCCCCACCCCCCGAGCACTTTAAATTTCATTTAAACAACATAGCACAACAGAGTATTTATACAGTTACATGGTTTTTTTCTCACAGTATAATGAACACATTTATGCTCCAGTTTTATATAGCTCCTAATTATATGGGGTTCAATTGCTCCTCACAGGAAAGTCAGTGTGTCCAGATTGCCCACCTGAATCTACGTACAGGCATGCCCTATGTAACACTGTCAATTAGTGGTGCCCAAAACTGATATTGAGTGGAACAACATTATAGGGGTCAGTTGGTTCCATGGGAACAACTTCATTAGAATAATAATAAGCTTCTTCTAAAGTCCTTTCCCAATGCCTCATCTTGTCATGGAAGCAACACTGCATTCTCAAAGGTTTTGCCAGTAGAATAATACTTCTAGTAGGTCCTGTCAAGCTGAGAAGGCTTCGGGTATGAACTGATGATAAGCTGCCCATTGCCTCATCATTTGGGAAGCAATAGCACTAATGTGAAAGGCACCCATCATCATCAGAAAGCTAGCTGCAAGGTAAGGAATCTTTAGCCCTGACAACTTACAAAGACTGAGGCTAGGACAGGTTTGGCATCTACATAATGAGGTTGTAAACCTGGAAGTGTTTAAATATTACTACACACACATAGGGGGAGAGAGACAGAGACAGACAGAGACAGAGAAACAGAGAGGTACATATGATATACATGTGGATATGAATATGGGCATAGATAAAGATACAGATACAGAGATAGATGTGTGTGCATATATATATATGTATATGTATATGTATATATTATATATATATATGGAGAGAGAGAGAGAGAAGGATACAGATGCAGATACAGAGATAAATATATAGTGCCTTTAAGCTTGCAAAGCACTTTCCCCCATAACAGCTCTGTAAGAGAAATAGTGCAAAATATACCATATTCATTTCATAGCTCAAGGTACTAATCCTCAAAGATGTCAGATGACTTGCCCATGTCTATACAGCTAATAAGCACAAGACTCAGTGTTATAACTCCAGGCCTCAGATTCCAAGTCCCATAATTATTCCACTATTTCATTAAGAGCAAATGGCCAAATGGCGTTACAGTACAGTTTTTAAGACAATATGAGAGATTTGGTTATAGTACATTGATGATGTTTACTGGAAAGGGGATACTTCATGAATATGGTGACCTCTACAACAGAATAAGCAATCGGCCACAAGTCAGCTGACATATTGGTTATCTCTACAACCCAATACGTGGGTACAACTTGATCCTGGTTAAAAGGAGTCTTTTCATACTCAGCAGAACCAGAATACATTGGAAGGATGGTTCTCAAGTCAAAAGCAGTAGATAAGAGTGACAGCTGAAAATAATAAATATATGCTATTGGGGGGCACTCTAAAAATAGTGAGCTGTCCCTGAAAATTTTGGGCATCTCTTCTTAGGCCTATTCCATAAAAGGAAATACTAGGAAAAAACATGCCAAGGTAAATGAGCACTGCTAAGAAATGGTATGAATAACTGATTTGCTTTGGCAGTCTGTCTCTTTAATACAATGTCATAATGTTAAATGAGGCCAGAAGGGCTTTGAAAGAGCGAATTAAAAGTAAAATTTCACTCATTCAGCTAATACTTCATTGTCTTATAATGTTTCATTGGAAAGTTCAACAAAACACCTACCATAGGGATCATAGACTATACAGTTAAAAGGAACCTTCTTTTTACAAAGGAGAAAACTGAGGCCTTGGGAACTTAAGCAACTTGTCCAAGATCATTATAGCCTATCAACAGAACACCTTGTTCTGGAACTGCCATCTCCAGGCTCACAGGTTAGGGATCTCTTTGTTATAGTGTTTCCTTTAGAAAGAAAAAAAAAAGCATTGGATCATAGAGTTGGAAAGAACCTTAGATGCCAGGCAGTTTAATCCCCACTTTTTACAGATGAGAAAATCAAGGTTCAGAAAATTTTAAGCAACTTACTCAAGGTTTTATAAGTGGCAAAGCTGAGAATGTAACCCAGGCCCCCTAAAACAAATTTCCTTTACCTCTTCATTGTCCATAATCACAATGTTGGCTCCATTGTTTTTATATGTGCCTTTTATACTTATCTGTACCCAGGGCTGTCCATCTTAGACTGCTTCTGGAGAGCTAAGATGCCCAGTCATATTGACTTTTGTCCTGTCACTGGACTTCGATGACTCAGGAAGAGGAGTGAGGCTGACGACTTTACGCAACTCTGCCTCACGCAAATCCAATTCACAAGCAAGTCAAGACATCACTTTTCTGATGTCTGAGAACAAAGGACGAACAACTAGGTCTATATTACTTAGTGTGAAACCTAGAACATCATGAGATGCCATTGCTCTCCTTCATATACATTTTAGATGAGAAGAAAGAACAAGTAATCAGCTTTAAGAGAGAATTTTTCTACATAAGTAGAGTATTTATCTACATAAATAATGTATATACGTATATACTATCTAGCTATATCCAGATTCATGATGTCATCAACATAAGGAACCTTGGTGAGAAAACCAACAATAAATGCAATGTCAATTGTTCTACAACTTCGTATATTAGAGTGTTGACAACAGTATTAAGGGAAGGGGTTACATGGCGAGACTTGAAGCCAGTTTGACCTGATATGGAGTCTCTCCCTCCCTCCTTTTCTGTCTCTCTTTCTCTCTGTCTCTCTCCAGTCCCCCATCCATTCTCTCTCTCTCCTCTCCTCTCCTCTCCTCCTCCTCTCTGTGTCTCTCTCTGTCTCCGTTTGTGTCTCTGTGTCTCTCTCCCCACCTAAGGCCACACAGACTACACAGTGAGGAAAGCATGAAAGAATATATATATAATTTACAGGTCACAA
Organism: Vombatus ursinus; assembly: GCF_900497805.2. NCBI lineage: Eukaryota > Metazoa > Chordata > Mammalia > Diprotodontia > Vombatidae > Vombatus > Vombatus ursinus. Next base: position 5,516,662 of record NW_020954588.1, read on the forward strand.
AATCTAATATCTTGCAAACATGGGATTAGTCTCTCTTGCAGGATGGTTATAAATAATGTACTTTGTAAATCAAGCGCCCCAGAAACATGAGCTATTATTATTATTACTTCTCCAAGATTTTTAAAGTACTTCTTAGAGTATGAAAAAATGAAGCTTTGTACTCTTTTTACTTCTGTAAAATAATAATTTTCTCTGAAATTCCACTTAAATTCATTTTTATTTTATTTAAGTAATTTTTAAAAAGTATATTCCTAGCCTTTTGTTAACTGATTTTCTCTTTTCTAAGCATCCTCTCGTCTTTGCCTGTGTCCACACAGTTCATTATCAGGTTCACTGTCTTCACTGAACTGATCTGTCAATTTACTGAAAAACAAATCAAGGCAGTAGAAAGAATTCACCCATTTCCCAAATGGCTAAACTGACCTGGGTTTTCATTGTTCTAAGTGGTTACTTTGATATCATACAGATCCAGCCTTGGATTGCTATTAATGATTTTGTCTCTCACTCCTGTTATCTAAACCTCTCTGTATTTCACAGCTTTCCCCATATGTCAATCTCTCAATTCCAGAAGACTAGGAAAGGGAAAGGGGAAGGTATTCATCATCTCTCTTGATTTTTTTCTATTATAGAGACATCTGGAGCAGAATATATTAATTCCTGGTAAGATCTGAACCGAGGCATACAAATATTTACTAGAACCTTCCAGCCATGTAATGAAATTTCTATTAAATCCATAAAGCATTAGCATTTTTCCTATTTTATTGCATTTTGAGTTTATGCTTTTGGCTGCCCAATCAGTCCTATAAAGTTCCAAATTTCTCTTGCTCACCAAATATCAGCATTAAATATTTTTGTTAGTATATAAGCTGGGTGGCCTTTGTCTGGGTGGTCTAAGCCTAAATGGAATTTCACAATATCCATTTCTCCTTATATTTTAGTTCAGTGATTAAGAAAGGGAGAGAGATGGAAAGTTGGGTTGTACTTGTAGCCAAAGTCCCTTGGCCTTCATCTCAGTGATTTATTAATCCTCCTCAATATCCTCCATATTATTTAGAGCTAGAAGGGAAAACGGGAATTATACAGCCCAAAACCTTCATTTTACAACTGAGGAAACTGAGACCCAGAGCAGTACAGCCACTAGCAGCACAAGAATTTGAATGCAGGTCCTTTGAATCCAAATCCACCAATGATGATGATTAAGGAATTACTGAGCAAATTCACGTGCAAACTTCCTTTTTGATATATTCAACCAAGCAATCAATGGACGAACATTTATTAAGTGCCTTCTATGCACCAAACATTGTATTAGATGCTGGGGATACAAAGACAAAAGTGGGACAGTAATGAGACCCACCTTTAGATAGATTCCAATCTATTGAGGGGACATAACAAGCTCACCAATCAGTAAATAAAGGCAATAGATAGATGGATGATAGAAAGATACAGACACATACCAATAGACATATAAACAGATAGACAGATATAGATAGATGATTGATAAAGATAGATAAATAGACAGATAGACAGATATAGATGATAGGTGGGGAGAGGGAAGAGGGGGAGAGAGATGAGAGAAATATGAGAGAGAGAAAAGATAGGTAGAAATAGATAGATACATGGATAGATAGACTGACAGATATAGACAGATGATAAGTAGATAGATACATAGACAAACATATACATATCTATACATAATATATACATAAATGTGTATATATATACAAACACATAAATTAAATACAAATAAATCTCAAGGGTCACTAACAACTAGGGGAAACAGCAATTATCTTGAAGGACATGGCACTTGAGTGAAGCCTGGAAGAGATCCAAATGTTACAAGAGATAGAGATGAGAAGAAAGAATAATCTAGTTGCAGACGGCCTGGGCAAAGTCATGGCGGTGGGAAAAACAAGTCGGTCAGTCTAAGTGGATTGCACAGTCTCTGAAGTAGAACTCTAAAGGTTTTTAAATGCCTTTAAATGCTTTCTTTTAGACTAGAGACAATAGAGAGCCACTGACATTTCTGGAGCAGAGGTGCAATGTGATGAGAGTTGTGTTTCAGGAATATCCCTTTGGCTCCTATGTGGAAGCTAGTTTGGAGAAGAGGGCGAGAGCTAGATTCAGGGACACCAGTTAGGAGGCTCCCCCAGTTTTCCAGGTGAGAAGTAAGGAGGGTCTAAACTAGTATAATTGTGGTGTGGGTAGAGAGAAGGGGATGGATGTGAAAGACACTGAGGGTGTAGAGTCTAGGAGCCTCTGAAATTGATTAGATATGAGAGGTGAGAAAGAGTGAAGAGTCAGTGATGACTGCTAGGTTACCACTCAGAGTTTACAACTAGAAGAATGATGTTACCCTCAACAGAAATAGGGAAGTCAGAAGAAGGGCTGGGATGAAGGATAAAACATAATGAATTCAGTTCACGATGATATCACTATGACCCTAAAATTACCTATTTATATTATAGTATTTTATTTCCCATCTTCCCTCATTAATCACTTGTATTTGCATATGTATATGTATATACATACTTCTACTTATATTTATATGTGTATATACTTATATGTATGAATATAGCTTTAAAGTTTTCAAAGTGCTTTATACATCTAGCACAATGCCTTTATTAAGCATATGGTTGGTGCTTAATAAGTGTTTGTCGATTGATTTTATTTAAGCTACACAAAAGCCCTATGCGACAGATATCCTTGTTTTACAAGAGAGGAAACTGAGGCTAACAAGATTTAAATGGCTTTGCTCAGAACCACACAGTAAGTAAATATCAGAGGCAGCATTTGAATCCTGACTCCAGCTTCCTGACTCCAAATCCAGCAATTTCACAGAGTATGGATGCATACATAAAGCAGAGTCAATTTTTTTCCTAAAATGACCATTTATTTAGTGATGGCCTGTCTATCCACTATATAAATTATCTTTGAATCTATACACTTTGTTCCTTTCATCAACATCCCAAAGGACAGTGATTTTTATAGGATTCATTTTTGATTGCATTCATCCCTAAAGCAAAGATATTAACATTAAATAACAAGCTTTATTTCTTTTTGTTTCAAAATATCCCAATAAAGTTGATAGGATCATAAAATCATGCTTTAAAACTGGAGTAAATCTATTCCAACCTTCTCATTTTGCAGATGAGGAAACGCGGTGCAGGAAGATAAAATGGTTTGCACATGGTCACATGGCTAGTGTCACAGGCAGGATTTGAACCTGGGTCTTCCTGCCTCTAAGTTCAGCATAATATCCATTGTGTCATGCTGTTCTTGGAGGTACAACATATGCTCAACAAATATTCTCATTCATTCCTTCCCCAATTTTTTTTGAGACTAGGTCCCCCTATCTCATCTAAGCTAGAAGCATGGAGGCTACTCATGGACCAGATCCCACTGTTAATTGGCACAGAATGTTTGATCTGCTCCATTTCCAATCTGGGCCACATAAGCCTTCAATAGGCAGCCTGGTGCCTCACTCTCCACTCTTAAGGACTCATCATATTGCTGTTGGACTTACTGCCCTTAGCACAGTGCCTGATACATAGTAGGTGCTTCATAAATATTTGTTGGCTGAGTGACTGTGGACACCCAATTAGCTTAGTCCACTGCAGGTCAGAACTTCCAAGCTCAATCGATGCACCAGCCTTAGCTTCCCAAGAGGAAGGCAACAAAGGCCTGTGCCACCATGCCTGGCAAGTCCTACGAATTTTTCAAGGAGTTTCCCTTCACCTCTTAATTTATATGACAGCGTACTTTCTCAAGGAACATGGAAATGAAGTCTGCAAGTGAAACTTTCGAATTATAGAACCAAATATTTTAATGAAATTCAAATATATTCTAATCAAAACAGCTTTCCTCTAAAATTGATATTCTACTCCCGATAATAGGAGCACAGCTGCAAGGTTACCTGAAATGGGGGAGATTAGTTTACAGCATTGGAGAAGCAACATACACGCCCACTCCTTCCCAAATGGTGATATCTGTGAAATACTAACATGGACATGGTGAATTTCCTTACTTTTCTTTTGCAAATTTTTATCAAGATGTGTTAGTGACAATAGCAGGAAAAGAAAGATAACCCATATTTATGTATATATGTTTGTGTATTTATATATGTATTCATGTGTGAATGTGTATAAATAGATAGATATAAACAAATGCAACCCAGCTCTCACCCAAATGACTTCCTGTGTATGTCTGCCATCCCAAAGTCTTTCTCCTCTCTGTTATATCCCCTGTCCACATGTCTTTCCCTAAGAGCTACTGAATCAACTTTTTATTTTTACTTTTATTTTTTTTAATATTTAGGCAATTGGGGTCAAGTGACTTGCTCAGGGTCACACAGCTAGTAAGTGTCAAGTGTTTGGTCTGAGGCCGAATTTGAACTCAGGTCCTCCTGACTTCAGGGCCGGTGCTCTATCCACTGTACCACCTAGCTGCCCCCTGAATCAACTTCTTATATCCTTTACAAAGGCACACAGCATCAAAGTCATCATTCTGTCCACCAGTCAGGAGTCACAGCATATATATGCCCCTTCATATGCTGCACACCAACACCATCAATATAGATGATAGATAGATAGATAAATGTGTATATATATGTGTGTATGTGTGTAAAACTATATATATAAATCTATATAAACATACACATTGCCTCGCCAAAAAAAAGAAAGAAAGAAAGAAAAAAATATATAATTGGACATTTTCTAAATATGACAGGAAAGTGGGAAACACGTTTATGCATTCATGCTGTAAGACAATGTTCCCACCATCACTTTAGATGATGAATATATTCAGACAACAAACACAGTTGGGAGCACGCCATGACTCTTCAGCTGAGTCATCACTTTTGTTTGGCGTGTGTGCGTTTTCTCAGAATTTATATCATTTCCACCCAATAAAGTGTTCATTTAAAGATATTATGGGACCCCAGTATGTGCGGAGCTGAAAGTGTCAAAAGCATTGGAATGCTAATGTACTAACATTTATTAAGAGGTGAGCTGTTTTCATTACTCATTTTTGACACAAGGAATCAAAAATCTGTTCTTAAAACTTGGAGAACAGATCATTCCTGATGGTTAGAGCCTCTTCACAGCTGACACTTTCTTATATTACTAATGAATATGTATATCCTGGGGTGTTTTTTTCCTTCTGTTTTATCACACTAAAGGATGTATTTACCAGTTTAACAAAGAATTATTTGGGTGATGGCAGCTGGTCATTACTGTGAATGGAGCTCTGGAACTGGAATTAGGAGATCTTGGATTCAAATCTGGCCTCTGACACTTACTAGCTGTGGGACCCTGGACAAGTCACTGTAACTTCAATCTCCTCACCTGTAAAATGGGGATAATGATAGTGCCCCTCCTCCCAGGGCTGTTGAAAGATAAAATGACATAATATCTGCGAAGAGCTCTGCAAATCCTAAAGCACTATATAACTGCCAGCTGGCTATTTTAAATAAGGCCTGAGTTATTCATAGAGTCATGAATAGAGAGCTAGGAGAGATCTTAAGGTCATCTAGTGCAACCCAGCCATTTTATAGATAAGAAAACTGACACCCAGAGCAATGAAGCGAGTTCCCAGTGTCATATCAGTAGTTTATGGCAGTAGAGAAATTCACACCCAGGCCCCATGTTCTCATATTGAGCATTCTTTTCACTGCACAATGATTCCACATTTGGCTAAGGGGGTTTTCATATTGTAAGGTTAAGGGCTGTTTCATACCAGAATGCCATTTCTGCCATGGAAAATTTAGAATTCTGATTGGGCCTGGCATCTACAATTATCTCCATCCACCTGGGTGCCACACTTTAATGATGACAGATTCTAAGCAAAACAGAGAACTTGGAGCAGTGCCTGATCCATTGCAAATGCTTCAGGAATGCTCATTCATTCATTCATTCATTCAGCTAAGTCAATACAAAATCTTGATTATCTGGATCCTTGCTGGTAAAGTGAGCATTGGGAGATGCAGCCTGGCAACTGCTCCTATAAGAGCTACAGCCACAGCCATTGAAAACCCAGAAAAAAAAAAATTCTTACTACCCAAGTCCTTAGCACTGTCAAATGGTTCAACATTGGAAACTGATGTGATTTTATCAGTGAAAAGGACCTCAAAGAAGAGGTATCACCAGCTGCTTTGGCGCTGCATCCCAAAGACCATGGGACCTCTCTGTCTCATTTGCAGCTGAAACTTCCCATTGCCTCCCCCATTAAAATGAGACCTCCATGAGAACAGGGATGCCTTACTCTTCTATTTGTATCCCCAGCACTTAGCACAGTACTTTGCACATAGTAGGCACTTAATGAAGGCTTTATTCATCCTAAAGGGGAAAGTCTCTTTATATGACAGCTTCCCAAAAACATTTTACATGAGACATTTCCTCAAGGTAGGCCGTGAATCTCTAATCCTCAACACTAATCTCTTATTATCGTGCACTTTTATGGGACACATTTATGTCAGGAATTTAATTAGATGTGAAAACAAATGTCACCTTTGGAATGAATAGCGATGTTCGGCTACAGATAATTTTTTTCATTTTATTCCATCTAAATTTAGGCAATGTGATACTTCAAAGAAAAACAAGACTGGATGAAAATTGTAGGCGATGAGGTCAAGTTCACTTGTTTCTAGAATCTGCATTTTATACACTCTTTCAAATTCTAATAGATAATCAGAGTATACATGCATAATTATGTGTTCCAAATTAAAATGCACCCAATTTAAAAAAACAGGACTTCAAAGATCTTCCAGAAAATCATATTGCCCATATCAACTCAAAAAACAGTAAACACATTTAAAATTTTGTTTTCTAATTCAATTCCTCTCATACCCTTATGACCATAAATGGAAAGTTTTCTTCTATTTTGCATTTCTTATCCCTCGTCCTGGGGAAATTGAGTCTGAAGATACACTTTTCATTGAGAAGCCTTGCAAAGTTAAGAAAGTACCCCAAGGGCAGGAGAAAGAGAAATGGGTGCAGAATAGACACTGATCCCCACAACATCAACAAATTCTATGCTCAGAGTCCATTCCCTGTAGGATAGGAGAGAAAGCAGAATATAAGTTACAAGTTACAGGTTATAAGAGGACTCATCAAAGGTGAACTTCTTTTGGTATCTTCTGAGAAAGGTACACTAAACAGATTATTCATCAATATCCTAAGGACCAATAGTCTATCTTGAACAAATGCTCTCTCCTCTTGTTGTTGGGACTCCATCTTAAACTGGTAAATACATCCTTTAGTGTGATAAAACAGAAGGGAAAAGTCTAGACATTCATTTTCTTCCTACTCAAACATTTTTGTCTTCTTTATGTCCACGAACATGGACCTTTTGGAATGGGCTTACAGTTAAAGAGAGTGGAGGCCTGGAGGCAACTAAGACTCCGTGGGACTCCACCCAGACTCAGAAAAAGGATGAAGATGAAGAATAATGATAAATTGTTGTTGTTTGTCCTTCATTCTCAAAGGGGACTACGACATCAGGAAGGTGATGCCATGACTTGCAAGTGAATTGGCTCTAAGAGAGGGAGAGTTGTGCAAAGTCACCAGCCTCACTTTCTCCTCTGGAACCATCTGGGTCCAGCGGCAAGATGTAGATCAAGATGACTGATAATGGCCTGCAGGTAGAGTGGTATGGAAATGGGGAATACCTTGATTTCCAGTCCTCATCATTAGAATAAGAAGCCTACCTAACTTTTCCTTCTGACAGAAGCTAATTGGGTTGAATGACTTTCAAAAGGGCTTCAATGACACAGGCTAAGTGACGTTCATATTGAAAACCTACTTTCAACAACTTTATGGGCCCCTTTATGGCACTGAGAAAAATGCATCTCATTGAATTTATAATAAAAAGAGGAAAATTATTTTCTGGATTATTTTAAAGAAGTCATTTAGAGATCAGGGACTATTTTTTTTGCCTTTCCTTGTATTACCAGAACCTAGTCCGGTTCCTGGTACATAATAAATACTTTCCTTCTCTCTTCCCTTCTTCAATCATAGCTACCCCTAAACTATGCAGGATAGAAAACATAATACTCTGTCTCTAAAGACCACTAGAGAAGAAGATCATAAGAATTAGATTATTCTTCTTGTATAAGAAGATACAGTCTCCCTCAAACATTTAACCCAACACCAAATAGCCCAACTACCTGAAAAGTTTTTCTTATACTCACTAACTCCTTTAATATAAATGCTAAAATATGTTTCTTCATCCTCAGTCTTCAACACAGGTAATCTTCTGAGCATCAAAAACAAAATAAAAAACCCACATTCTTTATTCCATGGTCCTCCAGCATATTCTTTTTGAGGTTGAATAATCATGCTTGTTTTGGGTCCCCAAAAGCTTATGCTTTAGTTTTGCCAAATTTTATTGGATGTTTATAATTACTCATATCTATCTCACTCTACCTTGCTTTCAAGTTGCCCTCTTGACAAATTGCTTAATTATGTACAAGTGTTTCACAGGGGGGCACCCTTGTCTAAATCCTTTATAATGTAAACCTTCCAGAGCCTGGACAGGAAGCCCACACTCTCCACTACCAAATGACCTAATAAATTTCTTTATGAAACTATTTCAGATTTTGGGATTTGTTCTCATGAATAACAATTCAAATCCTTAAGGGACCTTAGGGGGATATCTAGTACATCCCCTACCTCACCCCACCCCACACCCAATTTTACAAATGAGAAAGAAAGATCCATAAGAAGGAAATAACTTGTCCAAGGTCACATCCTCTTCTCTACATCCTGGCTTCCCTGGTTTTCTTCAAGTCCCAATTAAAAATCCTTCCTTCTACAAGAAGCCCATAGAAGGGAATGGAAATGGGAAAATCCCCCTTGATGCTAGTGCCTTTTCTTTGTTGCTTATCTACAATTTAATCCTGTATGTAGTGGGTCTGTACATAGTCATCTGTATGGCGTTTCCCACGTTAGACTATGAGTTCTTTAAGAGGAAGGACTTTGTTTTTCTTTCTTTTTTTTTTTTTTTGCCTTTCTTTGTATCCTCCATGCTTAGCACAGTGCCTGGCACGTGGTAGGTGCTTAATAAATATTTATAGACCAAAAGAGCTAGGTAGTAAGAAGCAGAGTCAGTCTTGTGATTCCTGATCCCCGTGTTCTTTCCAGAGATAGGGACCTGTGATTTCCTTGGTTCAGGGAACTCCCATTATGGAAGCTTCCTCTATAAATGTTGCTGAGTTCCAAAGCTTAGAGCCTGAGCCACAAGGCTCTCCTTTCTCACCTTTGCCTTTTACAATCTCTGGCTTCTTTCACATCTCACCTCAAACACCACCTTCTGCAGGAGGTCTTTCCCAGGCCTCCCCACTCCCTTGGCCCCCCACTTCCCACCAGTGCTAGTGGCTTTTCCCCCAAGGTTACCTTCTATCTACTTAATGTAGCTCATATACACCTATTTCTTTATATGGTATTTCTCATATTAGAATATAAGCTCCTGAGGGTCAGGAAATGTTGTTGTGTTTTAATTTTAGCTTTTAACTTTTTTTTTTGTTATATTCTCCAGTGTGTAGCACATAGTAGAAGCTTAATAAGTGCTTGTTGATTGAATTGCCTGGGGCACTGAGAGATTAAGTAACATTTACAATTATATAGGTAAGTATATGTCAGAAGTGGGACTTCAAGTCAGGCCTTTTGGATCCCACTGTTTCACTTTCTAATTTGCTATACCATATGAGAGAGCTCCTTCACCAAGACAACAGCACACATGCTATTTTGTTTTGGGTTTTTTAAATTTAATTTAATTTACATTATATATTATGTTATATTCTATTAAATATTGTATTGTATATTATTCTCTATTTTATTTTTATTGTGCAGATTATACAATTGATGGCAGAGATCAGGAATAAATAAGCACATAAAAAATGTAAATCCATCCAAAACTGAAATGGGAAGAATATACTTCTTTAGAATTCAGAAATGCTCAGTTAATAACACTGGCTTGACAGAACTGATTTTCCAGGTATAACTTCTTGTTAAAGACAACCGAAGCGGGAAAAAATATTCAATGAGAAAAGCAGTCCTGGAATTGGAGAGGGCCAGCAGTCAATCAGGTAAGTCTAATTTGATGAGACTTCATCATTGATTTACTAGCTGAAAAGAGTTGAATCAATAGATGAAGTTGACATTTAAATCTTTTGAAGTGGATAAATAAAAATAAATAGTTGAGGGAACTTTTATCCACTGAATTCCCTCCATTAATATTTTTTTTAAATTGCTACCATTTTTCAGTGCCAAATAGCTTTCAATGCATTTTTAAAATAATAGAGCCTCACTAGAGTATTTTAATACCAAAAAGAGCAACATAACTCAAATTCTTCTACCACATGGACAGGAATCTATACCTCCCTCTATTAGAGCCATAAAACAACAACAACAACAAAAACCTTACTACCCACGATCTTTTTTTAAACACTTTAAAAATGGAAACATCATAGCATTACTTCTAAATATTGTTTACAATGTTAACAGAAAAGGTATTTTTGAATAATGATGCTATTTACCTTCTGGACATTGGCAGCTGAATCCACTGAGATTAGAAATGCACGTCGCTCCGTTTTTGCATGGTTCTAAAATGCAGTAATCCACCATGGACTGGCAAAGCTCACCGGTGTAACCTGAAACATGGTGTCAATTTTTCACATTAGAAAAACAAGCTAATTTCCCCCAAAACATGACATTATTATTGACGCACTCACATTAGCTTCCATTCTTTTCAATAAAATGACACTACTATCCCAAAATGAAAATTATTGGGTCTCTTTATATATTTTGAATGACCTGGATGGTCTCTTCATTTGTAGAGTGTATTTGGAAGAGGGGAGGAAGGCGAGCCACATTATTTCTGGCATTCCTTCCACGTCTAATAATCTAAGCAGCACAATACAACGGTAAGAACCCAGGTCCTGGAATCAGAAGCCCTGGCTTTAAATTCAGAGAGGATTTGAAGATCATAATAAGGGTCTATGATCCTTATTATCTGTATGACCATGGCCAAGTCATTTAATTTCTTTGTGCCTCAGTTTCCTCAAGGGCCTTAAAAGTTTATCACAACAAATGCCATCACAAACAAAATCTATTGATTTGCTTATTGTTAGAAATTATCTATAGTATGTATGCAACCTTATAGTACAAGTTACATAAACTGTATGTTCTGGCCCTACTCTTTCAAGGACAGATAGGCCTCCTACATTGCCCTTCAAGATTATAGAGGTTGCTGTCTATCAGCTTGAGCCCCCACCGGCGACGTTCCACCATTTGTTTGGGGCCTATGGACTAGGGTTCTAGTTCTCTTTAACTACTTAACATGAATTAGATTTTACAAAAGAATATTTACTTCAAAGATAGAACAAGAATATAAAAATACTCCTTTCCTCTTCCTCCTTGGGGGCATACTCTCCTCCTTGGTCTCCGAGGAAGGTAGGCTCACTTTAGCTCAGTTTCTGCATAGTATCATTCTCACCAAGTTCACATCCAGAGGCCGTATTGCAGCAGGATGAATCCTTGTCTCAACTATTACTGGATAAAGGGCCCAGAGATACCTCCTTAAGGTCATTCCTTACTCTTTAAAGCATCATTGCTGTGTCAACTGCAAACCTGGACTCTGGAATGAAAGGATGTTGAGGAACCCTCTGGACTTTTCAAACTCACAAGTCCGTGGTCTCCAGTCCTTTTCACTAGTTGCCAAATTCTCTCAAGAGTGCTAAAGCAAAGAGGAGGAGCCTGAATCTGAAAGGCCTTTTTGAATGACTTCACAATCAATTAAGGAGCCTTCTCTTCATCACATGGTTAGCTGACTGGAACCAGTTACAGAATGTCTACACTTGCTCCAGGTTTACCAAGACATTTTTCTTTCACATCATCACAATTCCCCTGGAAGCTGCTCCCTAGTATCCTCCGAATGGAGTGACACCATCTCAGGGGATCTATATATGTGCCAGACAAATATCATACCAGTCACTATCCAAAGACTCATGGAACCAAAAATATTTGAGAGGGGACCTTCTAGATAATTTAGTTCAACTCCAATGTTTTAGAGATGAAAAAATGGAGGCACATAGCATGTTAAGCACTAAGTTATCAATCAACACCCATATGCCAGACCACAAACTCAACTCAAATAATTCTCTGTGAAGCAGGCTTACCATTGTCATATTGACTGATAGTAATATTTTAATTTTGCAGGAAGGCATGATATGTAGGGATTGCAATCTCTCTCAGCACCTGCAGAAGCACAAAGGGCTTCCAATGAAATTCAGATTTATTGTGAATTTGGCAACACAGTGCTCCTGGGGGACTTTCAATAAGACTAGCCTTTCTGAATTATTTGTGTTGAATGACTATCATTAGTCCTTGGTCCCAGGCCTTGCAAAGAATGGCTGATTTCAGATGAAAGCTGTGGGGAGCTATTCACCAGAGCTGCAAATTCCTGCCAAACAAGTTACAAGCTACACATTGCAAATGGAATGCCAGTTGTCCAGAATCCCCCTCTTCCTCACATGTTTGAATGCTATGCAACAAAGTCTAAACAATTAAAGAGATCTGAAAAAGAAGTACCCAAAAAAAACCCTCAGTTTCCCTGTAAAAATCCAAACCCTGGAAGGAAAGAACTAATTGTTTTCCAGCTTATGTCCACCACTGCTGTTGGCCCTTAAGTCAGAGTTTCATTTGCAAATAACATAGTACATTTGGAATAGGAGCTGGTGAAATAGTGAAGACTGAGCTCCCGCCTGTGCATGATACTCAAGACCCAATTTGCACATCTGGGTATACTGAGGAAACTTGAGGAGAAAAAAAACAGGACTCTGAAGAATCTTTTCTTGCATCAGACAATATTGTTCACCTGTTTGTTCTGTATTCATCAGGAAAGAAACAATTTCTTTTCCTAAGTTTACAAACCAAGAAGCTGCCAGGCAGTCGACTGGAACAAACCATCAATTATTGCTAGGCTGCAACAACTTGAAATTGCAAATAAATTTCTCAGTCTCTCACAGAAACGCTCATTTCATCCTTTGAATGTTCATCCCCAGCACCTGGAGTAGTGCCAGGCACATAGCTGGTGCTTAATAAATGCTTGATGGTTGACTGATTGATGGATTAGCTCTCTACAAAGGGGAACAGTGGCATTATAGCACATAAGCTCCTGGTTTTTTAAAAAATAACAGCTTGCTAGACATAGTGGGAGCATCAAGCCATATGGATGGGTGAATTACGATGGTATAGATGATAATGATGGTGATGCTGATGCACCCTGAAGACAATGATGTAAGCAGTCAGACAGGCACGCAATAAGGTCATGGCTTTAGGGCTGAAAGGGACCCTGGAGACCATTTAGTCCAATGCTCTCATTTTACAGATAAGAGAGCCAAGGCATAGAAATCATAGGATCAGGATCACGGATTTAGAGTGGAAAGTGAAAAAGCCAGCCTGTCCAACCCAATCCTTTTGCAGATGTGGAAAGTGAGAGCCAAAAAGACTCAAAGAACTACAGGATCATAGATTTAGAGTTGGGAGAAGTCTCAGAGACCATCTAACTCAACTCCCTCACTTCACAAATGAGGAGATCGAGGCCCAGGAAGGTGAAATAACTTGCGTAACACAGCTAGTAAGCAGTCAAGCATGTTCTGTCACTACAAATCCCATATTCTTTCTACCACACCAGGCTGCCCTCCTACATCCCTAAGTTGGGTGTGTATTAGGACTAGACTGGGTCCATGGTACCAAAATCTCTCTTGTCCAGAAATAAGGGAGAACTGGGTAAAGGGGAAATGCTAGCACAGATAAAGTTCAGCTATGAAGAATGAGGTGTCTGAAGAAATTAGCCGGAGGTTATCAGAGACAGAAGCCAGTCTAGAAGCTTTAGGTGGTACAGCGGAGAGAGCACTAGGTTTGGTGTCAAGAAGACCTAAGTTCAAATCCTGTCTCGGACACTTACTAGCTATGAAGCTTTGGATACATCATTTAAATTCTTAGCCTCAGTTACCTGTTCCATAAAAATGGGGACAACAACAGTACCCACTTCACAGGGCTGTGTGAAAATCCAATGAGATCATATATGTAAAGTCCAATATAAATGCTACCTATTATTATGATTGTTATTATCATGATTAAAAGGAGAGTTAGAGCCAAAGAATTAGAAGACCTGAGGTAAGGGAAAGCCCATGAGAGTTGCATGTTTTCAGGCTACAAGAACCTAATTAAATGAAACAAGCAATACAAATGCAAGCTGTTGCAGTCAGATGCATGCAGATTGGAAGCCTGGCCCCATTTATCCAGATTCTCACTAACTGGGGGCTGTCCTCTTGGCTACTGAGGCTCTCCTCAGTTTCAATGGAATCTACAAAGCAATAGGCCCAATCCCTGTTGGTGAGCGTATGGAACCCTTGCCTCTATTAGCCCCCAAGGAATTGGCAAGGCATTGGACACAACACTTGGGAACTTCCTTGACTCACATGACAATGAGGCAGTATGACCTAAGAAGTAGAAGAAGCACCAGGCTGTGATTGATTCAGAAGACGTGAGTTCTTGACTCTGGAACAGACACTGAAACTCTGATGTTGTCATTCAGTCATTTAAGTCCAGTCCAACTCTTCGTGAGCCAACTTGGCATTTTCTCAACAAAGATACTGAACTGGTTTGCTATTTTCATCTTCAGCTCATTTTACACAAAAGAAAACGGAGGGAAACAGGGTTTAAGTGATTTGCCCAGAGTCACACAGCTAGTAAGTGTCTGAGGCCAGATCTGAACTCAAGGAGATGAGTCTTCCTAACTACAGGCCCAGCAAATGAAGAAAAGAGGCCCAGCCTCAGCGACTTCTCTGGCTTGCTAGGAGGATTAGGAAAGCGCTTTATAAATGCTAAGGTGCTCTAAGAATGGAAAATGTCATCATTAACCAATGACTAATGCTATGGCAGCCAAGAGGCCTTCCCTTGCCCTTCTCTCCACTCTGGAATCATGTCAAGTGGCCAAGTCATTTTCAATGATCTGGTCTACATTTCTAGTTAGCATATCCAATTATGTCATCCCCACTTACTTTGTTCCGTTTTAAGCTAAGGGCTGCTGAGCTAGGAGTCAGCATGGAACCATATGTCTTGGGGGACTAGTTTTCCTTGCTCTTAAACCCTATGCAGTCATTTTCCAAATGCCTCAGAGGACAATGAGTTAAGCTGGTGTGACATCTTACCATTGACATGATGCAGATTTTTTTAACCTCTTTTTTTCCTAGAAATCTCGTTCATGAACTTTTCACCATCAGGAACAGATGCGTCTTTTCCTTTCGCCTCTCTAAAATTTGGTCTCATGACTCAGGTATACTAACCTGAACAAGTGAATTAGAAGTGATTTAAATAAAAGGAAATACAAAGGTTGTCTTGGATTGCCTATCCTTCTTTTTCATGTTGAAAAACAAGAGCGTTTTGCTTCTATTCAAGTTCTTTCTTTGGAGAGTAAAACATACAGATGATTCCAAAGTGTAGGTAGCTTTTAATCCTTTCACACCTCCAAAGGAGTTAACTATTACCAGGTGGCATGCTTGAGTAAGAACAAAGCAAGGAGGATACAACAGACCAAACACTGGCTGTAAGGCCCAGGACCTGGGTTCCAATCCCACCTTTGATGATAACTATCTGTGTGACTTTGGGAAAGTCACTTAACCTCCTTGGGTCTCAGTTTCTTCATCTATAAAATGAGTAGGTTGGAATTTATGATAACCTCTAAGGTCCCTCTATCACTAAATCTATGAGCCCATAAAAGGACAACTGGTGCAACTTGACATAAGCCTAGGAGTATGATCTGGCACTGGGCTCTTCCTGGTCCCAACAGCTGCGAGTTCAGGACTAGAGCCAAGACAGGGAGTCAGTCTGTTGTAGGGCTTGTCTTGACTCCAAGAATCACCAACTCTTAGAATTGAATGGAGTCTTTCAAGACCAGCTAGTCCAAACTCCATCAGTGCAGGAATCCCTTTATATACTGTTCCTGAGAGGTATTCAACCCTCTACTTGAGCACTTTCAAAGACAAAGGGCTCACTTCTTTGTGAGGCAGCCTTTTCCAGTATTAGGGGGCTACAGTTCTTTAAAAGTTCTATGTTTTATTAAACCCGAATATACCTGCCTGTAACTTTGACCCACTGATCCTACTTCTGCCCTTCTCAATGATATAAAACAAACCTCATCCCTTTTCCACACTTATAATAAATAATAAATAATAATAATAATAATAACTTTTATATAGTGCTTACTATGTTTCAGGCACTGTGCTAAGCACTTTACAATTATTAGCTCATTTGATCCTCACAATAACCCTTCAAGTTAAATGCTATTATTATCCTCATTTTACAGATGAGGAAACTGAGGCAAGCAGAGATTAAGTGACATACCCAGGATCACACAACTAGTGAATATCTTAGGCCAGATTTGAACTTAGGTTTTCCTGACTCTGGGCAACTAGGTGGCACAATGAATAGAGTGCCAGGTTTGGTATCAGGAAGACCTCAATTCAAGTACAGGCTTGGAAACTTCCTGGCTATATGATGTTGAGCAAGGTCTGTTTGCCCCTGGAGAAGGAAATGGCAAACCACTGTAGTATCTTTGCCAAGAAAATCCCACAGACAGAGGTCCACAGGGTCACAAAGAGTTGGACCCAACTGAAACAACTGAATGACTACCTGACTCCAGGCCCAGTGCTCTGCCCATTGTGACACCTAGCTTCATCTAATGTATGAAGATAGTTCCCATGTCCCCACTAAGTCTTCTCCACAGTATTTCCCCAAATCCTTCTTCATGCTTCACATGACACAATTTCCAGATCAATCACTATCTTGCTCACTCTCTTTTGGACACAATTCAAATTGATAGTTTTGCCCTTAAAATGTTCTGTCCAAATGATGAAATCTAACCAGCATAGAGTGGAACTATTACCTCCTGTGATCTGGTCATGATACTGCTGACCCTAAGAAGGCATTATCTTTTGAAACAGATATACTCCACCATTGTTTTATGTCACTATTAGAATCAACTTAAATGTCCAGGTCTTTTTTTCAAACTGGTCTCAATCCAGTTCTCTTTCATCTTATGCTTGTGCAATAGATTTTTCTTTAAAGTTGAGGAGTACTTCATATTTATCCTAATTAAATTTCATCTTGTTGGTTTCAATTCCTCCATATACAAAACAGAGAGGTTATAATGGATGACATCTATGGTCCTTCCCTACCCTGGATCTAGGATGCTATGATCCCCAAGGTCCTTTCACACTCTAAATCCTATGTAGAACATAGGATAAAGTACAGAGACCTGGGGCATATCTTTAAAGATCTATCTTCTTGTTTCCTTCAATCCATTGATTATCCCATTAATTACTCATTAATTTTGGGGTACAATTGTTCCCCAGTTCTCATTTAACCACACCAAAATCCAGCCAGCATATCCCCATCACTTCAGAAAGTGTATTATGAGGGCCTTTGCCAAATCCTTTGATGAACTAAGTCAAAATTTATATCCAGTATTTCCCAGATCAATCTAGTAAAGGAATAAAGTTTGTCTACTATGATTGCTTCTTAGTGACTGCTCACTTTGGGACCTTATGGACCCCCCCCCTTGGATCCTAAATCTCTAGACACACTGGAGAAGTGTATCATGTTCATAGGGTTCTTCAGAATCAGAGATGATTCACTCTAAAGGGGGGACAGAAGGCCATTCCAGACTGTGGATGCTCAGACCTCAGGGAAGTATAGAAACTGGACTACATGTTAAAGACAGAACAGGTGAGATACATATTTTTGCTCACTTTGGGGCTTTGATATTCACATTCACATCTCAATCTGTCTTGATGTACCACAATGAAAGTACAGGTCTATTTAACCCCAATATCAATAGTCCTGTGATTCCTCATTTCTCTTTTGGTCAAATAGCAAAACCACTGGTTTGCCTAGCTATATTTTTGGACTCATCAGTCTTCTGTGATCCCAAAAATTATAATACATTACCTGAAAGCTTTCTATCTTCCTTACTAAGTGACCCACTCAGAGTGTTTCCCCATAAGTTATAATAACTTCTCTTCTTCAGTTTCAAAAGCTCTTATCTATAAAAATTTTTCTTTAAAGCATCTTTATGACTGTGGGCAAATCACGTAATTTCTCTTTTTTTGGCAAGGCAATTGGGGTTATGTGACTTGCCCGGAGTCACACCGCTAGTGAGTGTTGTATGTCTGAGGCTGGACTTGAACTTAGGTCCTCCTGACCCGAGGGCCAGTGCTCTACCCACTGTATCACCTAGCTGCCCCTGAGTAATTTCTTTTGGGCCTTACTTTCTTCATCTGTAGAATGAGGTCTAGAAAACATATGATATTCCTTCCAGTTATCCTATGAGCCTATGTTCTAGAATAAAAGTGTACCAGTTGACTAACTCAATATGCTTCCCCATCCAACTCCATGACATAATCTGTATGTATTCTTCAACTACTTGTTTTTTCCTGTGTGAATCATATAAGCAATTCCTCCTAAGTGGCTATGGATTTTATTGATTTATTTTATTTTATTTTATTTCATGGATTTTATTGATTTATCCCCAGTGTTCTGAGGCTTAGCCAGCCTCAACATCCAGAGAACTTCACTGTCCACTGGGAAACCCTCTTTATGCAAGACATCTTCCATAACACTGACAAGCACTTGCTTGATATTGATAATCAAACACTAGTTGAAAAAAAAAAGTTATCTCTGTGGTTGTATCTATGAATGAATCTTCTATGAAACTAGCATAGACATGGGAGACAAGTAGTTAAATAAGAGCCCTTCAAAAGCTGTACTTTGTTCTACTAAACAAAATGGGTTTTGTAATCAACAGGAAAGTGTGGTGTTATCTTACATTATCTGTAACTCTTACTGTGAAGAGGTATTCTGCTATATAGAAAATCATCTAAAAAAGTCTTCCTATTCCCCCTCATATTTTCACCAAAGATGCCCTCAATATATGCATAGGCAATTTTCACCCAAAAAATTTCAATAGAGATGAATTAATGGGTTCATAGCTCAATACTACTGATGTATTTTCAGTTGTCTTTTGGGGGGAGTACATATCTCTCTTTTTTTAAATTCAACACATTTTATTAATTCAGAAAGAAGAAAAAAACTTAACAATAAAATTACTCCATTATGCAAGGAGGTGGGCAATGGTCCTAAAATGCATAAACTAAGAGTTCATGGGTGCTCCACTAGATTGGCACTCAGAAGCAGACTATCCCCAGGATAAACTTGGTAAGTACTGAAGGACTTTCTCTATGAAGGGCCACAGGCTGTGAAGATCTCTAGGGGGTACATATCTCTTGAGACAAGCACTGCAGGAAGGGCAACATTCTGGGCCCAAAATAGAAGAGAGAAGATTATTGATTTAGAGCTGAAGAAAACTGAAGCCCATAAATGTTAAGTGATTTGCTCAAGGTCATACAGCCAGTAAATGTCTGTGGCAGGATTCAAACTCAGATCTGACTCTAAATCCAGTGCTCTATCCACTTCACTAAGCCTCTCTATTGCATTTGGGGAACTTTTGTTGTTTTGTTTTGTTGTTTTGTTGTTCAGTTATTTCAGACTCATTCACTCTTCGCGACACCATTTGGGGTTTTCTTGGCAAAGACACTGCAATAGTTTGCCATTTCCTTCTCCAGCTCATTTTACAGATGAGGAAACTGAGGCAAGTAGGGTTAAGTGACTCAGCTAGTAAGTGTCTGAAGCCAGATTTGAACTCCACTCTGGAAGGGGAGTCTTCCTGATTCCAGGCCTGGCACTCTATCCACTGTGTCACCAAGCTGCCCCCTGGGGAGCTAGCCTGTGCTTTCAGTAATCCCAAGCTGCTCCCTGTCACCAAGAGCCATGTTTTTTAAACACTAACATTCTCCTGGGAGTTCTATATGACTATGAATCATGGGAAACAATGATCTCAGAAGATTCAAAATGACAGATGGCCCAAAAGACAATGCCAAAGTGTAGGTAGGGTATTATAGCTGGCTTGTAGTATATTTCAAATTAAATCTAGGTTGCAAAAAAAGGACATGTATTAACCATCCTCAATATCCAGAGAATTTCACGCTCCATTGGGAATGCCTCTTTATGCAAGACATCTTCCATAACACTGGCAAGCACCATTGGCAAGGATACACCTCTGGAAAAGGTGGACCTGCCATGGCATAAGAGTAAAAGCTAACAGAAGGATAGTCTATATGTTACACTGGCACCTACAAAGCATTAAAAGACGCAAAAGAGGGTCCTCATTACATTATGTAAAAGCTCAATGGGAGAATGTGCGTAGGAAGCACCCAAATTGAGAAGGCAAAGAGCCAAGATTCATTGAAATCCCTGGCAGAACAACTTTCTGATGCCACCATATAAAGGAAACACTATGCAAAGAAGTACTTTGTAATATCCTACACATTTAGGAATTTTCTGGTCTTTTGGAAGGAGTTTAGACTCCCAACATTGATTATATGGCTCAAAAAACTTTAGACTATCAATAAGATTGTGCTGCCTATGGCTCTTTAACTAATCAGATCCTGCAGAAATTATTTTACTGTCACTTTTCTGTCAGACTAGCTCAGTGCAAACTGCTTGCTGGTGGTGATTCGTGATGGTCAGCTCCTTACAAGCAAACCACTCCTTCTAACCATTACCTAGGTTACAAGTGATCTTGAAAGAAAATAGATTCTTTTGGTCTTCCACAGCAAATAATGAAAGAATGAACAGAGTTGGCTAAATGAATCTGATCCCAGAATGCTTGTCTATCGAACCACTGCTTTGAAAATATTTACTTTCCTTCTGAATTTTGTGTCTGTGTGGAATTTTCTCCAGATGATCTTTCTCCAGAAATATATATTCCTCTGCACTGCTCTGCTTCTGCAAGACAAAAACTAATCACCTCTTTGGAGGCATGGCCAGAAAGCAGCCAGGGTGGGAATGGTGCTGGGTGCTATTTTTACCTCTTGGTTCTTTTAATAGATTAGCATGTGCAGTGAAGTGAAGCTGCTAAGATTTTGACTGAAATAATGATTCCATCCAGGGCCCACCAGCTTTAGCACTGGGGGGGGGGGGGGGTAAGGCATAGAGCTAAGATCGAGTGAAAGCCTGAGATTAACACACTGAGGTATGAAATGCAAAAAGGGAGTTAGTTCACCAGGCAGACATTCAATTTCAGGGTTATTCCATTTCCAAATCTAAAGGCAAAAATGATTTACCAGAAAGGAAAAGGAAAAGAATATGCATTAGTAAGAGGAAAACATACAATGAACAAAGAAAAAAATGAAAAAAAAGTTTAAATATCAGAGGTGGAGAAAGGGAGAGATAACAAATACCCATGAAAGCTAGGAAATAGGCTGTAATTAAACTAAGGGAAAAACATCTCAAAATCAAAAAGAAAAGAAAAAATGATTTTTTTCATAAAAATGAAATAATGAAGGAAAAGCATTCAGCAAGATTAGGAAAACAAACCAGGATAAGCTAAATACATTAAGTGATTATGTCCTATAAATAAAATGTCTCATTAAATCTTTTTTCCCCAAGAAACTAAGTGGGAAGCAAATTTTTTTAAAAAAAAAATCAAATAATCCTGTTAAATAATAAATCAAACAAATTTATTTTATGACTTATGTATATCAGATATCAATAATTTAAAGATCTGGAATTTTATCATGGGTTTTGCCTCTACCAATGCAAACCTCAATCTCTCTACAACTTAATGGGCAATCTTTGAGAGGAGTTACGGTCAAAAAAATTCATCAGCCTTTGTCTAACCTGTTGATGAATCTCTTTAAATTTAGCTGGGCAGATCCTGGGACAACAGACTACCATTACCAGGTCATATTTTCAGCCTTCCTTAGCTCCTTAGGATGGGTCAGAGTTTGGGGTCCCTTGAATGCTAGAGTGAGGCATTAGAATAGGAGTTCAGTGCATAAATAATTCAGAGGAAAGATTAGCAGAAAGATTACCCTTCCTGGGTAAGGAAAAACATATGTCAAGTTAAAATAATGTTCTTTGAAAACCTATTATGTGCCATGCAATGAGCAAGGTACTGTATGGTTTTTTTTTTCATTTCTCTTCCCTAGCTCCCAAATTTAAAAGAAAGTAAATCATCATTTGAGTTGTGTCTCGAGGCATGGTGCTCTGTATACAAGGGCTAAAAGAATTAAAATGAGGAAAGAGAAAGAAATAGAAAAGGAGAAACAAAAAAGCGAGACAAAGTGAAATCAATCAAAATACACCATTTATTAAGTGAAAAGAAAGTAAAAAGGGAAGTGAGAGGAGAAAAGGAGGAAGGAGAGGAACAGGAGGAAGAGAAGGATGAGGAGGAGGAGAAGAAGAAGAAAAAGAAGAAGAAGATGATGATGACAACGACGATGACAATGACGGTAACGACAATGGGAGATCAGGGGGAAAGAAAGACAGACAGACAGGGAGAGATAGTGATGGAGACAAAAGAGGGGAGGGAGGGAAGGAGAGATGAAGGGGCTATGAGCCCCCAACTTATCTTTCAAGCCCATGGTCTTAAAACCTTTAAGTTTGGCGATCACAAAAGAAAAGCAGTTGTGCAGTGAAAAGAGCACTAGATTTGAAGCCAAAGGACCTAGGTTTAAATCCTGCTTCTGCCATTCGTGGCTTGTATGCCACTGAGAAAAAATCACTTAGTCTCTTAACTTTAGTTTCCCCATTTAGAGTACAAGGGTATTGGGCCAAATGACCTCCAAATCCTATGATGCTGACTTCCTTAACGGTTACCTGCTGGCCCCTTTCTAAAAATCCAGCTAAAGGATAGAAAACATTCTATTTAATTATAACTATATTATCATACTATGGTGAAGACTAGATGTGAAGAGTATTCACCAATAATTCTCAGTTGAGCTCTAATCTTAAGAACTGCTTCAAAGTAAAGGGAAAATGTTCCATCTTTTTCATTCAACAAGTACTCACTGAGCACCTGCTCTGTTTATAGCTCTATGTTAATATCCTTAACTCACCATAGGGATTATGGGAAGGCTCTTTCTTACCATGAAAAAGATTACAATCAAAGACAAGAATATACAAATAGCAAGGCAAAAAAATGGAATGTGATTAAGTGTCAAAATGAGTAAGCCTGAGAAAAGTATTTAGGAAGATGAGGATGGAGAGACTGATGTGATGAAGCCAGCGATGACTCAGAAAGGCTTCGTAGTTCTAAAGAAAGTAGAGAGTACTGCAAGGGAGGGCACAATATTACCAAAAGCTTGGAGGTGAGAAGAAACACGGCATGTTCACATGTCAAAGGATACCAGTCTAGCTAAAGTAGAGAAAGTCCCTATGAGAAATAAGACTAGAAAGGTAGAAGTGATCTAGATTTTGTTAGTCCTTGAGTGTTGGGCTATGTAAATAGAATTATGTAGGGTCCTGGCAGGATAACTACAAAAAAGAAACAGAGAGGAAATCATGTGTCCCAGTATGTCTAGTGTCATCTGGGAATGGCACAGTTACTTCCTTCTGGACCTCATACATCTATGTATGTAGCCTAAGACAGAACTTCTATAACAGCCATTGTTGAGTGAGCAGTTCACTAAAATACACAAGGCTTTTTCCTCTCAACTGTTGTCTAGCCAACATTTCTAGGCAACAGGAGATTGTGAGATATTTTCCCAAAGGTCTTGCTGAAACACAGATGTACTATGTCTATAGTATTCCCATGATCTAACACTGTTTTTAAAAAAAAGAGAGAAATGAAGTTATTCTGACATATGAAAAATCTTTATGAATCAATCCATGCTGGGTCTCAGTGATCACAAATGCTTTTTCTAAATGATCTCAAACCATCCTTTCAGTGCTATGATGAATTTTAGACACTTGGAATTTGAAATAAAGAGGAAACATCCAAAAAATGTTCAGTAAGGCAATTATTAGGGATCAGGGACTAGAGGAGTATGGGTAAAAAGTCAAGATTAAAGGTACTTTTAAGGTTATAAAGTGCTTTATATCTCATTTTATTTTATTGGGTAGGTGCTACACATATAAGGAATTCCATTTTACAGAGGAGGAAACTGAGACTTCGAGGAGTCACATGACTTGCCCATGGTCAGAGAGCCAGTAAATGTCAAAGGTGATATTTTTAAAACTCAGATCACTCTTGCCTCCCAAATCCAGCACTTTTGCATGTCATGAGAACCAAGAAGACAAAAAGCTTTCATAAAGATGGGGTCATGCTAAAGTTAAAAAAAAACTGAATGGGAAAAGTCCTTGAACTTGGAAGAAGAGGAAGTGACCAATGATCCTGGACAGAGCAGTTTCAGTAATAGCAAGTCTAGAAGCCACATTACAAGGATCGAAGGAATGGGGGCTGATGGTTGTCGAAGGGAAAGTACCTAGCAATTTACCAGGGTCTCCTTAAGTTTGTGGGGGTGGGGTTCCATATGGAATATCCTCCCTCCCACTGTGTCCTTCTATATATGAAAGGCAAGGTGAAGATGTGGAAAGAATGCTGGTCTTGAAGTTGGGAAACATGGGTTTTTATCCACACTCTGACATACATTGAGTGAGTAACCACTTGAAGACCTGATTAGGGGACAATAGGTTTAAAGACATGAAGACTAGAAAAGGTGAGAAGGTTTGTGGGCAATGGTGAATAACTCAATTACACTATGTAATAGGGAACCCTGGAAATTCAGGCTGGAAAGGTAACCTAGGTGTAGAGGGTCTTGAAATGGCCCTTGAAAAGCATTGGGACCACTGAAGATTTTTAAGTAGAAAAATATTCTATTTGATAGCTACTAAGAATTTGCCTGCTTAGATACAGTCCTTGGTTTTGAGAGTGCAATGACAAAACATCTGAATAAAAACATGAAATTGAAAAATGTCATGAACCCTAAGAACACTTTGTTTGCTTGGCTTTGATAATCCAGATTTTTGTCCTTAATTTACAGATCATAGATGATAGATCTAGAAAGACCCTTTGAGATTATCTAGTCCAGTGGTCTTATTTTATAGATGAAGAATCTGAGTCCCAAAGATAAAGGTGATAAAGATCATAGGATAATGATAAAATAATAATAATAACTAGCACTTATATATAGAACTTTAATCTCATTTATCATAGACTGATAGCTGGAAGGGATATTAGATGCCACTGGGTCTAACCCCCTCATTTTATAAATAAGAAAACTGAGGTACAGAGTGGTTGAGTGACTTGCCTAAGGGGACATAGGTAAGTTCCAGAGGCATGATTTGGACCTAGATACTCTCAATCCAGGATTCCTTCCACTCTGCCACCTCTGAGCCTAGCTGCACATAGTAGGCACTTAAATGTTAGCTGAATTTTGATAAACTCAAAATAAAAATAGGCGGCACTGGAGTGGACTCAAGCTGGCAAAAGCACTGAATTCACAGTCCTGTCAGGAATGCGAAAGCCTTTATCAGAACAGCTTTGATTTCAGTAGAAAACTCACTATTAGCAGTTCTCATTACTGTGACTTGCATGAAAAGCAAAGCCAAATGATGTGGTTAATGTTCTTAAAAAAAAAAAAAGTTGCCCCCCCTCCATCATTTGAGGGAGACTTGGTGGGACACATCAGACTAACTATAATCTACACTGTTTCCCCACCCCCACCCCAAGCAGGAACTGACCCATTTACTGCTCAAAGGGCACCTTGGCTTCTTCTCTCAGTGCAGCTGTTTAAAATAGTAAAGCTTAACCTAGAACTGGGACTTCAATTTCTCCCTGCCTTTGAAAGTGGGGTTGTTTTTATCAAAAGTAGGTTGAAATCACCAATTAGTCAACAGTGAGGGGCTTTGAAGCTGAAAAGTACTTTGTAAATGCTAAGCAGTACTTGGGCAAGGATGATTTCACACAGAAATCGTCGATCTGGTCTTCTGAGAAACAAAAATTCACTAATACATTCTTGAAATGAGGAAAGTGTCTGACTAAATTAAAAGGTAGGGATGTCTCAAAGATCATATCCTTCCTGAAACCTTCCCTAACTCATGCCTGACCCATTCGTTTATATGGATAGAAAGCATGTTTTGTTGGTTTCTATTTACTCACATACCGATTTGTTGTTGTTCTTAAGTCCTTTTGTGTCCTCACCAATCTTAATGGCAAATTCTTAAGAGGAAGCCCTATACTTTCTACTTTTTTTATTTCACGTTGGCCTCACCTCCCTCCAAATATAATCTAGACATACAATAAATACTAAATACAACATGCCCAAAATGGAACTCATCTTTCCCTCTAATCCCATTTCTCCTCCTAAATTCCTCATTCCTGCCAAGGGTATTACCATTCTTCAAGTCATCCAGGTTCACAAGTTAGGGATTATCCTTCATAGCATTCCTCCCATCCTCCTTCTTCTCTCCTCAGACATGCCACTACCCTTGTGCAGACCCTCATCACCTCAATCCTAGACTCTCGCAATAGCCTACTGGCTGGTTCTTCAAGTCTCTCACCACCCCCATTCATCTCCTACTCAGCTTTCAAATCGTTATTCCTACAACACAGGTCTAACCCTGAATTCAGTAAGCCCTAGTGGCTCCTTATTACCACCAGGATAAAATATAAAATTCTGTTCAGATTTTAAAAAATCATTGAAAATCAGAGAATATGATTTTTTTAAAAATGTTTTTGAATTGAAATTCAATTTCCATTTTTATAGATTTGAAACAATAAAACTAATAGCAACGCCCACAGGGTTTTGGTGATTAAAGCACTTTATAAACTGTTGAGTCCAAGATAAATATGAGTAATTACTATCAAGGCTGAATAGTAATACTCCAAGTAAAGGCCACAATTAAACATAACCTCAAAATCAACCTTATTTTATTAGTTATCAAGTGGTCACAAATTCCATCAATAGCTCTTTGGAGGCTGAAGACACAGAGAAAGTCATATAACTATGGAGGAAAGATTTGAATTCAGGGTTTTCTGATTCCAAGAACAGTATTCTATCTACCATGACCCCTAGCCACTATCTTTGTGACCTTAGGCAAGTCACTCAACCCTGCGGGCCTCTGTTACTTGATTTGTAAAATGAGGGATTAGATTAGGATCAGAGTATCATAAATGTAGATGTGAATAGGACCTCAAAGCCTATCTAGTCCAATTCTCCATCTTATAGATAAGGAATCTGAGGTCTCCAAGACTCCTTCTTGCTCCAAATTCTATGATACCATGTGATGAAAGAATGATTCACACCAATGTCAAACCTTGAGGGATATCAGCAAGCCCACTGAAAAGAGCCAGGCTGATAGAAAATGCAGTCTGCCAACTGATCGATTTGTATTCTAAGAGAAACAATACCTAGAAATTGCCAGTCGCTTTAATCTAGTCTATTCCTGGAACTAACTTGGACAATAACCTCATATGTACCATTGGAAAGACATGCCATGAATAATTCGCAGACCACAGACCTCAATCCATTTACCATTTGGGATGTTCTTTGATGAACGAGTTTGTACAAAAGTGACACAGCCTACTTTGCATGTGAGTGTATTATCTAGAGGACAAACAGGGTCTTAGAACATTAGCCAGGAAAGGAGCTTGAGCAGTCGTTCTGTTCAGCTCCCTCCTTTCACAGATGGAGGAGCCAAACGAGGTCCAGAGAGGAAGGCCATGATGTAGTAGAAAGAACAAGCCACTGAGAGTAAAGAGACCTATTCTAGTATTCTATTCCTAAATCACTGTGAGTGTCAGCGAGGAATTTCACCTCTCTCAGTTGTAAGAATGAGTTGGACTGGGTGATTCCTCAGGTTCTTTCCAGCTTGAGAATTCTATGATTCCAGGATTTTAAGTGATTTGTCCAAGGTCACACATAAGTAGTCAAATTCTAAGTCATCTTCAAGGGAAGATGCTCATATGTTGTGACAAAAGTCCCAAGAGGTACATTATAAAAAATAGGCAGGTAGCTAGGATAAACACTTCTGAATCCATTAGACCCCACCAAGATGAGAAAAGGTTATCGGTAATGTTAAAGGAACTAGCTAAGCTCCCATAAAAAAACAGTCTCCAGCCTTCAGATTAGTTTAGCCCAGCTGCTGTATTCTAAGGAAATCAAAATGATTAGCTTATCTTCATTCAACCAAACAAGATGCAAATGACAACTGGCTTCGAAATGAAGAGCCTTTTGTAGTAACTAAGCAGCATTAAGAGCCTAAAACAGATTCTGACATCTTTCCAATGTGAAAACGCTGTGAATGGTACATCATAGAGGAAGGTGTTTGGAAAAAAAAATGAGATTTTCACATTTACCCTTCAAAGTATGCAGATAAAAAAAAAGAATATATATCAAACCATAATCCTTTTAAAGCCCTAATTTCTTTTGGAGGAAGCAATGGGGGTATAATAAAGCTATAGACCAACCACAAGCTTACCTCTCCCCATTCAGAAAGAAAGGAAAGATGCAAGGATGCTCTACTGGCTTTGCGTCTTCAAGTCTCATCTCTTTGCCTGAAGGATCAGGAGGTACCAGAAAAATTAAGCCCTGCTTGTGAAACTTGCAGACCCATTATCAACAAAAGAGACTTGGCTAAATTTCAATGGGCTTTGCATAAGTAACTATTGCCTCTGTATGTTTTGAAAGAGCTCTAAAGTTTATTATTATGATAATGATGATCCTAGAATTATTACTGAACCAAAAAGAGCCCAGAGACAGTGTGTGCCTGTTAGTTGCATAGGGAAAAATGATCAGTCAAATATTTTTTCTCAGTTTTGCTTCCAAAGAAGTAAGTAGTAAATCACCCTATGTTTTCAGGGGGGGATTTGGAAGTCTATGTGGGATGTAAGCTCTGTGAGGGTGAAAATTCTTTCATTTTTGCCTTTGTAGGCCCAGCACCTAGCACAGTGACTAACACTTGGTAGGCATTTAATGTTTGTTGAACTGAATTCAATTGAATGGGCTCTAAATGATAAAGATTTGATAAATCACTCAATTTCAAGTCTAGTCTCCATTTTCCTTGCTAAGTACATTTAAGCAAAATTAAAGCATTACTTAGCAGGTGTCACATATCCTTACTGAAAGAGCCATTTGGTTCCATCTGCATATTTATGAAAAACAAGTAATGAAAGCAGGCATACACTTGCGAGGTCATCTCTCACTTCCATCTTCATTTAAATATAAAACTGGTTTCTCATGTGGAAAAAACATATAAATACAAATTAGTTATTAGCCATATATGCAAAACAGTTAAGGAGGTATAGAAGGAGAAGTTGAAATTCCTGATACAATAAAAGCAGTTGATTTAAATGGAAACTTCCTGTTCTAGCTTGATCTCTGGTCCCTGAGAGAGATAGAAATAAACCCTGAGGAGACCGTCCATAAGGGTCATCGGTTAAATAGGTCGGTTCAGAGTCCGTTGAAGAACAAAAGGAAATAAAACAGGCATCCATCTACCAGGGAGTAATTGAACAACCTGTGTTATGTGAGTCTAATGGAATATTTTTGCAACATAAGAAATAACAAATATGAAGAATTCAAAGAAACCGAGGAAGATTTGCATGAACTGATACAGAGCAAAGTAAGTAGAAGCTAGGACGAACATACAACAACCATAATAATAGAAAATTACACATGAGTTTGGATGAATGCAGTGGTTAATCTTGACTCCAGAAGACTAATCATGAAACACAATTCAACCCTTTCAGGAGAGAGGTGGTAGACTACAGATGTAGAATGAGGTATAAGCTCTCAGGCATAGTCATTTTGTCAGTTTGCTTTGTTTGGTGGTTACAAGGGTATGGCAGTAATTAGTAAATAATAATAATAATGCAGAAATTTTTTTTTAAAAAAATTTAAAAGAAAAAGTTAGAAAGGAATAAAAAGGCTATGGCAATAAATGAGAGGTAATGTTGACTTAAATTAGGCACCTCCAAAAGAGAAATTTGTGTAAAGATTATGGAGGTTGAGGTAATAGGATCTAGTGATTTGTTGGATATGGGAAGAGCAAAGGAGAGACTAGAGTCAAAAACTATTCCAAGGTTTTGAGCCTTCAAAGAGAACATGGTGAGAGTGAGAGAATGGTGGTGCCATTGATGGTGACATGAAAGTAAGAAAGAGGAACATATTTTAGGGGGGATTTGTTAAAATTAAAAACATAAAATTTTGGATCTGATAATTTTGGAAATGTTAAGTTTGGGAAGATGGATATAAAAAGCCACTAACCCTTATACTACTTAAGCATATTTACAGTATTCCCAGGAAATAAAAATGATCACCCTATCTTCATTCAACCAAAACTCAGTTCAAGTAGTACTTTCTATGCTATCTTTCCTAATCTATCCTCTCCATCCCCTGGTCATGATCTCCCTCCCAAAATAATCGAATATTCATTTGGATAGATTTTCTATGTACTTACATGTGTGTGGTTTATCTTCCCCATTAGGATATAAGCTCCTCGAGGGCAGAGACTTTTTCACTTTTGTCTTTGTCCAGGACCCAGCACAATACCTGGCACATATAGTAGGCACTTGATAAATGCTAATTGATTGATTGATCTACAAAATGGAGATGTCTAGCAATAAGCTGGAAATGCAGGAGACAATGGGAGGCTAGAGATATGAGTTTGGGAATCCCTGGAATTCAGATGTTCACTGAGATCATGGAGTGGAGGAGAATATCAAGGGAGAAAATTTAGGGACAGAAGAGAAGAGATCTGGGGTTTGGGGAAAAGTATGTTTGTAAACAGAAGTTCCCTTGAAATTATCCCAGGTCTCCTGAGATGTCCCTGAAGATAAAACTCATTTAGTTTTCATAGGGTGCCTTACGAAGGGTATGTGAACAAAAGAGACAATCCGTGGCCTCTTCAGCACATATGAGGAGGCTGCTGGAGACCAAATCTAGAAACTCCTGAGACCTGGGTCTCTTCATCGTTGGGTAGTTGCAGGACATGGAGCCTGCCCTAACCCAGCATAGGTTCAAGGACATCCAGCTACAAACTGCCTTTCTAAGACAACCACTCATTTTTGGCAGATCAGATCAGCTAATGACCTTAATAATAACAAGAATAATCATAGTAACTAATCTTTATGGAGCACTTTAAAGACTGCAAAGCACTTTACATGTGCTATCTCATTTAACCTTAATGGAAAACAATATGCCAAATGGCTAATGTTTTCACTTCCAAAATAAACTTTGGATACTATGGGAAAAGAGTGAGAACTTTTTTTGTGTTCCATTTGCTAAGATCAATCAATAATCAATTAATAATCAATTAATATCAATTAATTAATATTAAGTGCTTACTATGTGCAACGTACTGTATTAAACCCTGAGGACCCAAAACAGGGGCAAAAACAGTCCCTACCCTCAAGAAACTTATGATCTGATAGGGAGATTTCTTTTAATTGAGTTTTTTTTTTTAATAGACTCTTTAGGAAGATCTAGAATGAATGACTATGGCTGAAGAAATAGTGTGGCAGAGTGGATAGGGTGCTGGCCTTCGAGTAAAGAAAACCTGGATTCAGGTCCTGATTCTGGCTTCAGTCAAATCACATAAACACTCAATGGCCCCAAGCAACTCACTATGACTATAAATTGAAGTAGAGGGTTTATATCCATGGATGGTGTTTCTACACCAAGAATTCCTCAATATTGATAAGATTACAGGTCTGGATCCCCCTCAAAAAAATGGTTATCAGGTGTATAAAAAAGCCTGCATCCCCAAATATTGTGCCCTGATCAACTCTTTGTTCTTCTGATTTGTGTTTCACATATTGTAAGCCACATTGCAGGCACTAACCCACTCATGACCACTTGTCTGGAAAATCGCCAACAACAGCAAAGAAAAAAGACAAATCTTGCCAATTGTCCAAACCCTTGATCTTCTCAGACTATTGGGATCAGAGGCTGAAAGAATAGGTGGCAATATAAGATAATCTATGCAAAATGCTTACAGGGCTATGTAAATGTCAGGTATCATTATTCTTCAGCTAATAAAGATGTCCCAAAGTCAACCCATAGTCTAACAGTCACATAGCTAACCACTATGTGTTACCTGTGGTACATAGTACTTAGAGATGTTGAATAAGGATGAATGGAATCAAGCCCCTTCTTTCTTGCTCCTGTAGAAGTAATGATGAGGCTATTATGAGATCACAGAGCCACAGATTTAAATCTAGAAGAGTTCTTTGAGGCTACCTGATCCAAGCCATCAATTTTACAGATGTGGAAACTGAGACCCAGAAAGACAGAAGTGACTTGTCCTAAGTCACACAGCCAAGATTTGAAATTAGGTGTTCTAACAATGAATTTTCCATGGGTTCTCTAATATTGTTGAAAGCAGTTTCCAAATATATTATGCAAATATTACTCAGAATGTTCTTTTGAGTAGGTAGAAGGAAAAAATTAAACACCTAGCAATCTCAGTGTTAGCAAACACCTTGCCTGAGGTGACATTTGCCAAAAAGATAAAAAAAATTCTACAAAGGGCATACTCTGATACTCCAAAAGAGACATTATCTTATTTATAAAGGCAGCATGACATAGTGATAGAATGCCGGACTTGAAGTCAGGAAGAACTGGGTTCCAATCCTGTCTCTGACACCAGCTATGTGATCCTGGGCAAGGCATATGATCATAAGTTAGTAAGTTCAGAGCCAGAATGGAAACACAGAGGTCAGTTAGTCCAGCCCTCTCATTTTATAGATGAGGAAACTGAGGTCTAGAGAAATGAAAGGAACTGTCCAAGGTCACACGTGTAGTATACAATGGAAAAAAGGATTTAAACCTAGGTCCTCTGATTCCAAATCCAGTGCTCATTCAGCCTCAGTTTCCTCATCTGCAAAATGGGGACTGACATCTCCTCACACATTTCCTCATTTCCCAACCACCTGCACTCATTTTGGACATCTTTGGCTTCTCCACTATGCCCCCAAGCCAGGTACCCGCTTCCTACCCCAGATTTTTCAGCTTTCTGCTATATGTTGTCTTCTCCCATTCAACTGTAAGCTCCCTGAGGGCAGGGACTATCTTTTTTCATAGTTGTATCCCTAGTGCTTAGTACAGTGTCTGACATAGAGTAGGTGCTTAATAAATGTTTATTTACTATTACAAGTCTCAGATGAAATAGATGGAAAGGTCTAGGCATGGAGACTATCCCTGTGATCTCATGAATATACAGAAGTCCCAGGTGCGTCAACTTCCTCACTAATGCAGGCGAGCACTTTCTCTACAACTTGCAGTCCTAAAGATTTACCTGGAGCTCCAAGATGTTAAATGACATGCCCAGGGCCATGCAGCCAGTATATATCAAAGATGATCCTGGAATCTAGGTCTTCTTGGCTTTAAAGACATCTCTCTATCCACAAAGCCATGTGGCCTCTAATAGCCTCTTATGTTTTATAAATGCTTCCTGAAATGAATTGTTGAATCATCTGACTATCTTGCTACTACACTGAGGAAGTTGTTCCATTACCTGAACCTTATAGCAAGAGAGTATTCCCAAAGGTGGGTGTAACACTAGCTCCTACAGGTTTTAGCAAGCTGGAGAAAGCATTAACCATGAGCTTGGCAACATACTGTACGTCTGCTGTCCAAGGACTAGTCTTGCTATGCTTGGAGAAATACATACCTATGGGGGCTCACCTTACGGCACTGTTGTGATCAAATGAGACGATCATATATTAAAACCAAAAGTGATGTGTAAATGTCAGCTATCATGCACTAGATGCAACTTTTAAGGAACTGGAAAGAGAGCCAGCTCTCCTGGAAACAGAGGACCTGAGTTTGAATCCTGCTTTGGACATTTATTCCCTTTGGGACCTTAGGCAAGACACAATCTCCCTCCTATTCCTGGGCCTCAGATTCTTCATCTTAAAAATTAGGGGGTTACACTAGGTGGCCTCTGGGATCTCTTCCAGCTCCACATCTATAATCCCATAATCAATGGATAGTTGACCAGAGTGTAACAAAATTTTTAGTCACAGAAACTTATGAAGATTTTCTTTTAAATAGTGGGGAATCCTGCAAGTCCGTGTTAATGAGGGAAGTATCCACACCAACAGAACCATGGATATTTTGAAGAAGGAGCTATTCCATTATATGCACCCACATAAGTATCTCTGTGTCTCTCCAAGAATTGAAATCTTGGAAATGTCCCTTCTTTGCTGGCCTATTCTAAGTTCTGGAGCTTTGTAGTATAGGGCTTACTTATTGGCATATCTTAGACTTTCTCCTAGACTTTGTGCCTATCTTTCCAAACCTGCTACCTGTCCTCCAGACTATTCATGGCCCCTGACCAATGTATACCCATCAATAAAAGGAATGACATAGAAGGAAAGCTATTTAACTCATACAGACTTCCACAATCATTCACCCTACTTTTTAATAGAGAGAGCCAGGCCTTAAAAGGGTCATGAGTGCAATCAGTCCACCAAATGATGTCAAACAGAGCTATCCCCATCTCAGATAAAGAATCATAGAATCTCAGCGATTTGTTGACTGGAACTGAATGGAACCTCACGGTCCTTGTCCAAACTGGACTTAAACAAGGATCCCTTGAGGCAGCTAGATGGCGCAGTGGATAGAGCACCGGCCCTGGATTCAGAAGGACATGAGTTCAAATCCGGCCTCAGACACATAACACTTACTAGCTGTGTGACCCTGGGCAAGTCACTTAACCCCATTGCCTAGCCAAAACAAACAAACAAAAAAAAAAGGATCCCTTTAAAAAGATACCTGACAAAGGGTCATCCAATCTTTGCTTAAAGACTTCCAATGAGGGGGGAGCCCATTGCCTCCTGAGGCAGCCCATTCCACTTTTGGATGTTTCTAATTATAGAAATTATGGAAATTATATCTAATTATAGAAAGATTTTTCTCCATCCTGCCTCTGACCCATCTTGGCTGTGTGATCCTAAGCAGGTATCTTAACCCCTTAGTGTTCTGGGCAACTCTCTAAGCCTGCAAGGCACAGGAAAAATACCAAAATTGGTGGAGATATGGAAGTTCCCTCATCCATCATTTCCTTATGCCAATTAGATTACTAATCCACAGAATCTTTCCCTTTTTCTTTAATAATGTCTAAATTTGTCCTTTTTAAACTTGAATCTATTTCTTTCAGTTCTCTCCTCTGAAGCCAGGTAGGACATGTCTAATCCTTCTTCTGTGAGACAGTCCTTCAAATACATAAAGCCCTCATTCCCTCTAAGTTATACCTAAATGCAAGGTACACATTTCAGAAGGATGAATTGAACATAAAAGATAAATGCCTAAGACTTAGTGCAAAATGCCATTTAAAACCTACCAGTCAGACAAACACAGGTGAAATTGTTCCCGTCGTGTTTTTCAGTGACATCAATGCAGCTCCCATTGTTCTGACATGGTTGTCCTTGGCAGGCGTCGAACTCTTCACAGAAAGTGCCTACATACTGGTCTTCACAGTCACAGGAAAAGGTTGCCTAAAAACAAAAATGTCATTATTACATATGACTGTGAGTCCTTCCAAATTCCCATTTCTGCTCCAAAATCCATACAGATCAAAAGTGCCCCCTTCTATAATAAAGCAAATAATGCTTTTAAATAAGTACAGTTTAAAAGCCATCACTTATAATATTACATGGTTAAGATCTTGCTTTTAAAAACAATTCAAAAGATGCTAAATTGCCTCAAAGTTTAATTTCAACCATTTATGTTTACAATCATCTTAATCGTATTTAAACATTTTCCAGATTAAAAAGAAACAATAATAATGCAAGGATGTTTTATTTGAATCAAAAGTTGAAAAACATTTTTGCTGCCTGGACACCAAGATGGTGATTTTTATTAGTCCAAATATTGGGTGCCTTCAAAATTTGTGAGAAAATCCAACCAATTAATTAGTTAACAGCTTCCATTATTACCAGAACAAATAAATAAATGTTTAATGAATTTGGAAACCTAACTATAAATATAACAGAAAACCTTTAAAGGATGTGGAATGAGGATGAGTAGAAACGTTGCCTACAATGGTCTATATTCTATTAGTTCTCAAAGTATGCTCTGGAGCTCCTGGGGAACCCTTTCAGAGGGTCCATGAGGTCAAAACTATTTTCATAATAATGCTAAAATATTTTAATTTATAATATATTAAACATTAATAGATACAACCCACACAAACAAAACCTTTTGGAGGGTCCTCAACAATTTTTTAAGAGCCCAAAGGAAATTTGAAGCCAAAAAACTTGAGAATTTCTGTTCTATACAACCACACAGAAAGCATTTTGTGTTTACTTGGAGAATTAGGCAGACCCCCTGGGCCTGAATATTTTTCAAAGTAATCCATCCAGAAGTTGGAGAGCTTGGGAGCCAAGATGGCAGAGTGAAAACGGTGACTTGCTTGAGCTCTCCCCCAAACCCCTCCAGAAATTGGAGAGCTCAAGTTTAAGAATTAGAGTCTGAAAGCTAAGAACTACAAATGGAAGAGAGATCTATTGAAAGGGAACTACTGGATCAACACTGTGCCCCTTGAGAAGCAGCGATATAGAATCCAGACAGACTCAGGTGCAGAGAAGGCACGATGCCTAGCATCAGAGGGGGCACAGTGCACAGATTACCTCCTCTGGAGAGGAACAGATGCTGGGAACCCAGCATGAGGACCCTGTGAGGACAAGGGGACTTCCAGTAATATCAGAAGATGTTGAATTACCTTTGTCACATTGCCTATCACTACCACTGTAGGATCCCAATATTCCCATAGATACCGTGCATTTGTCAGAGAATGCACCTTATTACTGTGGGGAGGATGTTCTGTACCTAATGTTATTATGATGCCATAATAGCAAGTACCTTTGTTTTGTTTGGTTTGGTTTTTTGCTTTTTGGTGAGGAGACTGGGGTTAAGTGACTTGTCCAGGGTCACCCAGCTAATAAGTGTTAAGAGTCTGAAGCTGGATTTGAACTCAGCTCCTCCTGACTCCAAGGCCAGAGCTCTATTCATTGAGCCACCTAGCTGCCCCGCAAATACCTTTGTTAAGAGTACTGACTGCTTGTTAATAAGTACCTTGGAGAGGGCTTATAAGCTATACAGGTAAGAAGCAAAGGCCTTCTAGGTTACTCCTAGAGTTTGAAGTGTCTCTCTAGAGATAGCAAGTGTCTCTCTGGAAATCCAACCTTCAAATTTGAATGGAAGTTGGGGGAGTAGACTCAAGGGACCTCTTATACCTCTGCAACGCAGGAAATGTGTCTTATTTAAACTTTGTTTCTCCCCCATTACCCACAAGAGTCTTCTGCACAAAGCAAGCCCTTAATACATGATTGTAAAGTTAAAGAAAATATATTTTCAAATGAAACAGAGTGGACAGACTGCTGAATTTTGAGTCAGGGAGATCTTTGTATTTTCATATTTATGTATTTTCTTTAACCCTATTCACACTCACTGCATGATCACAAGTGAGTCATTGAATCTGTTAGAACATGATCAGGTAACTCTCTAGGTCTTGGCTATTAAGTCACAGATGTGTAGCAATCTGTATTGGTGGAGGGAGTTCCCATACCAGGAATATCTAAATTACAGATGACTTCCAAATCATATTAAAAGAGGAAGTTTCCACAGTGGGAATTCCTCACACTGACAAATTCACTGGTCTTTCACAGGGGCGTCAGAAAACATATAATGATAAAATTGAAAGCTCACAGATGAAATAAATATGTTTTCTCCTGTTTTGGTTTAAGTTGCCCATTAACATCTTGAGTTTACCCCCTTGTTACCAATGACTCCCTTAACCCCAAATCTGGCAGCTTTTCAATCATGCTCCTTGATCGAGCCATAGCATTTATTTAACACTGGAGTAATCTCTTCTTCTGGATCTTTCCCCTCCCCTGAATTCTGTGATGCTACTGGTCTGCTATGTCTCTGGAGATCCTCAAAGCATTTGCTCCAGTCCCCACAGCAGCCAGCACTGGTGCATTCATTCATTCCCTTTAGAACCGTCCTTAGTCCCCTTCTTTCTGAACCCTCTCCTTTACCCACTCTCAAGACTTCAATATTACTGTCTGTGTGGAACACTACCAAATCTCTGTCTCCAGGAGTCCCTTCTCCCCTGAGCCTCACAATTCCAGTTGCACAATGGACATCTGGACTTGGATATGCCCCCTCGCTTCAAAATAAACATGCCCTAAACTGAACTCATCATTTTCCTCTTCCTAATGTAACTCTCTTCCTTTTTGTTGCTGCCCCTCAACATCCTCCCAATTTTCCAAGCTTGGAATATGGAGATATGATGCCCCAATTATTTGCATAGAGTTTCATTTTGTTTGCCTCAAAATAGTTTTATCATCATAAACTTTTAAAAATAATAACAGTTAATATTTATATAACACTTGAAGCATTTACAGAATATGTTACAAATATTATTTCATTTCATATTCACAACAACCCTGGGAGGTAGGTGCTATTATTATCCCTATTTTATGGGTGAGAAAACTGAGTCTGAGAAAACCTTGCTCAAGGTCCTATGGCTCTTAAATGTCTCAGGGTGAATTTGAACTCAGGTCTTTCTGACTCTGCATCTAGCACTGCACCATCTAGCTGCCTAGGTAAGAACTACAGGTTCTCTCAAACTACATAGTGGTGAGCATGAAGAAAGAGGAAAGAAAAATTTAAAAAGATACACTAACCAATGTACATTACCTTGACCTTTATTGGGATCTACACATCAGATAAATAGCTTCCTAGGCCTAAGTTACATAGCTATTCCAATTTTTTAACATTTAAAGAAAAATACTAGAACAACTAATCACAGGAAGTTTTTCTATCCAAAAGGTCAAACAAGTAATGAGCAGGAAATATTTAATTTACATTTTCATTAGTGTAAATGATTCAGCTGAAAATGTTATTTCCCTTTGAACAGTCTGATTTCCTACAACTATTTTTAAACAGTGGATTTAATTTTTGATAAGGCACTTGATTGTTCTGCACTCAACTAGGACAAGGCATGAAGGAGGGAATAAAGACCTTCTCAAACTGATCAGATATTAGATTCTAACCTTGACCTAAAGAGCACTGGGGCCATCCTGACAGATGAGTGAAAGTGCAGGTA
The DNA here is from genome assembly GCF_900497805.2 of Vombatus ursinus. Taxonomy (NCBI): domain Eukaryota; kingdom Metazoa; phylum Chordata; class Mammalia; order Diprotodontia; family Vombatidae; genus Vombatus; species Vombatus ursinus. Next base: position 5,555,682 of record NW_020954588.1, read on the forward strand.
TTTCTGAGAGAAAATCTAAGGGTGTTTGGGTTTTTCACTTTTTCCCCCTTTGGCTTTCCAAGTTTTTTGGGATAGGAATCTTCCTGAAATATATTTCATAGTTCCCCATTTTTATAAACACATGTGCTATACATTATCTAACCTTTTCTTAATTACCCCAGATCAACATTATAGACTTCAAGTGTTATTATATACTTCAGCACTGAGCCTCTGGAAGTGTGAGTTACTTACTTCTCTCTTAATGGTTCTAGGATATGATGGTCTTTGTCCTTTTGTCTGTGTTTTAATAGTCATTTGTTTCCTACATGTGTGCCCTCCATGTTTGTGCCTTGATCACATGTCATCTATTCTTGCACATCCTCTACCCCATGAGGGGTCTGATAACATTTGGCAGAATATACCCAATTGGTGTATCTTTTCTTGTTACTTTCTTCACTATTGTGTTTAATTAAATGTCTTTCATTTTTAATTAACATACCTTCTGGCTATCCAGAAAAAAAAAATAAAAATATGGTGGGGGCTTATGAGCTGTGGTTTTACATGGGAGCTGACCCACAGAACTTCCCAAAACTAGGGTCATTTTTCTAGGGGCACACATGTAATAGGGAATATCCCAATGCAATTGGAAAAAAAAGCCATCCCCTGCAGGCTCCTTTGTTACTTCATACCTCAAAACTCCTCTACATCATTCCCCATCCACTATTCTTTCTTTGCTCCAATCGCTGATAATGATATGGCACTTCTCCTTGGTGTGACCAACCCCATTATTTATGCCACTGATCCTATCCCTTCCCATATCTTCCAGGAACTTGCTCAAAGATCATTGCCTCTCTCACTTTTTAATCTCTAACATCACCTTTTCTAATGCTTCCTTCCTTCCTGGGAGACATTCCGAGGTCTCCCCTCCCTTAGAAGTCTTCACTTGCCCTTCAAGCTACCCCCTTTTATCTTTTCTTCTTTTCATAGCCACACTCTTAGAAAAAATCATCTATATGCATTACCTCCATTTCTTGACCTCCCAGTTGCTCTTGAGTCCTTTCAATATACCTTCCTACCTGACCATACAATAGAAACCACCCTCTGCAAGGTTACAAATGATCTCCTAACTGCTAAATGTTCACCTCTCTGAAGCTTCTGACATTATTTGGTCACCTGGTTAATCTCTCTTCCCTAGGCTTCCTTGACATTATTTTCTTGTTCCCTACCTGTCTGACTTTGCCTTCTCAGCCTCCTTTGCTGGACCACGATCTCTCTCCTTCCCATAAGATGTTCCCCAGTGCCCTGTCCTGGGCTGCTTCCTCTTCTCTGTCTACATTCTCTTACATCATGTTGTTCCTACAACTTCATTTATCATTTCCATGTATGTATCTCCCAAATCTGTAAATCCAGTCCTAAATTCTTTCCTGTACTTCACATTACATGTCCAATTGTATGTTGGACACCTAAATGTCTCATGAGTACCTTAAATGGTATATGTCTAAAATGAAACTCATTACATCTTCCCTTTAACCCTACCCTTTCTCCAAACTTCCCTCTTTCTATTATGGGCACCTCCATTCTTCCAGTCACCTAGGCTTATGACTTCAGAATTATCCTTAACTCATCACTTCTCCCTCACCTCCCAATATCTGGATCTCCTGCTGGTTTGCTGAAGTGGGGTTTACTGGGACACTTTCCATCCTGGGCTGTGTCCCCCTTTCACTGGAGTGAGATGGAACTTCCTTGCCAATCCTCTAAGTTTCTTGGGCTAAAAGATTGTTCCACCCAAACTTTTTGCTGTTTCTGCTGTTCCAGGATTTGTTTTGGGGTTCTATGTTGTGGTTGTTTGGAGGTGAGTATGTGAGAATTGCAGCCATTTACCACTTAGTCTGCCATCTTGGTTCTCACCTCTGTGTGGGGTATTTGTGACCCCCAAAATAATCAAACCAGAGACTTTTTCTTAAGAAAGGCAAAAAGGTGCTTTCTCATGAGTGCTTTCTCATGAGAAAGGACACACCCAGCATTCGCTCAAGATGGCTCCAGCCAGGGTGTGTGTCTGAGTGTCTTGTAAAGCAGAATATATAGACCCTATCCGCAATGTCCCCACCCTAACCCCCTTCCCATCAACCCATTGGCTGGGTATATTAGGGGCACAATCTATTCGCGGAATTCTAACTTCTATGGAAGGAAGTTCGAAACAAGTTAGAGGAGAGTGGTCTCTTTGCACAAGGGGAACATCTGGGTTAGCCACGTGAAACATCTGGTTTAGCCACATGGAACATTTGGTTTAGCCAGAATGTGCTGCAAGGCATCTGGGTACAGTCTCACAACACTCATAAGTATGAAAAGTAACTGAGGTCAGGGTTAGTTCATTCCCCTGAGGGGGCTTCACCCTATATTATCCCATTCACTCCCTTATCTTGTTTACATATTTGTGTAAACCAATAAACCAAGAAATCAATTAATCAATAACCTAATCTCCCCCTGTCCTGTTTTCTTATCAATTCTGTGGGAACCAAACTGTTAGCATTCCTCACACCTCCCAATATCCAAACAGTTTCTAGGTCTAGTTGATGCCGCCTCCCTAATTTCTTTCATATCATCCCCTTCTTTCTACACTTCGCCTCAAATCTAGACTACAGTAATAGCTTCTTATTTAATCTCCATGCTTCCAATCTTACCTTTCTCAAATCCAGTTGGCAAAATAATCTTCCTAAATCACAGGTCTAATTACCAAACTCTGACCACCTACCTTGCTCACCTCTCTAGTAGTGAATACTCTTTGCCTTCTTAAATTTAAGTTCTGTGAGGGCAAGGATTGTTTTGTTTTTGTACTCCTAGCAACCATCACAGTGATTTACATATAGTAAGATGTTTACTAAAGGAGAAGCTGAGTTGAGTTTCCTGACTAGCTTAAAAAAAAAAAACACTGGAGGCTCCTGGGCTCAAACAACCCATTGTAAACACCCATAGTATCCCCTGTCAATAATCTGGAGTCACTTGAGAGCAATCCCAGCCTCGGTAAAAGCCAGCTACTTTCAATTACTGCCTAATCCCACCATAATCTTGGTCACATATCAGAGGTACAATAAGACCCTACCCACTCCAAATAGTCGGAAAAGGCAGAGTCTCATCTTGAGGAACTCTAGCCCCACTTAGTGCCAATACAAATTTCTTTGGGGCTAGAAACCACATTATTCTTCTCCAGGCAAGGTCTATCAATGTGCCAATCATCCCAGGCTCCTAGAATGGCATTAATCTTAGAGAAAAAGCCCAAAACTTTCATAGCTCTTTTTCTGTGTTTTGCCAGACCAACATTTCCAGACCACTTTAATTATGCTAGATGGGAGCTTGCTGCATCCATACTTTCTAAACCCTGAGTTCTGTGAAGATGGGATGATTTGAGGATTTCTCAGCTGAGTAACAATCACTTTCATTTGGTCTCTACTTACTTGGTATTTAATGTGACTCTAATGGTACACCTGGTAAAAACAGGATAATGTTTGCAAAAGAAATGCTGTCCAATTTGATTTTTTTAAAGACAGTCTCTAGAACTGAAATTACTTTCCACTGACAAATACAAAAACCCAGACAGCAATTTTTAATGGTAATAGATGGTTTTATCTGCTTAAGCATAATTTACAACTATTTCACAGAATCAAAAGATCACTTGAACACGTTCACTTACAAGGCCCAACTGCATCACTGGGAATTCTCGCTAAGCATGGATTTTGTACTACCCTCACAGAAAGGCAAAAGGAGTCACTTGGACATTAGATTTCAATGAAGGTCTTAGGGCTCTGTTTATAATGTAAAATTGCCCATAAATTCCTCTTCCTGAGCCTGGGCCACACAGAAAATACTGGAATTTAGCCATAGAGATAAAATGGTGCCTCCTCCTGGGAATAGAACATTCTTAGGAACGATAGATGAGCCATCTCAGAGGAAAACTCACCATACTGCTTGGAAAAAAACAACACTGTGATGAATTTCCAGGAAGGATGTTAAAGGACTCTGAAAAGTCTTGCCTCCTGGCTGGGTCTCTGGATTGTTTTGTTCAGTATTCATATAGTTTAAACCACTTACCCCTCTGGTTTTTAAGCCATGCTCCTCTCCTATCCATCGGTCTTTTCTAAGGCTACGTCTTCATTCTAAAGAGGTCTAGAGGTTTTGTGGTGCTCGGAACCCCAAGATTTCAATGCCAGGCTCTGCCTGAATGAATTCAACTCAAATCTTCTTCCAGCCAGAGAAAAAGTTTATTAGAGATAAATCATATAGGCCAGACTCTTAAGGAATCTGAACATTAGTAACACCTGTGGGATGAGCGGGCATGAGAAAATCTCAGCGTTTGAATGGGGGCCAGGTGGATCTTATATACACTAAAGTAACTTTGGGTGGCCAGAGGAAGGGGGTGGTGGTGGTTGGGAAAAGGGTCTAGGTGAGATTCCATTTGGAGGGTCTGAGAAATTGAATAAACAACGGGAATAGATAATGAAGGGACCTGGAAGGAGGAAGTTTGAAAGGCATCTGAATAAGATCAACAGGTGGGGCTAGGGCTTTCAAAGGAAGAGAAGGGGAGTCGATAAGGAACCAGAGACCAGAGTAAAAAAAGTTTAAGGGTTTTTTGGGGTCTGCAAACAAATGGGAGCCAAACTCCTTTTGGCGAAAAGGGGCAAAGGTCTCGGCTTCTGAAACTGAATGATGGGCCCTTACCCCATCAATTCTATAACTCTGAGCCCTTCACTGCAAATGCCGTGTCTAGTAAGAAAGACAAGCTTGGAAATATGGAGAGCAGAACGTATATACATAATAAATCCATAGCTTGGCATTCATGAATTCACACCATTCATTCTTTGTCCTTAAATGTTAAATTTTAAATAATTGCAACAATAATGAGAGCAGATGCCCTTTCCTTTCAAAGGACACAGAGATTTACTTTATTATTCATGATATGGGTAAGTAAATGTCTTTAAGGAAAAACACAACAACCTTTTTGAAATGTTGAGGCTGGGGCAGGGAGAACTGCACAGTTTAGCTGCCTAGATTGGCTGAGCTGAGAGAACTGGAAGCAGTCTCCACCTAGATTCAAACCCTTTATGCCGGATGAAGATGAAGGTCAGGGATAAGAGGCAGTTTAGTTTGTTAGTGTAGAGAGAGCAATGAACCCCAAGACCTGAGCTAAAATTCTACTCTATCATAGTCCAACTGTGGACAAGTCATTGTAAAATTAAAATAGTTTACTTATTTTATTTGTAAATTTATTTATTTATAAAATTAGAATAATATCTATATTAGTAAAGAGTCAGAATGATGTCATAGATAGAAGTCCAGCCTAAGGAAGGCAGCATAGTATAGGATTTGGAGTCATAGAACCTGGGTTGAAATCCTTACTATATAATCTTAAGCAAGTTACTGAACCTCAGTGCCTTCCTCTTTACAAAGACGGAATTGAACAGCAAAACTTTCAGAGACCAGCCCTTCCAACTATAAATCTAGGCACACAATAAGCACTTAATAAATGCTTGTTTCCTTCCTTTTTCCTTCCTTCCTTCCTAAATCTATGATCCTATGATCCTTAGAATCAGCAAGACCTGTGTTCAAGTTCTGTCTCTGACATACTAGCTATGTGATCATGGACAAATCTCTTAACTTCTCAGTACTCCCAGGCAACCTTCTAAGGCAGGAACCCAGGCCAATTCCTACTGGGTCATTGTTTGGGCCCAGATTATCTCAGAATGAATATAAATAGCAATTGTTTCTATTTTGGCCAGAAACCCTAAGGGTCTTCTCCTCACAGATCCATTTTTTTTAACTAGTTAAGGAGGTCCATTCTCTGCCTCAGTTTGGGTGCTACCTCAGTAGAACTGAAACGGCTAAAGACCATAACTTGAAAAGGCCCAGGTCTCCCACTGTATCCTGGGCCATCTCCGGTCATCCTGATCTCTATCTGGCCACTGGATTCAGATGAGTCTGCAGAAGAAAGTGAGGCTGGTGACTCTGCACAGCCCTCCCTCACTCAAATCCAATATTTTGCATGTCATGGTGTCACCTCCCTGATGTCATGGTCTTCTTCCAGAACAAGGACAAAAAACATAACAGAGATGAGTGGCCAATCTGTATCCAAGGAGGGGATTTTCATATAGGAACCTCCCTCCTCTGCCAATGAAATCACAAGTTGGGACCAAAAAAAAAAAAAAAATCCTTAGAGTATTAGTATAAGGCTCAATTGAGAAAACATACATGAAATTTGTAAACCTTAAAGCACCAGCTATTATTATATCCTCTAAGTTTTCCTATGTAGGCATTCTCTCTCCCAACACGGAGAACAACCTCTATTTAACTAAACCAATGATCTCAGAGAGTTGTTGCAATGGAACATCATTCTAATGCTCAAAAGACAAATTTCCTGGGCCTGTCCTCAAAGTCTTCCCAGCCCTGCTTTTGAGAACCCAGAGGAGATACCATCTTGCCACAATGATAGGACTTTAGTGGTGGTATTATCCTTACAATTTGGAGTACTTAAGAGAAAAAAGTTCAATTTAATCACATTTTAAAATGTTTAGGTTTGCTTCTTTTGCCACTGAAATTCTTGTGTCAACCATTGGATTCCCTGCAAAATTTTCAACTGCCCTCAATAAAACAATATTTTCTTCCTAATGCAAATGAGGAACTCTTGGGGGGGAAAAGACTCCCTAGTTAATGTAGCTAACTAGCATCCCATACTGTTTAATTGTTTTTAATCTACATTTTTAACTGATCAATGATTTCCTAGCAAGTGAGTTTCCATCAAATGGAAATGTTTTCCATGATAGAAGAAAAGCCAAATATTCATTTTTAAGCATATGAGCCAATGCAATAATAGATGTGAACTTAACAACCATGAAAAAGACAGGGAGGAATGAGAGGCTCCTTTCCAAATACTCCACCTTTTTAACTCAGGTTCACCCAAAGAAAAGGAACACGCACTTTAATTTGTCAAACTATGATAAAGGGTAGAAAAATCACAAACACTATTACTTATTTCAGAAGCTACCTGGGGATTTTTTTTTTATTTTTCAGTTGCAGAAATTAAGGAGATACTGTCAGTAGACTACGAATTTCCAGATGTGTTCACTTTAAGGTAGAAAAGATTAAATTGCACTATATTCTTTGTATGCTTCATTGGTCTGGATATAGACCACACCACTAAAATGAGATCTCTTTGAAAGGAAAAAAAAAGCATATATATGTAAATAATGGAAGTTAATTATATAAAAGCATCTTATTAAAATATCTTGTTGATGTAGAAGGTATTAGTTTAGGTTTTTTTTAATATTTTAATATCCTTTCTTCCATTCAAGATGTTTTTACTAACATTATTCTCATGATCACCATAAAGACAGTAGAAATGATAAGAATGGGACAAAACTGAGAATGTAATTGAAGGCCTTACTTATCATAGAATCTCAACAAAGCTTGAAAGTGAGAAAAGTTGGTCTCTGGCATCTCCCAATGCTCCTGTCCTGCCCCATTCCCCTTTCAGCATGTTCCTGTCCCTAGCCTCCCTGTCCTCCCACTACAATCCTCATCCTACCTGCCTAATCGCCCTCTCTTCTGCAATAAATTTGCTACCATAGATCTCATCACTCCCAAACAATAGTCCATGGCTCCAGCCTACCCTGCCTGATCAAACATGCCTCTCTCAGAAAACCCAAAACTAGGAATTATTTTTTCCCATTTTCTTGTATTGATTTCCTGTTTTCCCAAAATTGTTGGGGGAGGAGTGTGGTTGCAGTGATAGTATCGAGAATAGCAAGATCATAGCAATTGTACCAGAAAAAGGAATGGCCCATTTCCAGGCCCTGGAAATGTTTATATGTTTATTAAATGTTGATTGATTGACTGATTTTCCATAGAGTTGGGCAATACCTCTTCAAGTGAATGAGGAGAATAGCATGCACCACATGAGAGGTATCACAATCATGGAACTCTTGGGCAGTCAAGAGCTGGATGAGGAAGTGGGTTCAGGCCATACAACACAAGATGGTAGAGAATGCAGAGAATGACAAATCTGAAGACACAGAGAAGGCTTTCTCTGGACTATCTGTAAGGAGGAAGGTCCCTCCACATGTTGGTGCTATCACTGGGTCCTGGGTCCTATCTTCTCCTGTCTATTTAATGTAAAATTGATTCATAAGGATATTTTCAAGCTATTAAAAGGTAATATTGATAACAATAATTACTCCTCCCAGGTAAGTAATTTACATCTCAACAATCACCTTCAGTAGCTGTGTGACCCTGGGCAAGTCACTTAACCCCATTGCCTAGCAAAAAACAAAACAAAACAATCACCTTCTGTAAACAATAGCTTCAGACACTATGATACAGAGGGAGCGATTTATAGTAGATAAGTCTTATTTAATTTCCTCTTCAAATATCATGGCATAGCTAAACCTCATTTCCAGCACTGAATGAGACCATCAGCCCTCATTGTGTCTTAGAGATAACCTAAGCCTACATTTTCCTAACTTGGCAGTATCGTTTGTAGATATAACTTTTGAACTTGATGTTATTCTGGGTACAAAAAAATTCAATTTAATTCAATTCAATAAAATTTAGCAAACACTCCTGGCATACAGAACACTGTGCTAGTTTCTGGGAAAGATACCAGGATTAAATAAGAAATGGTTCCTTTTCTTATGGATCAGAAGCTAGCTGAAGGAGGGGAGAATTGAAAAGAGGGCATTATCTCCTTTTATCACTGCCTTTCATACACATACACACACACACACACTCACACACACACATACATACATACACACACACACACACACAACTCACACATACACACACAATGCAAAAGAGAACATAAGTCCATCAGTGAGGTCTAGATAAAGTGCGATTTGAGAATTCTTCTTTTAACTTAGGTCCAATAAGCCTAAATTTTTATAGTTCAGCACAAGACATTTTTTCCCATGTGCAATTGCATTTAGTAGATGACTGGCAACATAAGTATACGTTGAGGGATTATGGAAAGTCAGATATGTCATTACATTTTTCCATTAAATAAATTGCACATTACAATCTCTACCTGTTTCCTGGGTCCTGCAGTCTATTTCCTTTTCCATCATTTCTTTTATTTGAGTAAGAAACAAAAATGCTTGGCAGTTAATGAAATAAAGCGGGGGTGGGGGGATTATTGAAATGCAGGAAAATGTGAGAAAAAATATTTTCAAATGTGTTTTTTTAACCACCTGAAATTAATCACTCTTACTTTTGCTACTAATATTAACACTTAGTGTTCTTGCTGGTTTTACATGTAAAGTACAGGAATCATTGTAGGAGACTCAAAGGACCTTGAGACCCAATTCCTGCCTTGAAGAGTTTATAATCTAGCTGGGGAGGCAAGACAAAAGTTTACAACAAAATAGGCACTATTAATGTGAGATGGTTAGAATAAGTGCCAAATGACTGTTACAAGCTAACTCCACATTTCCTGATGTGGCACTGTATACAATAGAGCTCAATGGGCTACATTCTATTACCTTCACCTGGTCACTTAATAGCAGTTATTGCCTCACTCTCCATGACAGAAAAGAAAGTTGATTTGATCTATTAGTATCTTTTTTTTTGTATTCACAGTGTCTTCTGGCTCAGCATTCAATCACAAAGGAATCTCAATGAAACACAATAAGCAGATTTGAAGCATTCACAGAAGAGCTGCGCATGATCTAAATTAGAGACCATGGGCCTCCATTATACATGCCTGGAGGCAGGATCCCCAAATCTTCACATGGAAAACTGCTTCAGGCAGAACAAAGACTGGACTCTTGTTAGCCAGCCCCGCCCACATCATGGTGAGATATCCCCTTAGCAAAATGTAAGCTTCCTGAGAGTGAGAGCTCTCTTACTTGTGTGTTTATATTTCCAACATCTAGCATGATAGATGCTTAATAAATCCTTGGAGAGAGAAAGAGAGACAGAGATA
>NW_020954588.1:5565637-5581583 GCF_900497805.2 Vombatus ursinus
AAGGGAGAGAGGGAGGGAAAAAAGAAAGGAAGGAAGGAAAGAAAAAAAAAGGAATTCCCTTATTCCCTTTTCATGTTGGCTGGAGTATGACAGCCTAACCCTTTCCCAATTACCCCCTGACACATTGCAGCTGCTGTGATAGCAAAAATCACAAGGGGTAGGGCAAGGGAAAGGAACTAGGTATAGACTGAGATTATCAATCTTTTTGCTTCCAAACTGGACATTCTCCAGATTTGAGTAGTGAGGTAAAGAAAGAAAAACTACCATGTGTCGATTGGAACACATGCACACAACTGGTCTATAAAGACAGTGTTGGAATTCATCTGTATCTGATCTGAGCAATGAAACTCAAGGACCAGACTGAACCTGAAAGTTTTATATATGAAAGGCCCCTCTGCACATTCTTAGTGGCAGGATGAGTCTTTTTTCTGACTGAATTATCAAGTTGCAAGTATCTTCAAATGCAACAAATCCACTATTCACTGTTATCTGGCTAGAAGAACAATTACATAAGACTTGGCCTTTGAAAAGGTTTGTCCATCTCAGAACATCAGGGTGACTTGGCTGTTCTGTTCTTTCCTCTTTCATTGCTTCTACCCTTTTTTCCATTCTTTTTTGTTATCTCTCACATAAACATAGTTAGACTAATATACAGGTGCCAAACTAGGGGGCATTTATTTTTATTGGTAAATATGTAGTGAATGAATGAATAAACTCTTAAAAACTTAGCATGTGCCAATCACTGCACTTGATATTGGGAAATGGAGATAGTCTATGCTCTCAAGAAACTTATACTCTAATTGGAGAAAACAACTCATAAAAGAGAGTTTAGTTGCATGATGGATGGAAAGGCCCACAAGTACTAACTGTTCAGTGACAGTGCAAACGGCAAGGCCCCGGAGTACTTAAGTTCCAAGCCAGAGACGTCTGCCAGTCATAAAAACAGGGGAAAAAGAAAAACCTTAAGAATATTAGGATGCAATAGCAGATGGAAAGGTCTCATGGTCCTCCACTTAACCAGATGTATTAGAATTGAGGACTCCCAGCACATCAAAGCCATTCTATCACCCTGCCACCCAATGTGGTTTGGATGGCCAGGGACATAAAAGAGGGTTTCCTGCTTCCCAGCAATCTGAATGAGCTCTGCATGTTCATGGAAGGGGAGGAAGTAGAGGGAAGGGAAGGGAGTATGATCCCCAGGGTAGCAGCAGTATAAGATCTAGTACAAGAAAGTTCATACCTCTTAGGTTCTAATATGTGGACATCCTCCCCCCAGAAAAAAAAAGGTACCAGGGGTGGGTATCAGTGGATGAAATTGCTCATAATTGAGTCAACCAAATTTTAATATTAAAAATTTCCACGGGTTTTATACTATTTTAATAAGTTATCAGTTTATCTTCCCTATGACAAAGAAAAGTCTATTTCATAGACTCTTATCACTCTGCTCAAGAAAAACAAATGAACAATCATCCATCCACCATGTGATGATTTAGAGTTATAAGGAATCTTGGCCACCATCTAGACCAGGGGTGGGGAACCTGCGGCCTCGAGGCCACATGTGGCCCTCTACATCTTCAAGTGCGGCCCTTTGACTGAATCCAAGTTTCAGTCAAAGGGCTGTACTTGAGGACCTAGAAGGCCCACCCCTGGCCAAAGTCTCATCATATAGATGAGAAAAGTGAGGCCCAAGAGGTTAAGTGCTTGATCATCAAAGGTGGGATGTGAATCTTCCTCCAGAGCCAATGCTCCTTTCCATCATGCCACAGAATTGGAGGCATAGTTGAGATTTCCTAATACTGTTATAGTTAATTTTGTCCTGAACCCACAGGTTAATACTGAAGAATTCATTTGGGTATTTTAAAAAAAAAGTCTAAATTTTCATTAGGTTTTGTTTGTAGAGACTACAGTCCCCAGCTTAATCAATGCATTTCTGTTTTTGCTAAATCTACAACCTCCCAGACTGAAATAATAACAGCCTGAGAGGTATAAGGTTCCCATTGCTCATTTTAATGAAATCCTCTTGGTGACCACTTAGATGCTAATCATGTTCATTGTCTTGTTGCTGTGTGAAAGGCTGGCTACACTGGTAAGCGTGTTTCTCTAGGATAGTTAGATATTCTGTAAGCATCCAAATATTACCCATGAGAAACCCACCAAAATTCTAACCTAGCAGCAGAAAAGAAACAGAGCCAATGAACGGGGTCACCCTGCCTTGCTTTTAAATTAAATTTTTATGTCTCTGACTGTTCACTTCTATCCCATCAAACCATTTTAGTTTTCTTGGTTGATGATTTAACCCTATTCCTTTAGGTTCCCTGAGTGAAAGTTATGATTATGAGAACTACCTTTTTCACATACAAATCTTCTATTTGGTATTAAATAACCTCTTAACTAATCCATCACCCCTTAACCATTAAGACGATTGCAATCTCTTTTCTAACTCTTGTTTGTAGTTCACAATTCAGTGGCTAGGATCTTGATTTCAGAGTCCTTACCTTGGGCAAAACATTAACCTCTTAGCATTTACAAAATGAGAGTTGGTATAAATATCTTCAAACTCTTTCCAGCTCTAAAGGTCTATGAGTCTATTAATTCAAACATGAGTTCATAATCATACTATAAATTAATCTGTCATGCTCTATAACATACACTAAGAGGTTCTGGGGAAAGATATATTGAATATCTGAAGCTCAGCATACTTCATACATTAAGTCATTTTCTCCTCAAATGCTTATAGCTATTTTGTATGATGCTGCTTATAGTGTTCTAATATTCTCTTCCATGACATGTCACAAGGAAGCTTGTACTCTAAATGAATGGTGTTCTTAGCTAGCACACCTCTCTGCTTCAAGATTAGGTATTTGCTAGAAGGGGCAGTTTCTAGGCTCCATCTACCTTTCTGCTTCCTTGTTGGGATGGCTATTTTGCATAAATTAAGCTAATCTCAAAAATCATAGGATTGTAACATCATGTGGGCACAAGCATAGAACTGGAGAAGCCCTCAGAGAGGCCCTACTGTGCAGTGGGAAAAGCAGTGAATTTGGTATCAGATGTCCTCAGTTCAAATCCTGATTCACTACCTGTGTAACCCTGGGCCAGTTACATAATGTCTCTGAGCCTCAGTTTCCTTTTTCATAAAAAGATGAGGGCCAGAATAGGCGACCTCTGGGTTCTCTTCTAGTTCTAAGCCTATGATCCTTCTAGCTCAGTTTACTCATATTATAGAAGAGGAAAATGAGGAGGCCTAAGGAACTTAAATGACTTGCTCAGGGTCACATATTCAGTAAACATTGATAGAATCAGTGTCTTTACTTTTGTTCATCTCTCTAATTTTAAAAGATCATATTGGAGCTGCTGTAATTCCAGGCAACATTTCTTTTCCCTCCATAGGTTTTTTTTGGGTTTGGTGTTTATTTTGACCTACACACTACCCAGCAATGTCTTATTAAATAAATATGGCTAATTATGAAATTCATCATTCTATATTTGTTAAGATGTAGCCATTTTTATTTTTTGTGATGTTGTTCAGAGAACTTGACACATTAATTTAACTGCTGGCACTCTTAACATGCAATCTTTGTTCAATGACTACCACATGTACCGTAGGAAAAGAAAAACATTCACAATGACATCTTCACTATAAATAAAACTATAAGACATAAAGGAGTTAATTGGAAAGAAGGCTGGCAAGTTTTAGGTGAATAGAAGAATTGGAAACTTGGTTTCACTGTACACAAAATTCAACAGGACGTATCACTTCATGATACACAAGGTCATCTTTCCTTGTAGTGCTCAACAGTCCACCATAAAGATGCTTGCAACTTATCAATCAATCAACAAGCATTTATTAAACACCTCCACTGTGCCAGACTCCATGCTAAACACTCAGATACTGTGCCTATTCTGGCCCTCATCATTTATAGAAAAAGAAACTGAGGCCCAGAGACATTATGTAACTGGCCCAGGGTTACACAGGTAGTGAATCAGGATTTGAACTGAGGACATCTGATACCAAATTCAACATGGGGCCAACAGCAAGTCATACCCTTCTAGAATCAGCTATGCCTACAGCACAATCATGGAAGTAGTACGGGGCTAATGGCCATTATGCTCAGAACATGGGGCCAACAGCAAGTCATACACTTCTAGAATCAGCTATGCCTACAGTACAATCATGGAAGTAGTACGGGGCTAATGGCCATTATGCTCAGATACCATAACCAAAATGAAACAACCCTGTTATTGATGGTTTTAACTTGGGCAGCGACTCAAAATATCAGAGCCTGAGTTTCTACTTAAATGCCAGCTTTCCTAAGATATACCTTTTGTAAATTAGCACTCTCCAGAGAAAATGAAATATGTGGTGCCCCAAATGAATTCCACTTCCTTCCAATAAAATCAATTACCTTCCATAGAAGCATTTTAAGAGACTAAAAGATAAAGATGAATAGTAGAGACTAAGGAAGACAGGAGTGAGTACATGACATATATCAGGAAGAATAACATCATATCCATTCTAATGGTAACTTTGATTGAAATGACAGACATTCTGTCAATGCAGCATATTGATTAAAGTCCATTTTCTACCATTTCTACCACCATTTAGTGATTTGGCGTAATGGAACTAAGTGTGAAAGTTGTTGGAACCAGGAAGACCTGAGTTCTAATTTTGCTAGGATTTTTTGATTTTCCTCTGGCCTTTTAAAAAATGAGTAAGTAATCCAAAATAAGTATCCTTTGAAAGGAATCTATAAACTGGGATCAACTAGAATGGTTTTTGTTGTTGTTGTTGTTTAATCATGTCCGACTCTTTGTGACTCCATGGTGCTAGCATGCCAGACCCTTCTATTCTCCACTATCTCTCAAAATTTGTCTAAGTTCATTTCCATTGTTTCCATGACACTCTCTATCCATCTCATCCTCTGCCATCCTCTTTTCCTTTTGCATTCAATCTTTCACAACATCTGAGTAGAATTAGAATGTAGTTTCTTCCACAGACTCAACTAGAATAGTATTTCATGTGCTAGTAAGCAGAATTAGGAGTAAAAACTGAGGGATTCTGACCACTAGTCCCTTGCACTGTTTACTATAGTACATGACAAATTTGCCATCAACCCAAGAGCGACTAAGTGGCACAAAGGATACAACAATGGACCTGTGGTCAGGAAGACCTGGGTTCAAATCCAACCTCAGTCACTTTACTAACTGTATGACCCTGAGCAAGAGTCACTTAACCTCTGCCTCAATTTCTTCATCTATAAAATAGGGATAATTATCTACCTCCCAGAGTAATTGTAAAAGTGAAATGAGATAATATGCATAAGGGGATTTTCAAACCTTAAAGTGCCATGTCAATGTTTGCTCTTATTATTTGCCCGTTTTTGGAAGAGATTTCATCAGACTTCCCTCTTAAATTAATATATGTGGAGTATTTCCAGACACTATAATGTTTTCAAAGACTTTTTAAACCTCAAACTGAAAGCCCATTGAGCCACTCAGTTCTTCAGAACATGGGGCCAACAGCAAGTCATACACTTCTAGAATCAGCTATGCCTACAGTACAATCATGGAATTAGTATGGGGCTAATGGCCATTAGGTGGTATTGGGTTATTGACGGTTTTAATTTGGGTAGCTACTCAAAATAGGCTGAGTTTCTACTTACATACTAGCTTTCCTAAGATACAACTTTTGTAAATTAGCACTCTCCAGAGAAAATGAAATATGTGGTCCCCCAAATGAATCCCACTTCTCTCCACTAAAATCAATTATCTTGTACAGAAGCATTTCAAGAGATGAAAAGATAAGATGAATAGTAGAGGATAAGAGAGATAAGTGTAAGTATGCAAAATACATCAAGAAAGATAATACAATACCCATTCTAATGGTAACTTTGACTGACATGACAGAGGTTCTGTCAATACACTTTGCTGATAAAAGCCCATTTTCTACCTCAGTATTATTAAATTTTGATGATATAAACTGAGAAGCCGCTTGGGGCAATGGAACTGAGTTGGAGCCAGGAAGACCCAGTTTCTAATTCTGCCTCAGACATTTGGTAGTTGTGTGACTCTGGTGGAGTCACTTATTGTTTCTCTGCCTTAGTTTCCTCATATGTAAAACAAGGAAGTTGGACTTCATGATTTTCTTGATGGCCCTTTCGAGTCAAAAATCGATGATTCTAATTTCCTGTAACATAAACTATTTTACACAATCATAACTTTGAAAAGTGTGAATTCTACTCCACTTCTCAGGCCCTACCAATACAGCTATACAGTTGTTTCTTTTTTGTAGATTGGTGAAAGCAGGTCTCTTTTCGCCACCTAAGTGACAATAGTAATAAGGCATTTATGTGATTCTTAATTGACCTAATCAAAGTCAATTGTGATTTTCAATGCCTTTAGTAATCCTTAATTAATGAATGTTATTGAATTTTAAAAGGCAAAACACCTACACCCTTGAGCAGCTTTAACCCGACAGAGCTAATATTAAACAATTACTTCTATCAATTCTGCCTTATTAGCTTCACATTGATCTAAATCATCTTAAGTGTAATGTTCTATGTTTGGACAAGCTATACTGTGAATGGTTCATAATATGGGAAGTGAGAGGAAAGTGGAGTGTATTAATATTCCTAAATAGGAAAGTCTATGCTACTTTCATTGTCATCGATTTCATCCACCTAAAAAGGACTTTCATGGGTGAATTGAACATCGGCCAAAGGTGAATAAGGCTCCACAAATGGAGTAGCTATCAGGAGCATAATTTTATTGCTAATGTCCCCAGCCTAAGCTTGGGAGCTCCCTTCCACTGAGTAATTTTTGTATTGCAGCAAAGAGTCAGAATTGTCTTACTTTTCTCTTTGTAGCACACCATATACACTTACTGAGTGCTTTATTCATACATCCTATTCTAAAGTAGCTTTATTGAAGTTCTGATGGGCCATGCTTAAAGCATCCCCCAAACATATGGCAAAAGGCCCCTCCTACCAGGACTAGTCTGGATTATGAGACATTCCTGTCCTTTAAAATCTGTATTACAGAGAGGGTCTGTTGAATTCATCCACTCCCTCTCTGTCTACCTGTATGTGTTGTAATGTCTTTACCATATTCTTATTTCATCATAATCAACAGAATCATTTAAACTTCCATGTCCTAGAGATGCTAAAGTGGATGCTTTATGAAGAAAACTAAAAGGGAAGCTCCTACTAAGAGCTTATGGTCTAACTCAGTTAGCATTATAGCACTAATGTGGAGCCATGCTGACAATGGTACACACAATAACCAAAATGTACATAAATATATATATATATATATATATGATATTTATATAGAGTGCGACAAGTATTCCAAAGAGCACTTTGCAAAGAGAAAATGCCTGGAAATAAGCCTTTAGATTGAATGAGGTTGGGGGGCAGGGGGAAGAAGCCAATAGCTCTCCTTCAGCTAAGGTAGACACGGCACCGTGGAGAGGCTGGATTTTCACACATTCTATAAATGATGGCCGAATGAGGTCAACGTGGTGTTCTAGAACAAGGAAGACATTTCCAGTGCACAGCAAGACAGGATGGATAGCTTGGAACCATAATGTGGGAGTGACTCACCAGGAAATACTGTGTGGTCAACTATAAATTTTTCACCTTTGGCTCTAAATGATTTCCTTTGCCAAAGTTCCCTATGATCGCCACATTGTGCGTGTGATTATTTTACAAGGAACAGATACTCGACTCATCCCTGCCCACTTCCCCACATATGAAACCATACTACTATTTTTTTTATACAACACAACACGTTCAAAATCAACATGATTTGGAGTGGAGAGTCCCTGCCCTCTTCCACTGTTAAGAGAATGAGCACTTCAGTGTCTATTAAAAAGTCAATAGCAAAGATAATAATCATTAACATTTAAGATTTTCAAAGCCCTTTAAAAATATTATCTCATTTGATCCTCATAACAACCCTGGAAGATAGGTGCTATTATTATCCTCATTTTACAGATGGGGAAACTGGGGCATACAGGTTAAAAGACTTGCCCAGAATCACAAAGCTAGTAAGCATCAAAGATTTCAATAAACCTGAAGCAAAGTGATTGGGTTTCACTAGAAGTAGGAAGAAGCCACAGTGTGCCAAAGTCAATAGGTACCTCAGATACCATCTAACGCAATGCAACTTCTTTCATCTTATGGATGAGGAAATAGAGGGGCACAACAGGGAAATGACTGGACCAAGATGATACAGTCAACAGGCCAATGCTTTTGCCCTATAGTACTCCCTTCCTG
The DNA here is from genome assembly GCF_900497805.2 of Vombatus ursinus. Lineage (NCBI taxonomy): Eukaryota > Metazoa > Chordata > Mammalia > Diprotodontia > Vombatidae > Vombatus > Vombatus ursinus. Next base: position 5,573,914 of record NW_020954588.1, read on the forward strand.
ATTCAGGTCATGAAGGTCCTTGCTGTCCATCATTTCCAGACTCCAAATAGCCTTCCTTCTCTACAATGTTTCCCCATAACAGCTACAAGAAGGAGAGTGACTGCTGCCACATCCAGCAACACTTCTTTTGGCTGGTAACTCATCCTTTTTTTTCAATCCATGGAACAAAACAAGCATTTCCATAACTCATAACTTTAATATTTGGCTTTACGAAGAACACAAATACTTGTGTATAGTATATATATTTAGTGATTGTAATTTCTATAGCTTTGTAAAGAGTTCTCTGCCTTGAACAGGCAGGTGCCTAGCAAATGCTGCTGCATAGTACTTGGATAAGAAAAAAACATTAATTCAAACAGAAAGCAAGAAAATACAGGAAAAAAGAGGAAAATATGAAAGAATTCACCCAAAAGAGATAAGAGATGAAAACTTGGTATAATGGAATGAGTCTTGGACTTGGAGCCAAAAGAACTGAGGTCAAGTTCCAGCTTGGTTTCCTCATGTGCAATAATAGAATAATCCTACTTAGACTACTGAACTCAAAAGGGAGGTTGGATGGGAAGAGAATAAGCACCCTACTATATACCAGGCATAATGCTAAGCATTTAACAAATATCTCATTTGATTCTCCCAAGAACCCGGGGAGGTAAGTGTTGTTATTATTATCCCTATTTTACCACTGAGGAAACTGAAGCAGAGGTTAAGTGACTTGCCCAGGGATACACAGCTAGTTGAGATCACATTTGCACTTGATCTTCTTGAGTCCAGACCTAGTGCTCAACTCACTGCGCCACCTAGCTGCCTCCCTTTTCCCCTTCACATATAATGACAAGATAATTCTACTTAGACACTGCTAACTTCAAGGGATTGTTGTGAGGAAGCAGCTTTGTAAATCATTGAATGTTACACAGATTGGAGCTCTTACAATTCTATAAAAGGCTGATACAAAGGGAAGGAATACACTGGGAAATACAGGTGATTATAAAAACAAGATATCAATAAAATGTATTTTAATTTTTAAAAAAGAGAAACCACAAGAACAAAGTCTATTTTTTTAAAGAATTTGAAAATCTGAAAATGTATTAAAGAACTTAGTCTCCGGTATGCCCAAAGGGCTATAAAATTGTATGTACCCTTGAACTTAGTAATACCACTTCTAGGTCTGTATCCCAAAGATATCATAAAAACAGGAAAAGGACCCACATGCACAAAAATATTTATAGCAGCTCTTTTTGTGGTGGCAAAGAATTGGAAATTGAGGGGATGCCCATCAATTGAGGAATGGCTGAACAAGTTGTGGTATATGAATGTAATGGAATACTATTGTGCTATAAGAAATGATAAGCAGGGGAACTTCAGAAAAACCTGTAAAACTTATATGAAATGATGCTGAGTGAAATGAGCAGAACCAGGAGAACATTATACACGGTAACAGCCACATTGTGTGATGACTGACTTTGATAGACTTGACTCTTCTCAGCAATGCAAGGATCTAAGACAACTCCAAAAGACTCATGAGGGAAAATGCTATCCACATCTAGAAAAAGAACTATGGAGTCTGAATGCAGATCAAAGCATACTATTTGCTCTCCTTTTCTTTTGTTGTTTTGTTTTGTTGTTTCATTCTCTTGGTTCCTCCCATCAGTTCTAATTCTTCTTTATATCATGACTAATGGGAAAAATATGCTTAATATGAATGTATAAGTAGCTATATTAGATTTTACTCTGTCTTGGATAGGGGGAAAGAGAGGAAGGGAGGGAAAATTTAAAAGTCAAAATCTTATGGAAGTTAATGTTGCAAACTAAAACTAAATAAATAAATTATTAAGAGAAAAAAAGAATTTATTCTCCAGAAGAAAAAAAAAACTCTCTGAAAATAGAACATGGAGAAATAGGAAAAGAAGAAAGAAGCAACAGCATTTGAGAGAGCGATATAGCAACATATCATAAGTTGCTTAGGGTGTTTCTTGGCATGCGTGTTTCATTTTTTTCTCCTCCTATCATTTTGTGCCAAAATATTGTGATTGTACAAAAGGGAGGTATGTCAATGACAGTTTTCATGTATTGTATAATTAATGGTCTTTGAATTTTGGACAGAGCTCGAACATTCCACATTTGCTGAGCAGGCTGCAGACTCTCTGGAAAGATTTCAAGCCACTGTCCCTAGCCTTACCATCTACACTTGAGCACCGAGCAGAAACCCCACTGTGTATATTCTATAACAAGCCTCCTTTCGAAGCCTTAAGCACAACAGGAGTTTCTTGCCCAGAAAGTTTGCTGAAACCAACTAATAGTAGTTTAAAAGAGGGCAAATTACAGTAATGGCAATGGCCCAAGGTGCTCTATACTAACCTTCCTTGGTTTACTCATTATTGAGCAGCTGTTGTTTTCCTGGGAGATCTTTCTCATTACCCCTTCCAGAGCCAGCATTCTCTCTATCCTTTCTAAACTTGGAAAAATCCTACTTAACCACAAAGTTATCATTAAACTCCACATTCTTTTCCATAGTACACTTGGAAGAGACTAATATCAGGGGCTCCATTATACACTGATCCTAAGCTCAAAATTCTCACTAACTTCAAGTAAGCAGAGTATTGAATCAGTCCCCCAGTACAGATGAGTAAGGAGAGGACAGACTCAAGCTATAGTCCTTATGATATTTTGGAAAGAATCTGAGGAAAGGAAGAAACCAGTATAACAGCCAGGCATAAGTCAGGGTGAAGATGTACCCTGTCCTGTCTTCCCACAAGAGTTTGGTTTGGGGCCACTCCAGTCCTTTTTCCCTTCCAGCCTGAAGCCAATCTATTGAAGTGGTATGGATGTATCTCAAATTCCCTGGAACCAAACTGAATTCCTAAAAGAATTTTAGGCTATATTTGATTTGGGATGAGGTCAAATCACCCAAGACTTGTCCCAAATTGGTCTAGAAATTTAGGGTTAGTATATAAAGAAAGTATTGTGCTATAGGGCCAGAAAATCTTAAGAGTTTGAAGCGAGCCTGGAGGTCATCTAATGTAGAGCATGACACCTCCCCCCAATAATATCCCCAACAAGCATTCATCCTGAACTAGACTATTGCAATAATAGCCTTCTGCTTGGTCTACCTCCCAAAAGTCTCTCTCTACTCCAGCCCATACTCCACTGAGCTGCCAAAGCGATCTTCCTAAAGTACTGGTTTTACCATTTCACCCCTGTCCCCTCCTTCATAAACTCCCTTGGCCCTCAATTACCTCCAGGATCAAATACAAAAGGCCATTAGGCATGTAACCTGACTCATCCAATTTTTCCAGTCTTCTTATTCTTTACTCCCTTCCATATTCTTAATGATTCAGCAACACCTGCCTTCTGGCTATCCCTCGTATGTGACATCTCCTCTCTCTGTGTCTTTTCACTGCCTGTCTTCTATGCCAGCAATGCTCTCCCTCTGCACCTCTGCCTCTTGGCTTCCCTAGCTCCCTGCAAAACTCAGCTTAAATCTCACCTTCAGCAGGAGTTCCTTCCTGGTTCTCCCTTCTCTTCTCCTCTAACATTCCTCACTCACTGCTAGTGCCTTCACTCAGAAATTATCTTCCTTCTATTTTACTTTCATCCATCACGTATGTAGGGCAGCTGAGTGGTTCAGTGGATAGAATGCTGAGCCTGGAGTCAGGAAGACTCATCTTCATGAGTTCAAATCAAGCCTCAGTCATTTACTAGCTGCTTGGCCCTGGACAAGTTACTAAACCCTGTTTGCCTCAGTTTTCTCATTTGTAAAATAAGCTGGAAAAAGAACAGGCAAACCATTTCATGACTCAAAAAGGGTCTTGACTGAAAAATGACCAAATCATGTATGTACCTGGTTGTTTGCATGCTGTCTTTCGTGCTGGAATGTGAGCTCCTCAAGTGCCTTAATTTGTATTTCCACCTCTTAGCACTACTGTGACCCAAGGCAAATCACTTAACTTTTGTCTGCCTCAGTTTCTTCAACTGGGGTCCATAATACCTCTCAGGATTGTGGTGAGAATCAAATAAATAAAATAGATTTGTAAAACACTTAGCATAGTGCCGGGCATAAAGTAGTTCTTAATAAATGTTCTTTCCCTTCCCCTTCCCCTGCTATGTGCCTAGCACATAGTGGGAGCTCGGTAACTGACTGACTAGCTCCCAGAGTAGCCCATTCAACTTTCAGAAAATGTTAGTTCTTAGCAACTTCTTCCTTATATTGAACAAAAACTGTCTCCTCAAAACTACCACCAACTGATTTTTGATCTTCCTTCTGGGGCCAGGCAAAATAAATCTGCTCTTTCTTCCTCCTGTCAGCCCTCCAGGTTTATAAATACTGGCAACAAAAGATGGTTCCCTTAACCTCCGAGTTAGTTGCTAGTCTGACTTTGACTCAGGTCAAGAATGGCTGCAACCTGTGAGGCTCTGATGACTACAATGTCTTGTAACATCACTAGAGTTTTACTCTAGTGCCTCATCAGAATGCAAAAATAACCCTGGAGCCTCAAAGGCTAGGCCAAATGAACCACCAACCAAGGGCCAACCCACAAGCACAAGACTATGGCCATGAATTTCCGTGATTCCCTTCTTTCTGTAATTCTGTCTTTGTCACTCGGCCAGAATTGAGTTAGTGCAGTGAGCACAGTGCCTGGCATATAGAGACAAGACCTGTGATTTTATTGATGTAGGGAACCTCCAGGTTATACCAATGCAGGTGGATACCTTCTCCGCAATTTACAGACTTAGAGACTTGCTTAGAACACTGTGAGGTTAGGTGACCTGTCCAGGGTCACACAGCTAATATGTATGAGAAGCAGTCTACTGCATTTTTTAATGGTTTTGATTGCTATGAAAGTTTTTTTCCCCATTAAGCTGAAATTTGCCTTCTCAGGCCTGGTAGAGCAAGTCCAGTACTGCTTCCATGTGACAGCCTGTCAAATCCATGGAGATACTTATTATGTTTCCCCTAAGGCTTCTCATGTGGCACTGTCATCGACCTCTCAGAACTGTGGTTGCCTTTCTCCAGATGCTCCTTGGCTTGTCAATTTCCTTTTTGTCTTCTGTTCATCATGAACACTCAAAGAGGAAATGACCAAGTGTCAAGTCAGCAAGTCAACAAGCATATATTAAGTGCTTACTACATGCCAGACACTTTACTAAATGCTGAAGAAGCAAATAAAAACAAAGAAAGGAGAATCCCTGCTTAGCTTGTATTCTAATAGGGAGAACAACACATAAAGGAGCTGAAAAGAGATAGATGGGGTGGAGGTTCTCATGACATGGTGGAGACATTCATGAGTAGGACACAGAGAGCAATGAAGGAGTTAAGACGGCTGGCCTGTGGACCCTTCTTGAAATGGAAGTCCTGGCAGGAAATGACCAATCAGAGAAGGGGCCACAGGGTAGAGGAATCTTCCAAGGAGAGATGGTTACATGGGTGCAAGAATTTCCCAAGATGAGAAGGCTGCAGGAGTATGGTTGCAAAGGAAACTTAGAGGATGAGAAGGTTGCTGAATGATGGTATCCCATGAGATAATGCATTTTGTTACCTTTGGGTGGAGGATGAAACCAACTTCACCAATTGTTTTATTTCTCACTCTGAAGACAGCCTATGAACCATCCTTCCATTTAAAGGAAACTTCTCATGTTCTAGTTTTGTATCTGACTAGAATGTCAATATTGATATGGTTCATTTCCTCAAGGAGTATATCAACCCAGTATTCACTAGACAAAGATCTTTTACATATAAACTGCCAAAAAGGTAAATTAATGTTTATATATGGTCTAAAAACTATTTTATTCTTAGCACCCTCTGCCTCCTTTTCCTCAGGTCAGCCACCATCAGAGGAGGAGGCTGTTTAGAAGGACCATTTTGTATACTGCTGTGTTTCTACTGCTTAGCACAGTGCCTGGCACATAGTAGGCTCTTAATAAAAGTTTATTAACTGACTGTTCATGGCAAAGAACCCATTACCTAGAGGCCTACCTGCTAGTAATGAGCTTCTGTGCACTAAAAACAATCTTCACTGCTCTTTCCACAATTGACATGGTCTCATTTCCTCCCAGGACCTCCATCTGGACAAAACCCAAGTCTTTTGGTAAACAAAATATCACTGCCACACCATATTGAGACACTGGAGTGGAAGGAGACACTTTTGGTCTGATACTATACCTAGAAGGTGCCAGTAAATAGAACGTTAAACTTGGGGACAGGAAGTCAACCTGAGTTTGAATCCTGCTTCATACACTTACTAGCCAAGCCACTTAACCTCCATCAGCCTCAGTTTCCTCAGCTATAAAATGGAGCTAATAATAATATTTACACACATCTTGGGGATCAAGTGAGCTAATATATGTAAAGTGCTCTGCAGAGCTTAAAACACTGTAAGTATTAGCAATTATTATTATCATTACTGCTCAGGGAATGGGAGGGAACTTAGGACAATGTTTGTCACAGGGAAATCTAGTGACTTCTTCCTAAGGAATGATATTCTCTAGCTCCCAGGTCTCCTTTCAGATGCACAAAAACTAGAGGCTTTTTGTCTCAGGTCAATCTACCCATGATCCAACATATTCATCTATCTATATCAATCATATCCATCCATGCATGATTCATCAAATTTTGTGCATTCTTGAATGTCTCTCTGGTTCTTCTGTCTAGAGGCCATCTAGTTCAACCACCTCATTTCATAGATGGAGAAACTGAAGCAGAAGCAAGATTTAATTGTGAAGCATGTTCTGCCTCTGCCAGAGTTGAGGTTTTGTATTTATTTTATGTATATTTAACTTAAATTTTTAATTTAATATAATTTATATGTGCGTGCCATCCTCTAAAAATATTGTGCCATATTTAATTTTCCTCTTTCTGTACAGACCATCACCATCCTCTCATGCTCAATACCTTAGTCACATATTTGCCTCTTCTCTTCTCCTCCCCCCCCCACATATATCTTTAGCTGTTGAATCCCTGCTTTTATAACATCTCTCTCATCTGTCCCCTTTTCTCCATTCAACCAGGCACTATTCTAGTTTAGGGTCTCACCACAACTTACCTGAATTACTATAATAATCTCCCATTGTCTCTAGCCTCTCCTTTCTCCAATCCATCCTTCCAAATAGCTTTCAAAATACACTTTCAAAGTCTGATGATGTCACTACCATGCTCAAACTTCATCAGGGGCTCCCTGTTGCCTAAAGACTAAAACATAGAGTCTTTAGCTTAGCATTCAAAACTCTCCACAATATGATGCCAACCTACCACTATACCCTTACGCTAAACTACACCTCTTCAGGTATTCTATTTTCTAGAGAAAGTCTTGCCATGTCCAATCTTGCCCTTTCTCTTGTTTTTACACATTCCCAAGTACTTCTTCACCATTTCTATCTATTGAAAATCCTTTTCCCCCTTTTAGCTTGGGAAATGTCTTCTACAAAGTCTTCCCTTATCCCTCTAGTATCAAGCAACAGAATCTAAGAATTGAGGGACCCCAGAGGTCATCTGGAGTTAAACTTGGACATCAACTAAGACTTAAACAAGGTGACCCACCCAACCAGTGGTCTTACTGTCTTCCTTATGGCAAATTGTCTGGATTTTTCTTTGGTCCTTTCTATAATGGACCTTGCGGCATTTTTTTTTGTTACTTTACCTCACCTACCCATATTCACACACACACACACACACACACACA
>NW_020954588.1:5581593-5597955 GCF_900497805.2 Vombatus ursinus
ACACATCCTCACCATTTGATCATGAGATCCCTGAGGTCAGGGTCTGTGTTTTTCTTCTTTTTTGTGTCCCAAATGACTACCATGGTGCCCCTCTTATAGTCAGCACCTAAGGAATACTGGTTGAATTAATGGGATGTTAGTACAGATCTCACCTCCTACAAGCAAAAGAAGCAAAAATGTCTCATTCATTTAAACACACACCTCTCTTGGGCAAAGTCATTAAGGTATATTATTCACATTGGCTCAAAATCAGTTTGCTGTTTTACAGACTAAAAGACATAAGAAGCAGCAGTTTGAGTCTATTTTTCCCCCAAGAGGGAAGAGAATACAAACCCCAAAGATGACATTTTTATTCTCCATGGGGTAAACATCTGGTCAGAGCAATATTCCTGTATTCAAAAGTTATATATGTAAGTCTAAACATTTTTATGATCACTAGTCTACAATTTGCAGAATCATGAAAAATGATTGTTTCTTCTCTTTTGACAGATTTACAACAATAATGTCCTTTGAACAAATAATTCTCTGTAGGATTTAGGGACACACAGTTAGCTTGCTCTTCAAGTGGAATTCATTCCAAAGTAATTTCATTTGAACAAAATCTCCTGAATCATAAATGTGCTTTGAAAGGTCAGGACGAATACAGTCCCTAAGGTGCAATGTTTCTAAAGCATTTTAATCTGGTACCTTGTTTTCATTTCATCAAATGGTCAAACACTGCACATAGCAACCACCCAGGCAGTGGGCTGCCATCTTTAGGTCATAATTTTCTAAGTACAGTCTGGTGTTTGGGGTGGGGGAAGAGAAGTGTGTAGACATGATGTAATCCTCTGCACTAACTTGTCAGCTTTAGACAGTCATTAACTATAAACAATCATGGCTTAACTTGGGAAATTACATTTTGGTTCTCTGAATAATGGCATTGAGGAATGAAGATGCAGGATGGATTGTCTGTTTTATAAAACAATTACTTGGTAATTACTCCTTTTAAATATTTATTACAAGTGGATAAAATGTGTGATATCACATTTTAATTCAGACTCTATTCCCTTAAAAAGCATTCACCCAAGTTTTCTCCCCTTGTCTGGAATGTACTACCCACCCCAACAGCCCAAGTTCTGAGTCTTCTCTCCATCCCTTAATATACCTAGAACCATTATCATTCATTTGCCTCCTTGAATCCCTACCTTATATTAAACAAAGTGTGCCAAAAGACCTATTACAATTTTAAGTTTTAGTAGCTTAAAACCAAGTCTTTTAAGCCACCCTGCACTTTACTGGGTACGTGTTGTATCCTCTCCTACCCCATCCCCAACCTGTGACTGTTTTGTCTTTGCCTCTAACTCCACTCCCTACTGCAGTGGCTAAGAAATAGAAAGATAGATCAATGGAACAGAGGAGACATACAATTTACAGCAGCAAATAAAGTAACCTTGTATTTGATAAGTATAAAGACAAGATTTAGGGGTAAGAATTCATTATTTAGTGAAAATTGTTGGGAAAACTAGAAAGCAATATGGCAGAAATTGGGCATAGACCAATATCTTACACAATCTACCAAGATAAGGTCAAAATGGATACATGACCTAGATATAAAGAGAGAGATTACAAGAAAATTTGAAGAACATGGAACATATTACTTATCAGACTTCTGGATAGGCAAACAATTTAGAATAAATGAGATAGAGAGCAGAGTGAGGTGTAAAATGGATAATTCTAATAACATTAAACTGTGATAGGAGTTTAATAAGTGTTTAATCGACTTCAATATCTCTACCACCTTCATTTCAGTCATAACAAATCCTCAGTAAGGTTTCAGATCATTATTCTTTGCTACCCCAAAAGTGTGTGTGTGTGTTCCTTCAATATGGGGTCTACTTATCTAGCAAAACTATCTCCCTAAAAAGACTCCCCTCAATGGTTGCTTTACTAAATATAAATCATCCAGTCCCCACCAACCTTGGCCATGTCACCTGCTTCAAAGGGAAGGTTCCTCTTTAACCAGAGCAATAGTGACTGGGAATCTAGACCCAACAGAAACAGAACTGCAGTGGTCTCTAAAGGTTCCTAAGAGGAAGGCAATGTACTAATTACCAACTGCCTCCTCAATCCTGAGTGCTATTTTCTTGAGTACAGACCTGTTATTTCATCAGCATAGGGAGCTCCCAGTGTGGAAACCTCTTCCACTGATATAGATTGGCAACTGGTCTCTAATTAATTATCCTAGAATCTAAGAGAGTTGATTAGGAAGCTGAGAGATTAAATGACTTTCCTAGAGTGAAAAGGCTACAGGTCCTCCTGTATCTAAGGATGGCCCTCTGTCCATTATACTACACTGCGAGATATAAAAATATCTTCCTTTATTTCTGGATGGGCTCTCTCTGTGACCCTCTATTCTACCTTCTTACAACTCTACTATAGCAAAATGTCTTTGTAAGGACTGAAAATGGCCTTTTTACAACGAGATTACATTTTAATGAGAATCTTTTCAATTTGTTCTAATTATGACCTGAGAATCATATCTCTGAGATGTCTCTTCAGATGAGTGAAATATTAGCTCTCTTACAGCCTATCAATGCACTACTATTAAAAGTTAAAAAGGGAGACTAGTGATCATTTCAAATCAACAAAATGATCAAAAAAGTGGATGGCATGGAAGAGAGCACAAATTTCTCAAATTATTCTGGCCCATTTCTTTTTGACAAGTAAGAGAAAGAGTTGGTAATGTTATCTAAGTCTCTTTCTTAAGTGACTATTACATTTTTCCTGGATCCACAACATAAGTGGGATTGGCATAATAATGGCTTAGAGAAGAAAATGTTTCTAATCCATTATTCTCAGTAACCACATTCATCAGTCATTTTCTGCTCTCTGATATTCACCAAATGTTGCTTAAATATTAGACATCTGGTTTTCCATCAGGACCTCAGGATGACTAATCTGGTAGTACACTTATGAGTCAAACTTCCTCTATTATCTCATGACCACAATCTTTTAACAATCATTGGTAAACCAAGAGTTAGAAATGTTAGTTTGACTAATTATGGTGCAAATTAAAATAGGGCAAAAAAGCAAAATAACTTTACCAGCCAAACACTTCAAAACAATAACTTTTTATTAATAGCTTTTGTTTTTATATTCTGCTCCCTCCACCCACACACACAGGGAATCATCCCTATAATAAGGAATAAAACAGAAGGAGGGATACAAGTCCAGCATAATCAAAGAGGATGGGAATTATCCTGGGAGAAAATGTCTTACCACATGGTTTATGCAATTAATCTTGGTGGTGAAGTAGAAGAGAAGTCCTTCTAACTACCAAGTAATATTTTGATCATCAATAGAAAAGTATGACTTATGGTGGGAGGAGGAGAACAAGCAACTTTTTTAATAAAAAAGGAAAAACTAAGAAGAAATGCTCACCTGACTGTGAGCTGAAAAGAAGCTTCAGAGAAATGTTCTTTTCAAAAATGTTTGTTGAGCATTAACAAAAAATGACCCATACTTTTCAAGTATGAAATGTCAAGAAACAGAGTTGGTTTCACTTGGTAAACTAAAATGAATAACATTACCAAATAAGGGCCTTCCAAAACTCATGGCTGTTCCACCTTGACAGAAGACTTAATATGAGAATATAATGCAACAAAGACTTATTAAGTGATTCCTCTATGGCAAACATTGTGTTAGGGAAGGCAAACCATTTAGACAAAACACAATCCCTTCCCTCAAGAAGCTTATAGTCTAGTTGGAAAATAAGACACCATTCATGCATAATTATACAACATCATATAAAAATTACATTTGAAATTTATAAACACAGTGCTATGAGAAGGCTGAAGAAGAAGGTAACTAGAAGAGAAGAAAAGAGGATTCCTGAAGGACCTGGCATTGTAGTTGCCTTTTCAAGGAAGGATAGTGATTCAACAGGCAAAAAGGATGGGGGAGGATCTTCCAAACAGAGAAAGCAGTGTAAGCAAAGGTGCAGGGGCTAGAGAGTACTACACACAATGAAGGAACAAAGGGTGGTTCATTTTCACCAAGACGTAAAGGGTCTAGAGGAGAGTGATAGTAGATAACCCAAGAAAAGGAGGTATGATGCCAAATTGTAGCAGACCTTGAATACCACACAGAAGAGTTGGAACTTTCTTTGCTAATCAATAAGGAGTCATTGAGGATTTCTGAGATCAGGGCATGCCCTGATCTCTATATAAGAAAGATTATTCTTGCCCTGGATTATTTTAGATTGGGGGAATAAAAGCAAAAACACCTCTAGGTAGGCTCCTGCAATAGCCCAGGTGACTGGTAATGAGGGCCTGTAACTAAGACAAAGGCAGCAGAAAAATAGAAAGGGATAGATTTCAAAGATACTGCCAAAGAAACAGTTGCAGCTCACATTTACCTAGAACCAAAAGGTTTGCAAGGCACTTTCCTCCCACCAACCCTGCAAGGTACAGAGTGCAAATATCCTTATCTCCATTTACTACTTGTACGACCTGAGGCAAATCCCTTAAATCCCTGCACATTGGTCTCCCCATCTGTTAAATGACAGGGTCAGGCTAGATGACCTCTGAGGACTCTTGAACCTCTCTACCTAGTGACTATGATCTTTCTCAACAGTAAGCCCAGTTCTCTGCACTCAGTGGACGTCATTCAGTTCAATTGAAAATCCATTGATTTTGGGTTGGATTTGGTCCTTTGCTCATTTTATATCTCTAATGCTACCAGCTCCTCCATGGTCTCCAGGTGCTTTTGATTTGATTCAATTCAACTGTACTTGCTGAGCATCTACAATGTGCCAGCCACCATGCTAAACAATATGGAGACTCACGTAGCTCTGGGATCTCACAGATCGGGATGTTTCCTCCAGCAATACAGGTCACACCCCATCCATGCCTGCCTGTCCCATGTCTCTTGTCCATGTCCTCCAAGAGCTTTGCCATTGGGAACCCACCCAATGCACTGTTTTTTCCTCACATTCTGAGGGTACTCTAACCTCATGACTAGCCCGTATGTTCTTCCTACCTTACATTTTCCTAATAATATCTTTTACCCCCTAAAGAGGCAGTGTGATATAATGGAAAAAGTATGGTTTTTAGATCCAGAAAACCTGGGCTGAAATTCTAGTTCTGCTACGTTCTACCTTTACGATCTTAACCTCTATGGACCCGAGTTTCCTCACCTATAGGGGGTAAGGATCGATGACTTCTTAGTTCCTTTCCAGATCTAAATGGATAAAGTGTGATCCTAAAGTAGCTATATGGCAGAGAAGAGTGTTAGACTTGGAGTCAGGAAGATCCGAGTTCAAATCTGGCCTCAGACTCTTCCAGTTGTGTGATCCTCTCTCATTATCAGTTTCTTCTTCTGTGAAATAGAGGTTGGACTCAATAGTTTCTAAGGACTCTTTCAGCTCAAAATCTATGATCCTATGCTCTTCAGAGTTCTTCATGTTGCAGCCTGCTCACACCTGCCATGCGACTGTCCATTGTGCTCTGTGATATAGCACTGGGGCTACAAAGACAGAATTGAAAACGGTCCCTACCCTCAAGGAGTTTGCCGTCTCCATTGCCCATAATGAACAGCTTTTCCCTAAAGTTTTGGCGGGGTTATTTTTCTTCTGGTCCATTTTTGACCACAGTCAGAGAAAAGCACTTGAATATCCTCTCCTTTGCTACAGGGTATATTGATTAATGAGACTTCCCCAAGGAAAGGGAAGAAAATCTTCCAAATTGGCTGAGAAGTAAGACAGTGGAATCTAAAAGGCAAGTTTATCTGGTGGAAAAGAAATCTTCTCCTTGGGTTTCTTTCACCTTTTGACCTCAGTCCCGTCCATCGGCCCCAAGGCAAGAATATGTTCTGGCTCTGACTTTTCTTTGTGCTCATTTTCATCCCTTGGACAAAGCTTTCTAGTCACGACTGAGCCGCCTATCCATTTCATGGCTAAATTCTGCCCCCTACAGATGATTTCTCTCAGGAATATGATATTAAATTGGGTCAAAATACTATTGTTAATATAATTCATTGTTGTCGTTGTTGTTTGTCCTTCAGTCTTAAAGAAGCCCATGACATCAGGAAGGTGATGCTATGGCTTGCGAGTGAATTGGATTTAAGTGAGGGAGGGTCGTGCAAAGTCACACATTGATGTGTTAGTTAACGATGTAATACAATATTAAATTATATGACACAATTTATACAAATATAAAATATCAGTTTTGTAGATTGTTACAGCTAGAAAAAAAGGTCAGCTTGTCCAAACCTCTCATTTATTGATGAAGCAACAGCCCCAGAGAGATGAATTAGCTAAGGTTACACAGAAAATGGTTCAAGCAGGATTCAAACCAGCTCACCGGGCTCCAGATACAATGCTTTTCCCCCCACTGGACCTTGTTACATCTCCTATACTAGGCTTCCTCTTCTAATTCTCACGGTTGCTGATTTTGAAATTTTCAGCTATTCCAATAAAGAACTGCAAAAGCTGCTATCTATAAACTCAGAAAACAATGTCTATTTTCCTTTTTAAAATTTTTAATCTTACTTTATTGATATCTTGTTTTTATATCCCTTCATTTCTGAATACATCCCACATCCATCCCTTACCCTTTAGTTCAGACAAGGCAACAATGTAAAAGATGCTGAACCTGGAGTCAAGAAGACTAGAGTTCAAATCAGCCTCAGATCCTTACCAGTGTGACCCTGGGCAAGTCAATTAGCTTCTGTGAGACTCAGTTTCCTCAACTGTAAAATGGCAACAATAATAAGAGCATCTACCTCAAAGGGTTTTTGGGAGAATCAAAATGGATAATATTTGTAAAATGCTTTGCACAGTGCCTGGCACATAGTATGCACTATAGAAATGCTTATTCCCTTCTTACCCTAACACAGATTAAAAAGAAAGATTTTAAAAAGCAATTCAGAAAAACCAACACATCAACTACATCTGAGAGCATATGCAATATGCTATACCCTTCATCCTTAACTTGGTCATTCTAGTTACCTGGTGTTCAGTCTCATTTTTTGCTCTTTCTGCTCACATTGTGATAGTCTCTGTATATGTTGTTGTCCTGGTTTTACTTATTTTATTCTGAATTAGTTAATACAAGTCTTTTCATGCTTCTTTAAATTCTTATATGTTCATTTCTTTTGATGGAGAAATATCCCATTATATCTACATACCACAATGTGTTTAGCCATTCCCCCAATGGATGGCTCTCTGATTTTTTTCCAGGTTTTTGCCACCACAAAAAAGTGCTGTTACAAATGATGGTGTACATGAGACCTTTCTTTGACTTCTTTGAGTAGTGAGACCTCTGGGAAAAAGGGGTATCAGCAAACCCTATTTTTCACAAGAGGCTGCTCTTTCATTGGTGGACAAGAGTCACATAGAATGAGAAGCCACGAAAAGGCCAAAATCAGTGAGCTAGAAGAACCCTTAAATGTTTAGGAGGTTCTGCTCCCACTTAATACCAGTTTAGGCAGAAACCCTTGCACAGTTTGTGAAGAGTGAGCTAGAAGAAGGGCAATAATATGAGATGGTAAAGAGAAAAATGGATATTCAAAAGTAGAATGGAATCCCTTAGAAGTAGTGAGCTCCCTGATGTGTTCAAACAAAGCTAGATAATGATATGTTAGCAATATGGTAGAGAGGAGTCCTGCATTAGGTGGGAAGCTGGACTAGTTGACCTCTAAGTTCCTTTCTAACTTCATCATGAACAATCAGGAGAAGAAAGGAGACAGAAGGTATGTGTATAAAAGTTTCTTCTTTCCCATAGCCTCCCACATTTCCCATTCCAAAAATGATCTCAGCTATTAGAGGAGAAGGGCAAAGCCTATTACTTAAGCATCAGAAGAACTCCTAAAAACTTAGGGAAACTTAATATTTGTCATCAAAGGGTCTAAAAAATGAAAGGGAAAGGTATGGCCCTAGCCCTCCTCTTCCCTCTCACATTTCTTCTGGTCCTGCTGTCAGATGGAATACACAGGCCCATTCTCACAAAATCCATCTCTTTTGGGGCAGCTAGCCTCAGACACTTAACACTTATTAGCTGTGTGACCCTGGGCAAGTCACTTAACCCTGATTGCCTCACCAAAAAGCAAAAAAAAAAAAAAAAAATCCATCTCTTCCACCAAAGCATATATCTAGCCTAACTGCCAGCACTTTATGCTTGTACATGAGGAATCTGTGATTGTTCACCAATGTAAAGAATCCCAGGTTGGGAATAGCTTCAACAAATGCTGATCACCAGCCATCTATAATTTAGTACATAAATGAGGCAGTTGATTGATATTTTGAGGGGTTAAGTAATTTACCGAGTTACATGGCTAGTGAATATTGGAAACAGGATTCAAATCCAGGCCTTCTTGAGTCAAAGTCCAGCACTATAGCCAACACCACACATGCTATATACCATGATGCCTGTTTACTGCATTTTATAATCATTATTCAATTATTTTACAAAATCTGCATGTGCGATCATTACACAGATGCACATGAAAACAGAAATACATGTCAGATTTTTGGCAACGAATACGCGCTGTTTAAAATGGAAAAGTTCCCCTTTCTCACCTCTGCTGGTGTGGTAGTACATTTTCCCTTTCCAGAACACTGTCCATCATGTGACTTGCTGTCCACTGGCACACAGGTGCTAACCTTCACGACCACAGTCAAGCGCAAAGCCACGATGCATTTACTAACAGAATCATTCACGAAACCTGGGAAGAAAAGGGAAGAATTTTTTTTCTTTTGAGATAAAGTCAGATAAGCTGTCATAGTAGCAGGATAGAAAACACTATCAAAGTAGTATTCTGGTCTGGCAGAGATAATGAAATTTAACATAGCAGGTGATCAGCAAATATTATGTTGATTAACATTTCATTTGGTCATTAACTCTGATTTTAAACTATATAATTAAACCCACTAATTGAAGCAGAACACAGCAAGGGTTACAGAATTATAGAAACACAGAGTGTGAAAGGATGTCAGAGACCATCCGGTCCAACTGATGCCTGACCAAGAATCCCTTCTACAACATACCAAAACTAGGGGCTGTAGACCCTTTGTTTAAAGCCTTCTAACAAAGAGGAAGTCGCTATCACCTAAGGCAAACCATCCCACTACTGGACACCTCCAACCATTGGGAAGCATTCCCTTTGGAGCCTAAATTTGTCTCTTTGAACTTCCACCCACTGTTCCCCCGTTCTGGTGATTGATGCCAAACAGAGCAAGGCTAATCCCTTTTCCACGTGAGAGCACTTCAAATATATTTAAATATACATTGTCATCTGGTAGTAGTACCGGGGAAAACAACCAGAAGCATTTTCCTGAACTGAGAAAATGTACCTACATCAGTGAAGCCTGATTGTATCACTTTACTGGATTTCTAATTTTCTCATCAAAATCACTCATTTATCCATGTACATTTATTTCCTAATTTCCAAATAATGCACTGGTTCATTTCCTGTGTACTAGACAATCAATCTTTAAGACCATGGCACATCCCATCTAATCACCTCAGGTCTCTTCATGCTTGAGAATAACTAGTACAGCCAAATCGACTGCTGGGGCACTAACATGGACCATTAGGCTGGCCAGGATGACAAGCCTGACTATGCTGTAGCCTGGTCATGTAACACTTCTAGACTGGCCTCTGATGAGACTTGGAAAATGTCTTGTCCCCAAAGTAGTTGAGTCACTGCCCAGGAGTGAACGGCTTCACAGCTAATAAGACGTGGCTTCTACACTCACTTTCCTATGTCACAACTATCCTCCCTTCTCCACCTTGTCAAATTTCTTCCCAAGTTATCCCTGTGGGGAGGCAGTGTTAGATAAAGGGGTTTTTTATTTGTTCGTACCACTTCAGTCCATTTTTGATGGCAAGAGTTCCAGAAATCACAACTCCACCAATTTAACTTGCTTATACAGCATGGGGGTGTGTGGGGTACAGAGACCCTTATCAATGAATCGGAGACTCAGAGATATTAGCAAAAAGAAAAATTCATTTATTAGCTTTCTCGAGAAAGGGCTCCCTCAGAACACCAAAAAATTGGAGCTGACTGGAGAGAGCAGCAGTGTGTTCAGATCAACAGGTTACATAGGTCCTAGCGCAATCCCCTTCCCCTGCCCCTTCCTCAGGGCTTATTAATGCAAGCTCTGAGGGTACAATCTATTCGCGGCAATCTACCCCAGCAACAAAGAACAAGGGAACCTTTCACAACTTGCCTGGAGACAGGAGGTTTTCTTTTTCTTTTTAGAGTAAATAGTTTTAGAGAGGGAGGAGGAGGTCTGATAAAGTTGAAAAGCATGTTTCTTTACAAGGTCAACCAGCTGCAAGTGTTTCAACAGAACAAGAAGCAATTAACTCCCTAAGGAGGCTTCCTTCCTGAGAGATTCTCAGAGATCATCTCTCACAGGGGCACCAACCCAGAAACTGACAGACATGTCAGAAACATATTTAATGAAGTCAATAATGGTTCCACAGCATTCCCTCCATTTCAATGGGTCCCACTTATCACTCCTTTTAAGCCAGAATGGGAGGTCACTAAAACACATGTATTAGACCTTGTCAACCTGTCATTTGAGTTTCATTTCACACTGTAATGGAAAAGCACATTGTGAGAAATTTGGTGGAAAATATTAAAAATAAAAATGGGCTTTCCACATATATATTCCTTTTTTATTCTTTTAAAAGTATTGCAGGAAAGTAATGTTTGACAGGGGTTCAGTTATTCCCACTTCCTATTCCTTAATTGAAATCACAAGCCTGCTGTCTTAATTAGTTGAAGTGAACTAACAACTATTTCTTGCTGGAAACAGGACATCATGAAATACTAAAAATTAACAAGAAGGCCCCACAGGAGGAATGATCTATCTTTTAAGGTATACTCATTTGGTTTTGGTCTTTAACTATGTCAATAAACAAAATGACAAAAGGAAAGAGTAAAACATCATGACAGTTTTCTCATGACCTGAGAAAGGTCAAGCAACCCTTCAGTGGGAAGCGGAGAGATAATTATTACTTCACAAGGGGAATGAAAGGGACAGTAAGGTCTTGGGAAATAAGATCATAAAGTTGTGCCCATTGGTAGAATGGGAACACTTGTACATTGCAGAAATGCCACTTTGAACTGCAGATTTCCTGGACAGGAAATATGGGGAGAGCTGGCTCTTCTACTTCTAAGAGGTTTCTTTTACATGGGAATAACTACCTGAGGTCAGTGCCAAGGGCCACCCAGGTTAGTCCCAAAGAACAATGTCACAAAGGAGGCCGAGTTATCACTCCTCACATAAGCTTCCAAAGTCCAAAGGATCTTAGATTTAGGGTTAGAAAGAATCACAGAGCCTAGCAAATCTAACCCCTTCATTTTATAGTTGATAAAATTGAGGTACCATGAGTTTAAATGAGTTGCCCAGGATCACATGGCAAGAAAGTCCCAATTCTAACTCAGGTCTTTCTGATTCCAAGTCTAGAACCCTATTCATTGTGCACCCTAGCCACCCCACTCAGTACAGCTAAGCTCCTCTTAGCCACTTATGATAGCCTTATCATCCATAGGTTTACCTAAACCTCTTTCCTAAAGACTGAAGTCAGAGGGAGATTTTCAGATTGTGGGGATGTTCTAGTCCATTCAGAGATGAAACAGTTTTGAAAGAGGTTGAGTTCTGGTCTGGTAAGTGGTTGAAGTTGTATGGAAATGAGAGTGCAAGAGATGAGCATTTCAAAAAACTATGAGGACAGAATGTTAGCTGGATCATCCAAATAGACACCAAAGTCTCCAAAGGTGATGGTATGGGAAGGGATGGAGAGGATCATTTAAGCCAAGTGCCAAGATCATAGAGAATGGTGGAACAGTGACTAGAAAGCCAGAAGAGAGCAGGGCTAATGATTGAGAAAGAGTGGTATAGATGGATGGCACAAATGTTAAAGCATCATGGTGGCAAAGGAAATGTCTGGAAGTGGATGTGGGAAGCAAGAAATAGACCAACTCTCCATATGGGTCCTACAACATGGATTGGCAAGAAGCTGGAGGACAGGTTAAGGGGAGGAATAGGTAACAATCAACTGGTAATGTATAGTCCTCAGAGGAAAATTAGCTTCCTGTTCATGGCTATTTCAAAAAAAAAATCAAATATCAAATCCACTCTCAAAGACAAAGGTCTGTCAACATCGAGTATATCCATAACAGAATAGAAACATAGACTTAGAGCTGAAAGAAACCTCAGAAGCCATCTAATAAGACCCTGTCATTTTACAGATGAGGAAACAAAAACCAACAGATATTCAGTGACGCCCCAAATCACAAAAGCATAATCAAAAGCAGAATTCAAACTCAACACCTCAACTCCAGAGCCAGGGTTCTTTTGATTGTACCAATATGTCTTTTTGTGCTGCCTTTATGAGAATGGGCTATGGTAAATGGGAGTGTGAGTGAAAGTGTAAGAGGTACAAGACACAGGGGAGTTTGCTCATTATGGACAGAGGGTTCCAAAGGACATAGTAAAAAGGTCAGCCGGGGGACAATAGGAATTGAGTTGAAGCATGGGTAGGATGGATACTGGGGAGAGTAATTGGCAGAGCAAATGAAGGATGGTAGGAAGCTAAGATTATTGTCCTGGACCTGGAGTCAGGAAGACCCAAGTTCAAATCTGTCCTCAGATACTCACTAGCTATAGATACTGGGCAAGTCACTTAACTTCTCTCAGATACTGTTTCCCTATCTGTAAAATGAGGATTTAATAATAGGATGATAATGGCAGAGTATAATAGTATCCACCTCTTAGAAATGTTCTGAGGATAAAATGAGATCATATTTGTAAAGCACTTTGTAAACCTTACAGTACCATATAAATGCTAGCTATTGTGATGATGATGATGATGATGACAATGATGATGATGATGATGATGATGATGATGAGGCATAGTCCAATTTGTCTTGATAACAGATACTAAGAAGCTAGGAGGAATTGTAGGATTATAGTAGATGCATTGTAGGATTAGCAACAGAAGGGACTTTTTTTAGAGATCAACTAATGTCTCTGATCTTCTATTTTGCATGTTAGGAAACTGAGTCCCAGAGAGGTTGAGGGCTAGTCCAAAGTCACACAGGTAGTCTATGACAGGACAGGATTCAAACCCAGGGCCTCCAACTCCAGACACAGCATTCTTTCCAGTGCACCACAACTGACCTAGAAGTTGTAAAAAGAGTTTCTTCTTCCATAACTGTAACTAATATGGAAATATTTTAACATGATAGCACATGTATAAACTATATTAAACTGCCTATTTTCAGAAGAGGGGAGGGGAGGGAGGAAGAAAAGAAGAAAAATTTGGAACTCAAAATCTTGTAAAAATGAATGCTAAAATTTTTCTTGACATGTAACTGGAGGAAAAATATAAATATTTTTAAAACATTAAAAAAAAAACTTCCCAATGACCTACAAAACAAAACAAAAAGAAGTTGTGAAGAAAGATAGGCAGAGCCAGAGAAGATGGTTAGCAGATGCTTGTACACCCTTCTCTACTTATTTCAAGTGTCTGTTTCTCACAATTCTAAATTATATCATTGCTTTAAGGTTTGCAAAATACCTTCTGCCTAACAATACAGTGACTAAGATGTACAAAGATTATTGTCCCCATTTTATAGATGAGAAAACTGAGGCAGAGAGGGCAAGAGGCTAAGATTTAGCCAGAGTCACATACCCAATAAGCACCTGAGGTAGGCAGTAAAATCAGCGTCCTAGCACCAAGACTATCATTCTTTCCACTAACCCCAACTAGACTACAAATTCTCAGAGTCTGATAACCATGACATATAAAATGTGGCTATAAAGTAATGGAGCCAATTTTTTTAAAATAAAGTGCACCAGAAACCATGCGTTATTCTTAAAAATTCACCTGGGGAGGGGTGAAAATTATTCTGATGATTTTGTTGGAATTGGAGTAAAAAATTGCTGTCTCTAGAGCTTGAGAAACATTGTTACAAAAGTTCAAATCCAAGCTTACAGACTGAGTGAACTTGGACAAGTAACTGTGCCTTTCCGGGCCTCAGTTTCCTCATTTTTAAAATGAGGGAATTATACTAACATCATAATTATAATATTATAATTATAGAATTATAATAATATCATTAGAGTTGTAATATCATTATTGCTATTACGACATTTATAAAGTGTTTTAAGGTTTGCAAAATATTTTCCCTAGGAGACAGGTGTTATTATTATCCCCTTTTTACAGATGATGAAACGTAGACTGAGAGAAGTTAGATGAATTGCCCAGGGTCACATAGCTAGCACATGTCTAAGGCAGTATTCGAACTCAAGTCTTCCTGACTCCAACACTATCCACTGGGACACCCAACTTTAAGAGATGAGCCCTGCAATCTCCTCCTTCTCTTAATCAGTAATCCTGCGCTCCTCAGTAGGGGCAAGTTTTTGTGTCTTGAGGACAGAATTTAATAATAATAAATCATAATAATAGTATCTATATAGCACTTACTATATGCCAGACACTTTACTAGTTCTGGTTTTCTGGAAACAGCCACAAGTCATTCCAAGACAAGGCCCATCCCCAGTTCAAACCCTGCCTGTGTTCACTGAGGAAAAGAGAAAATTTCATATAGCAATATTTCAAGGATTCATGATTTTATCAGTGTGGGTAACCTCTCTATGCCTTAGCAGATGATATTCTCATAACTTGCTATAGCCACCAAGCGTCTCTCTTCAATGGCACATACATAGTTGGGCCTGTCCTCAAAACCTTTGCAGCTTAGGAGCCACCTCTCCGTCCCAAGTATGTGCTCACTGCGTGTCTACCACCTAGAGAAGCTTACATCTATATCGTTCTTTTCTTCTCTTGTCTTTTTTTCCTTTTAGTTTTTGACACTAAATACCACAACCAGCAACCCAATCCTCACCACCTGCTACTGCTCAAAGGCCCTTCCAATTCAAACTTTCAGGCCACAGGTAAGCATTCTCTAAGAAACAGACTAGACATTCTTTGATCTCCCTCTTTCATCTGCTTCGTAGATTCACCCAAAAGAGCGTCTCAGGCAGCTACTCTGAAATATTTCTTGTCTCCTTTCTACAGAGGGTCTCTAGCCCTGACTTTTATCTGAATTAGAATGAGTGACTTTCTTTTTATTACTATCTCATCTCTTCTCAATAAACTCCAGAGCCTCCCTATTAGGGAAGGGGAGAGGCATAAAAATTTATAGAGCACCTACTGCATACTAGGAACTTTACATATATTATCTTATTTGATCTTCACAACAACCCTTTAAGATGGGTGCTATTATGATCTCCATTTTACAACTGAGGAAACTGAGGTTAAATGACTTGCCCAGGGTCACAAAGATAGTGTCTGAGGCCAGATTTGAACTTGAGTCTTCTGGCGCTAGATCCGGCACTCTAAGCACTGCCCCCCCAGTTGCCTCCAATTGCGTCCACAATCAAATACAAGTCCTCTGTTTGGCATGTAAAGCGCTTTACAACCTGGCTCTTTCCTACCTTTCCAGTGTTCTTAAATTCTATTCCCTCTATACTCTTTCAGCCATACTGGCTATTTGAGATCCCACACAAGCTCCATCTCCACAGGATGTCTGGAATGCTTTCCCTCCTTACTTGGCCCTCTTAGACACCCTGACTTCCTTCAAGACTCAGCTCAAAGACAACCTTGCAGGGGAGACCTTTCCCTCCAGATACTGGTGCCTTTCCCTCAAAGGTTTCCTCTATCTACTTTTAATGCATCTTGTATACACTTAAATATGTACACATTGTCTCCCTTATTAGAATATAAACTCTTTGAGGGCAGTATCTGTTTTCTTTTTTCTTTGGATCTGCAGAGATCAGCAGAGTGTCTGGCACACACTAATCTCTTAATAAATGTTTGTTGATTAATTTACCCTTATTCATCTCAGGACATCTGGAGGGCAGCTAGGTGGCACCATAGTGCATAGAGCACTAGACTTGGAGTCAGGAAGACTCATCTTCCTGAGTTCAAATCTAGCCTCAGACACTAGCAGTGCGACCCTGGGCCAGTCACTTAACCCTGTTTGCTCCAGTTTTCTCATCTGTAAAATGAGCTGGAGGAGCAAATGGCAAACCACTCCAATATCTCTGCCAAGAAAAACTCAAAATTTCTGACAAAGAGTCAGAAATTACTGAAACAACCGAACAAGAACATTACCTTAGGAGTTGGAAAAATGCCTCCCTATACACCCCAGGTCTCTTGTTGCACTTTTCTTCTGTGTATTGTGTATATACATGTATGTGTATACAGGTAGATAGGTAGATAGATAGATAGATAGATAGATGGATGGATGGATGGATGGATGGATGGATGGATGGATGATGGATGGATGGATGGATGGATG
>NW_020954588.1:5597965-5599175 GCF_900497805.2 Vombatus ursinus
GATGGATGGATGGATGATGGATGGATGATGGATGGATGGATGGATGGATGGATGATGGATGGATGGACGGACGGACAGACAGACAGACAGACAGATGTAGATGTAGATGTATATATAGGGACAGGTAAGTGGTGCAGTGGATGCAGGAGTCAGGAAGATCTGAGTTCAAAACTGGCCTCAGACATTTACTAGCTGTGTGACCCTGGGCAAATCACTTAACCCGTATTTGCAACAGTTCCTCATTTGCAAAATGGGGACATAGCAGCGAAGGAAATGGCAAACTATTCCAGTATCTTTGCCAAGGAAATGCCTTAGACAAATATTCATAAGGTCACACAGAGTTGGACAATACCGAACAACAAGATGAAAAGATAGATATAGAGATATGTAAATATGTAGAGATATATCCATACACACACACACACACACACACACACACAAGGGAGATCTGCCTCATCTATATTTGAATGTGTATGGACAGCTAGATGGATGGACAAACATGATACAGACAGGATAGCTAGCCTTCCTAATTGGCCCATTCTGGGGGTAGAGCAATAGAGTACTGGACTTGGAATCAGGAAGACCTGGGTTCAAATCCCATCTCAAATACTTACTAATGGCATGACCCTGGGAAAATTACTTAACTTCTCTCAACCTCAGTTTTCACATAAGCAAGAATGAGAGGTTGGGTTCCATGGCCTTTAAGGTCCCTTCCAGCTCTAAATCTATAATTTGACGACCCTATAACTGCCATCATGCTCATTATGAAATTGTCCTAATAAAGAAGAAACCAAAACACTGGTGGGAAGGAGAGGTGGAAACCAGGGGTGGCCTTCATTGGCCTTCTGACCATCACTACAAAGCCCTTGCCCCACCCCCCCACCACAGACAACAACTCTTCCATGAAGTTAATCATCTTGAGCTCTTAGGAGTATTCCAGACTAGATCCTGGCAGGATTCTTAAATCCCATTTTTTTTTTTGCCTAGTAAGGCAGAGGCTTTTCTGGCCACAAAATCACTTGACCAACTTCTAAATGAATCATCCCATGTAAGGGACCACAGGCCCAGTATGACCTCTGGAAAATTACTAGCGTTGCAGCTATCAAGGCCTCCTTGTGATAAGAACAAATTATGGACAAAGCTGTACCTGTTCCTGGAATACTCCTATACCTTTGGTGGTCCTTGTGATAAGAACAAATTACGGACAAAG
>NW_020954588.1:5599185-5643906 GCF_900497805.2 Vombatus ursinus
ATAAGAACAAATTACGGACAAAGCTGTACCTCTTCCTGGAATACCCCGCCCCTATACCAGTGGTGGAACTCCCCCACTCCCTCTTACTGTGTGTATAACTACCCTGAGCTTGCCTTCAATAAACGAGACTTGATCAGAAAGCCTGCCTTGTCTCCATTTCCTGTGTCCCCTGCTCCCCTCCTTCTTTTACAGGTCCGGACCTCCGTTGATGTCCCGCGGGACGGGACAATCCCACTCACCAGCATGCCACATTTTGCCATGGTTTCACCTATCCCACTCAAAGCTGAATCATGGCTGTTGAGCTCCTAATTTTCAGTCATATACTGATTGCACAAAGGAGACAAGATGAAGTCCAGTTGGTATTTCCAGGTAAGCGTGTAATTGCTTTAACTTGTTTACAGCTCCTTTTGATCACGTCAGGAGAAGAATGCTTGGGGTTTTCCATAATGGAAGGTAATTTTGTCCAATTTAGCTTTTGGTCATCGTAAAGTACACAGTAATAGTCCTAAGGTAATTTCAAGAGTGGAAGGCAATGCCTCAACCCTTGGATGAGGCTCAGTGGGAGAAATGTGAAAAACAGTCTCAAAATGGAATAAACTTCATTTGAAAAAAAGGCTTTCTCAACACTCATTGGAGAGAGGTAGAAAAGCCAGTGGATTTCCTCTCACGCCACTGAAATGCTGGCAATGTACAACCTTTCAGCACCTGTGCACATGCACGTGCCGCCACATGTTTTTTCCTCCCTTTAGCCAAGAAATGTACAAGAAATACTCGTTCTTTTTCTCTTCCTTAAATCCAAGACTTCAGCAGGAAGAAAGACGCTCTACTATATCATACTAGGCAGGAAGCCCTTTCCCCATTCATGCGTAGAGTGGGGACAACATAAAAATAACCACACACTTGTTGACTGCATAGGGCTGGCTCTCCCTATTCCCCATGATAACTCTGTGTCCCAAGCTCCCTTTTCCACACTCACCCAAAATTAAAAAAAAAAAATAATAAGGTTTTCTTTGGGAGAGCTAGCAAGCTCTGTTCTTGACTTAGACATTATTTTCCTGGAGAATGGGAAGAGGAACAAGAAGATAGAGTATAAATTCTTCTGTTTATCTTTTAAATGAATGAGTATTTATTAAGTATTTACTCTGTGCCAGGGACTGTGATAATCAAACATTAAAAAGTCAATCAGTCAGTCAGTCAGTCAATTAATAAGCATTTAAGTGCTTAACACAGTGCCAGATACAAGGAAAAAGACGTGCCATCAAGGAGCTTACATTCTAATTGTTGTCTGTGCAGGGGACAAGGGCTTTGTAGTGATGGTTGGGAGGCCAATGAAGGACTCATCCCTGGTTCCCACTTCTCCCTCCCACCAGTATTTTCGTTTTTTCTTTATTAGGACAATTTCATAGTGAGCATGATGGCAGTTATAGGGTCGTCAAATCATAGATTTAGAGCTGGAAGGGACCTTGAAGGTCATGGAACCCAACCTCTCATTCTTGCTCATGAAAACTGAGGTTGAGAGAAGTTAAGTAATTTTCCCAAGGTCACACAACTAGTAAATATTTGAGATGGGATTTGAACTCAGGTCTTAACTGAAAGGAAGACACTCATAAAAGGAAGCTAAAAAGGGGGAAGGGGAGGAGGAGGGAGCCCAGAAGAGAATACATGGAGAGTCACCAGGATTGAGAAAGCGCTGGCTCCAGGTACCCTCCTTAAACAGAGGTTCTCAAAGGAGCCTTCCAATTGGAGCCACAGGGGCTGAGGGTGTTTCTGAGGGATGAATTCCAATGCTGAATGGATCTTCCACCATGAAGGGTTTTCTGGGAAGTGACTAAGAAAAAGAAAGAAAGAAAAACAGACCCTGCCCCAAGCTTACATTTGAATGGATGAAGACAACACATGATGGTGAGCTACAAAGGAAGGCTGGGCCATGGCTTGAAAATGAGGAGGTGATGGAGAGGCCTGGCTCTGGGCAACAGCTCACCCATCAGAGCCCAGAACTGCTGTCCCTTAATAACTAGGCCACAATCTTCTGATTGCTTTTTACTCCCCACTGCCTGACTCTTCAATCCAACTAACTAGCCTTCTCCGTATGCCTCACACACAGCACTCCATTTCTCATCTCCATCCCTTTAAAATGGTAGCTCCACAAGCTTGGAATGGACTCCCTCTTCATCTTCTCCTGATTGAATCTTCCTTATGGCACAGCTCAAGCCCCAGTTGTAAATGAAGTCTTTCCCGATCCCCTCCTTCAACTGCTGGTCTTGTCCTCCTCTCTAACTACCTTGTACTTAACTACTTTGTATGCGCTTATATTCATTTGTAAAATATTTATTCTACATATATTTACACATGTATTTACAGATAAAATGTAAGCTCCCTGATAGTAGATTTGTATTTGTATTCCCAGATCTTAGCACAGTGCCTAGCACATAGTAGTTATGATGGGGTATGGGCCCAAAGTGAGACCTTTGTTCCAATTTGGGCCCCATTTGTCTACGGGCCCTAGAAAACCTTTGGACTGTCCTTGAATTCTCCCACTTGATCAAGGAGATCTCTGGTGTTCCCCTGAGGCCATGATTCTTCATTTTGGCTATGGCCAATCCCCCAATTCTATTATCCTTGACCTAGCCTGGCCCTCCATTGTCTTGCCTCCCTATGGCCCCAGGCCATTTCCCACTCTTGGTTCCATTTCCCTAGAATTCTATTACCCCAAACTACTTGGCCACTCCTAGATCCCTCCCACAGTCTTTCTGTATATAAGGTCCATCTTGTCTCTATTAGGATGCTCTGATTCCTAAAATCTAGCCACGGCACAGATTTTCACAATCTAGCCAATAGCCCACAGATGCTCAGATTCCTTAAGAGCTAATATGGCGAATCGTCAATAAACCTTGTTTTTGGCTGAAAGAAGGCTTGGGTCAAATTCTTTCAGGCAGGACCCACATGTTGTGATTTTGGGATTTGAGGACCCCTAACCTCTAGACCTCATCAGGTACTTAATAACTGTTTACATAAAAATTTAACAATATTTATTAAATGTTTATATAAACATATAATATTTAATAAATATTTACATAACATTTAATAAATGTTGATTGACAGGGTAAGAATGACAGATGAAATGGGGTAGAAGAATGGAGAAGAGATAGAGAAAAAAAGTAAGAAAAACATTTTTTAAAAAGTCTAAGAGAGACTTATTTGCAGATTCAGCCGTTTTTGGCAAACTGAGGAGTTTGTATGACACCCACACCTTTCATTACAAAGGTAATTAAATCTTATCTTTATTATTTCTTCTATTGCAAATATGTCTTAAAGACTGCAATACTTAATCTCCTCCTCTATCCTACTATCAAAAAGGGGGAAGATATTAAATAAAACCCTTGTTTTAATCACATTTTCATTAAAGTCTGATCCTTTGATTCTAAGACACATACGCAATTTTGAGGACCAATTGTCAAATAACCTAGAATGGAAATAAAAATCAATCTATATTAATAAATGTATCTCAGGGAGAAAGGGGAGGGCTACTTTTCTCTTTGATTATTATAATCAAATATCTTTTTCTTTTTTTCCCAGAACTGTAACTTCATCAGTTTAGGTAGTTCCTAGTAAAGAAAAGAAAGAGGTTGGTACAGTGGATAGTGCACTGAATTTGTGGTCAGGAAGAACTAGGTTCACATCACTAGCTATGTAACCTTGGGCAATTCAATTAATATTTCTGTGCCTCAGTTTCCTCATCTGTAAAATGCAAGGAATGGATTCAATGATCTCAAAGATCCCTTCTAGTTCTAAATCTTGATGCTATGAAAGCTCTCTACAAATGAAGGGCATCTGCTCTGAAATCTGTAGTCTTAGAGAATTGTCTCTAAGAGAATTGTCTTAACCTCTAAGAGGTTAAGAGTCTTACACAGAGTACCCTAGCCATGCAGTGTACGTCAAAGGTGAATCCAGGTCTTTCTGACTCACAGACCAACCCTCCACCCACTACTTTTTACTGCCTCTCACAACCAAATCTGAAATTAAAGCAGCTGTAGGTTTGTTCAGTTGTTTTTTCAGTTGTGTCCAACTCTTCATGACCCCATTTGGGGTTTTCTTGAGAGATACTAGAGTGGTTTGCCACTTCCTTCTCCAGATCATTTTACAGATGAGGAAACTGAGGCATACAGTGTTGACTTGCACAGTGTCACATAGCTAGGAAGTGTCTGAAGCCAGATTTGAACTCAGGTCCTCCTGACCTCAGGCCCAGCACTCTGTCTACTGCTCCACTTAGCTGACCCCTAATACTAGCTCAACAAATGCTAAATTAAAGCAACAAAGTGATTATCATATAGGAATTCCTATTACTTCTTCTTATATGATAATATGCCCTTACATTCCTATACCAAGGTTTATTCAACCATTCCTCAATCAATGGGCACACACTTTGTTTCCAGTTCTTTGCTACCACAAAACTGCATTTCAAAAACTCCTATCCCAGCATGTGCCTTCTTTTTATGCACAAAGTTTATATTTAACTACACAGTACCACCAAAAGAAGAGAGTTTATTATTGTCAAGCACATGGGTCTAGCTTTAGTTGATAATTTCATTACTTCCAAAATCTGTGATTTCACTGGTGTGAGGCACACCTCTCCCCAGTGCAGATGACAACCTCTCCTGGCATTGATAGATGACCTTCAAGTGTTGCTTGAATCAAAAAGTTCACAGATTGATGTACACACTTCTGGCCACCTCTTAGATGAGGCAGGTCTTCCGTAGGCAGGCACAGGGTTCTAGCACCAGGTTTGTCCCTGAAGTCTTTTCACCGTGACAGACCCTACCTGAGTTTATGCCTCACTAGCAAAGCCTAGTGGTTGTCTTTAAAGCAAACCAAGGGGGGTGAAAAGAACCTGAGTTGAGTAGCGTTTAGAAAAGCCTTGGCTAGTTTACGCATTAAAACAATAACCAATAGTCAAATTATTTTATTGGTTATTTTATTGTTTTAATGTGTAAACTAGTCAAAAAGCTTGTTTGGGTTATGTATGACTTGCTGAGAATTTCAAGTGTATAGAAGTCTCTAATGATTGGCTTTTTACACCAGGACAAATTTAAATTTCAAATGTAAATCCTGGAAAAGTTTTTCCGAAACTGTGATTAATGAAACTTGCTGTTGGAGGTAAAAGCTCGTAGGATTTTATTTTCTGTTGTCTGATAGATCATAATCCACGGGTAATCAATCCACCATCTGAGAGAAATGCCACAAGCTACTCAGAGAATGTGATACTGGTGGGAAGTCAGCATTGGGAAAAGCTGAGAGGACAATTTTAGCCTCAGTCTAAGACGGGATCCTCCCGGCTCAGTTTGCCCATTATGTTTCTTTGAAAGGGAACATTACCTACCCAACTATTCCTGAGTCCTGCTATGAGGTGGATTTGATACTGCATGGTTGGAAAACTGAATTATCTGAATTCAAACTGAGCTAAGGATATTTTATCCTCTCATATTTGGGCCCTAAATCTAGTCCCTGCTTCATATCTGGGCCCTGCAGTCTTTTCTGTCAGATTTGTGTCTTCCAGACTATAGGCCATTCACTTACATTTGGTAGCAAACAGCAGGTATCAGCCAATGTCTCCCCATTGTTCCCTGGATGCAGCCTGGGCTCAGTTTCAGTCAATCTCCTCTTCGGGACCTCCTTGAGGCAGGGACAGCTCTATGCCCCTTGCCAGCAGGAAGCAGTTTCAGAAGCTGAGACCTTCTCCCCTTACAACAAAAGAATCTGGGTACCATTTGTTTGAGGGGAGAATGATGGGATTGGGATCTGGACCCCAGAAAGGAAAAACCCTGGGCTTTCCCACATGGCCAAATCTCTGGCTTTTGCCTGAGGCTATAATCCCATCAACTGGATTTTCATTGTGGCTACACCCAATCTCCCAATTCTGTTACCCTTAACCTAGCCTGGCCTTCCTTTGTCTTACCACCCTCCTTGACCTTGAGGTCTAGGTGCCAGGAGTTCTGTTCACCCCAGCTTACTGGCCACTCCTAGGTCCCTCCCACAGTTTTTCTGTATATAAGGTCCAACTTGTCTCCATTAAGATGCTTAAATTCTTATAATCTAGCCACATCTTAGATTCTTAAAATCTAGCCATTGCTTAGCAGATTCTTAGAATCTAGCCAATACCTCAAAGACTCTCAGATTCCTCAAGAGTCTGGCTAATATGGCTGATCTTTAATAAACTTTGTCTTTGGCTAAAGAAAAAAAAAAGTCTTGGAAAGTGTTTGGTGCCAGGCTGTTAACTGTTTAGTTTACTACCTGCCTTTTTCTATAGGAAACCCTAAATGATTTTAAATAGGCTTTGATTTCACACTTCATTGGATTTAACAGCAACTATGGTACACATGTTTTGCTTCATTTGCTTACTTCAAGACCACTGTCTTTCCTCATAAAGGTAAAGCACATATGGAAAATAAAAGTTCTGCACAGGAGCTCTTGAGCAGCATGTGCTGGAAATCAGTGATGCTCAATTTTCCATTAAGCCTAAGTGAGTCATTTGGCACTAACCTATGGCCTTTTAAAAACCAGGCAGGTCCCATGGAGTCCTCCTGGCAAGCACTACAAAGGAATTGGAGTATTGGAAATTTCATAGACACAAACTCCAACCTGACTTCCAAGGTAGAGGCATTCCCTTGAAATAATAATTCCCTTAGGATCCTCTAGGTTCCAAAAGTCTTAAGATGCAAAAGGAGCCCCTCCCATAGATGCATGGGATAAAGTGGCATGGCTTTCTTTTGGGAAGTGCCAAATCTGCCCAGGTTTTGTCAGAATTAGGACCACCCAGAGCTTTGTAAAGTTCCCCAAGGGTTTCACAAAATATCATATCAATATCACAGAATATTGATTTTAAAAAAAGTTTTATGGAGTATCTCATGTTTTGTTAATTTGAAAAGACAACCTAGAAAAGTGTGTCATTGTTTGGCGTAAGGAAGGTTAGCTGGGGCACAAATTTTAACGAAAGCAAGGACCAAGAGATCAAAGTAGTGAAACATAAGCTCTAAAAAGAACTTAACAGGTTAGAAAGTTGGGCTAGATCTAAGAAGAAAAATTTGGTAGAAATCAACAAAGTTTTACACTAGGATCTGAGAAACTTCACAAATATCACATGGGAAAGTCATGGCTAAACAGCAGCTCCTCTCAGTCAGTCAATAAACATTTATTAAGCATCCTACTATGTGCCAAGATCCATACTAAGACAAAAGACAGCTGCCTTCAAGGACCTCACTGTCTAACAGAGAGCTCTCTCTCTCTCTCTCTCTCTCTCTCTCTCTCTCTCTCTCTCTCTCTCTCAGGGTGTAGCCCCAGTGGGCAGTACTATAACACATCCAGTCTCATTACTGCAGCTAATTGCATCCTCGACCAAGGAACCTGGCAGAGTGAAGAATTCTCTCTCCAGATCAGGGGACAAGGGGATGATTGCAAGTGGTGATTTAATCCAGTGCCAAGGATTTTGGTGACAAGAACTTTCTTTTCTGGGTCTTCAGTAGCTCAGGCTGTAGCACCTGTTGATAGGCCATATCTCCCAGGATGCTCCCTGATGGGGAAGCAATGCTATTCCCAAGGTTTCTGGATTCAGGGTTTTGGGCTATCTCCATAAGTTTTTTTTATTTTGGCTAGACAATGGGGTTAAGTGACTTGCCCAGGGTTACACAGCTAGCAAGTGTTATGTGTCTGAGGCCGAATTTGAAGTCAGGTCCTCCTGAATCCAGGGCCTATGCTCTATCCACTGCGCCACCTAGTTGCCCCTCCATAAGTATTTAAGGGGACATAGGGGTCAAGGTAGTTTGGTGGTTTGGCTTGTCTGACACATGTTGTCTAGGCCTTCTCCCCAGGAGTCACTCCCTTGGACAATGACTATAAGGCTTGGGCCAGAAGTGGGACTTAATTATTTTAACCCAAGTATAACATGATTTTGGGTGAAAGTGAGTAACTGTTGCTGATGGCAATAACAAAGGCAGGTGGCCCCTCTCCATAATTTCTCTCCTCAATTAACAGCTGGGGGAGGAATGTCTAAGGCCATTCAGAATTGGTACATCAGACCTACCTACCTCAGTTAAGGTCATGAGAAATTCATGTATTAAAACATGATAAAAACCGACATAATGATGACTTTTAGGTCTTTAAAAAAAAAAAGGCTTTTTTAAAAGGCTGCTAAGCGGTGGAGTGTATAGAGCACTTGGCCTGAAGTCAGGAAGATCTGAGTTCAAATCCAGCCTCCAAAACTTAACTATATGATCGTGGGCAAATCACTAAAAAAAAAAAAAAAAAAAAAAAACTACTGTGTGACTCAGTTTCCTCAATTGTAAAATGGGGATAATATTAGTACTTACATCCCAGGGTTGTTATGAGGATCAAATGAGATAAGATTTGAAAAGCACTTAGCACAGTGTCTGGCACATAACAGCTGCTTAATAAGTATTTATTCCCTCCCCTTCCCCTGAATTATATTTTATATACTCTGCTTACGAAGTCAAAGATATGTGTACAATAATAAAAATTAGAAACATTTCCATCTCAAATTGGTTAAAATTATGAAGGTTTTGATGCTGATAGCTCAGCTATTGAGAATGATTCATTTCTCCCAGGGCTCTAGACAGCTAAGGTTTTAATGTCAAATGATTTTTTAAAATTAATATCTGTTAGATGGAAGTAATTAACACATTTATTTCAAGAAAGGTGATGTGGTATACTGTGCAGGAAACTGCAGATGGAGTCAGATGATCAGGGTTTGCATCCCAGCTCCAAACCTTTACAAGTCATGTGATCATTAAGGCCCATCACGAAAATTCTCTGAGCCTCAGTTTCCTCATTGGTAAAAGTGTGTCTTTCTTATTTTTGAGGAGATTCTTCGAACATCACATCCATATTCAAATATAAGTAGAAACTTATCCTTAAAGCACAGGATATTTTTATTACAGAGAATTTTGAATTATCCATGCCTCTAATATTTGGAAAAAAAAATTTTTTTGAGGCACCTGTGAATAATTAGCTATTATGAAAAAGAAGGAAGAGATTGGCTGTCATGAAAGCCTAAGCAATTTTCAAACAGTTACTTCAGTATTTTAGGACCTGTGATTTCCTTGGAATGGGCACAACCCATTGGATGCACTTTCCAGCCCCTCTTATACTTAGCATAATATGGTCATTGAGAGTTGCTGCACCTAGTCTATTGATCACTTTACAGTCACCTTTGTGATGAGTTTTCCTCAATTGAACTAGGCTAGTCTTCAGACAATGAGCATATAATTCATTACTGGGGTCATATCCAAAGACTTTTCATCATGCTAAGACCTGTCAAGGCTTGGGCTCTACCTAGGGCATAGCCTTTGAGAACCTAGCTTCATCTCTGCCTGTGGTGTTTCAAAGGGTAAAAATAATTGTCACCCTATTTTCAACATGAATTTCATTGAAATTATTAGTAGCCATGTCAAATTACTAAATGGATAAATTTAAAGTCCTTTTTTTCTCAATGCAGATGAAAAGCCCATTCTAATGTGACACACATTTTTTAAATGCCAGTGCTGAATGCACATTGATTGAACATGAAAATTAATTTCCTCTTTCCTTTTAAAATTTAGTTTCAACAGGACAAACAATGGAAATACTTCATTGTTCTAATCTCTTCCTTTGTCCATATCTTGTTTGATCATTTTTTAATAAGCAGGTAAAATTTCATCATTCAATCTTCCACTAATACAGCTTCAACTCATCAAACCCTGGTAAATCAATGGAATTTTGCATACAATCATAGACGAAGTCCATTCATTAATATCAAATGAATGTATCTTGATTATAGTATTACTGTGAATACCAAAATAGCTAATGAGCATTATTTGTTGATTTGGGTGTAGCATGGGCTTACAAATGCAAAACCAATTGGACTGAGGAAGGCTGTTCAGAAGAAGTCTTCAGATAAAGAAAGGCAGAAAGGGGCTGACTGGTACAAATTACCTTCTGACTAATAAGCGTTGGGTACTATAGGATCAAAGATTTGGGCTTGATGCCCTATAGATCTAAGATCCCAGTTTTCTATTATCTATGAAAGGTACTTTAGAGGGTCCCTATACCAATCCCTTCATTTTACAGGAGAAATTCAGGCACAAGGAGGTCAAAATTTGCCCAATGTCACACAGTTGAGTAAGTATCATTGGTGGTATTTGAACAAACTCCTCTTTCCATCTTAACTCATTGTCTCCTTTTTATGGATATTATTCCTTATTTATTTAGAGGGCCTTGTAACTCTAAACCCACTATAGTCCAAAATCCCAATTTCCTCTTTTTCAAGTTTAAGTGATGCTTTTTATTTTTTATACCACGATCAACTCCTAATATGCTCCCCTCATTGAATTTTCCCTTGTAGCAGAAAAAGGTGAGCAAAAGCCAACAACAACGCAAACATATCTGACAATGAATGCAGCATGCCCCATCCACAGCTCTTCATCTCCATACTGAAAGAACAAGTGTTTATTGTATATTCTCTGGGGCCAAGATTGATCATTGTAATTCAGCTGGATTATGGATAACTATAGTATCTCTTATTCCCTCTAAGTTCACGTGAACATATATAAATTCTGCTTGGGAGGATTCTGATTCCAGAACATTCTTTGAGTATGAATCCCACCCCCCCTTTTTTTTTGGATTATTCCTGACAATTTTTTTTTTAGTGCCTGTATCCATCCCATCTTAAGATAATAATATTCCATAGATTTTTTAATGGCCAATACAAACTCTATAAAAGCAAAAAATTATCTCAGGTAATAGCCAAATTCAGTTCTAATTACATAAATTAACTTGCGCCAAGAAGGATGAGTGAACTGTTTTCTTCTGTTTGGTAAATTGGACAATCAGGATGGACCTTGAACAAAACTATAAAAGAAACAAAATTTGTCTTCCATCCTTTCTATCTTCCCCTTTTTGAACCCTTTTCTTCTCCCCTAGTCAGGATTCTCATGGACACTGGGACCTTTCTGTCATTAGAAAAGTAAATGGCGTGCACTAAATGAATTGACACTAAGTGGTTACTGATTTCATACGCCCTCCTTCCCAATCATATTTGTATTTCGTAACACTGTTGCCTAGACTGGGCAATGCTTAATCCTAAGGAATTTATACTAGCTCCACAAACAACAAACAAGCAAGTTAATGTGTCAAATGCCAGAAATAAAAAGACAAAATCAGATTTAGTTCCTTTCCTTCAAGGAACTTACAATCTAAAAATAAGGAGAAAAAGACTAGATATGTAACCAAATATCAATAACATAAATTAAACAATAATAATATCTAGCATTTGCAAAGTGTTCTGCAATTCGATCTTTAAAATAACCCTATAAGGTAGACACCAGTATTATCATTATTGTGCTGGTCAAGAAACTGAGGCCTAGGGTCACACAGCTGGCAAATGTTTGAGGCAAGACTTGAATTTCTTTCTATTTGACTTTTTGAACCTTAAAACCCTATATAAATGCTATTATTATTATTATTATTATTATCATAATCATCATCATCATCATTATTATTGGCTCACTGAGGGTTCAACCATGCTCCTAGGGGTCCATTAAAAGCCAAGATATATTCTGTAGGAAGTCAGCTAAGGCAGTAGGCATACCTGAGAAGTATGGTCTTTATGAAACTTGAAGACAGCTCAATATGAATTAACTTTGAGAGGGGAATATTCCTTGCTACTCTCAGAAGCAAGGGACTTCTCTCTTCCCTCTCTCCACCACATCATCCATGGTGTCTAGCAGAACTATCTGTCCAGTAGGAGATGCTGTACCCAGAAAGGAGATGGGCCAATAAGTCAAGGTATAGGAAAGGTGGAAATATGTGAGTCAAGAGAGAATTAGCCCTGACCACTAGAAGTTAAGCTAAGAGGAAGAACAGGCCTAAGAAACCCTACTGAGCAACTTGGCCAGCAGAGACATTTTGACCAGCAGAAACAGTGTGAAGACACCGTGAAAAGAAAAAAAGACATTTGGCAACCTACAACTCTAGAAATATGAGTTACTTCAGTCAT
Source organism: Vombatus ursinus (assembly GCF_900497805.2). Classification (NCBI taxonomy): domain Eukaryota; kingdom Metazoa; phylum Chordata; class Mammalia; order Diprotodontia; family Vombatidae; genus Vombatus; species Vombatus ursinus. Next base: position 5,611,229 of record NW_020954588.1, read on the forward strand.
ATATGTTCCCTATGTGCATGTCCATGCTGACCACTGACATTAGGTATATTTATGGGACAGTACACCTCAGACTTATGGAGAAATTTTTTATAACTATTGTTCTTATGATGCCTTTGCTTTAAGCTAACTGTTTCTACTGGCTGACTATAATTTGTTCTGGTCAGAAACTCTTAGGGTCTTGCCCTCCCAACTGATTCTTTTGGGAAGTCAAACTAGGCCATCTTTTGCCTCAATTCTTACCTAGCCTTTAATCACTGAATGGGTGATTGAATTCACTCAGAGAAACTGAGACCTGGGAAAGACCTTAGCTTAAAGAGGCCAAAGTCTTCCACAGCATCCAGGGCCATTGCCAGTCATCTTGACCTACGTCTTGCCACTGGACTCCAATGATTCTGGAGGAAAGAATGAGGCTGGTGACTTTGCCCAGCTCTGCCTCACTTAAATCCAATTCACTTGCAAGTCAAGACATCACCTTCCCGATGTCATTGGTCCTCTTCAAGAATGAAGGACAAACAACAACAAAGAAAAGTAAAAACCACTGATGGGGGCTTCTGAGCTACAATTCTAGGAATCAGGACTCAAAGAATCCCTTGGAAATGGGAGAACACCCTTTGCAAGATGCCCCCTGCTAGGGCAAGTTTAGATGGGTGCAGCCCGTGGGGGATACTATATTAATAAAGCTGTTGTTTTGGTTCCCTCAGTTCTGCATCTGCCAGAGCTCAAAAGAGTTCTTTAGAAAACTAGTGTCTTCTTCCTGCCCCCAGTAGCACAAAGCTTGCTACCTAAAATAACACTGGCCACTGGGGTTGTGACTCCACATTCTAAATTCAGAACTAATTTACTACCCAGTGTCCCCTCTAGGTATCTATGATTCAGATATTTTTTTTCCAGATGTGTTACTAAATAGTTTCCATTCCTTTCTGTTGGGAAGAAGGGAGATGCAAAAAAGCTCTTATCTCAACACGTATTTACGTTCATTTCTATCATTTCTCTGATCAGATATTTGAAACTGTTATTAATGTTGTGCCAGCCAATATTATAAGAAATGCATTAAGTTTTTACATTTTTGTTAATAACACATAGTGGATGTGTACAAGATGAAACATCCCAAGTGAGAATTTACTCAGAAGAAGCAGTGTGAAGGGTATTATCAGAAAAATTTTGAACCAGGGGGAGAAGATGGACTCGTCACATAGCAAATATGAGGAATAGAATATAAGCTCCTTGAAGTCGAGGACAATAATCTTGTCCCCGAGTATCCAGGCTCCCAGCACAAAGAAGGTACTTAGTAAATATTTACTGAATGATTATCAAACAACTCTGTCCCAGGAGTCAGATGATTTTTACATTTTTAAATACAAAAATACTGTATTCTAAAATGGAAAAAAAAAAACATTCTTAGCTCATGGGCCACACGAGCATAAGAAGTGGACCATATTTGACCCTCAGGTCATTGTTCGCCAGTTGCTGATCTAGAGGAAAATCCCTAGACTGTTAGGTGAACCAAGCTTGGCAGATTGATGGAAAGACCCAGGGGTAAAAAAGTGGCCCAGGATGGGAAGGCATAGATGAGCTGAGCTCTCCATCACATCTATAAGATCACAGACGGAATGAAATAGCAGTGCTTTAATTATTGAGAGGTGGAGGAAGGGACTGGATCTCTTTGTATTATGCAATGCAACAATGCCTTTCTATAACTAGAGTAATTCCCTACAAGGTTATCATATATCTACTTTGCATGAATCTCGAATATACCCGTATATGTACATGCAATCTCCATAATTAGCCTTTATATAGTACTTTAAGGTTTAAAAAGTGTTTTACCAATATTATCTCATTATATTCTCACAATGACCCTGGGAAATAGTTGCTATTATCATCCCCATTCTACAGATGAGGAAACTGAGGCAACCTGAGGTTAAAGTTATTTGCCCAAATTAAGTGACTCACTGAAGGCACTGACCGTTTTGTTTTTGTTTGGTATCTCTACTATCTTGCCCAGTTCCTGGTCAAAATAAGCCTAAATAAATGATCACTGAATGAATGAATGAAAGAACAAAAATAAAAACTACTCGATACAAACAATTTCAACCCTGGTGGTATTTCAATGTGGGAAAAAAATTCTTTCTCATGGTTTTTCATTTAGCCTTTCAAAATTATGGTCATATTTCATTTTCCCTGGGTTACTTGTGTTGTTTCTGATTCATGACAAATCTAATTTTTAAGTCATTTTTGACATTATCAATTTCTCTACTTTCTCATTCCTTGGTGGCAGGGGCCACGAGTGTTCCCTTCAGACTCTTGGTAATTTATCAGTTCCTTTCCTCTGTAGACATAATTTCTCTGCTGACATTATCCCCATCTCTCAATTCTCATTCTAAATTAGCCTAAGGAACCAGAATGGAAGTTGCCTGCTTTTAAAACCCAACTCCTAATTACTTCTCCTGAAACCTTCAGAAACAATATCAGCCTAACAGGTATGATGCTTATGGAGGGAAGTATAGAACTCATTCAAAATCCTAATAATAATTCGTTTAATTACTTGCCATTCTGTGTTATTCGCACCACTTCTTTACATACAGCCATTGAAAATGGAAATTTGTATTGGTATATTTGTGCTCTACGTGTCGTGACTAACGTCAAGTTCAGCAGCCTGTTCAAAGGAAGTTAGAAGATAGATAACTTCTTTCAGCTGGCATTCACATAGAAGTCATGGGAGTCTGTGGAGAGACATCCCCTAGTACATCAAAGTAGCTAAATGGGGTGTACCAGGGCCAAAATTAAACCAGCCATCTTCCCAACCTTGCCCAGGCTCAATACTTCTAAGATCCTATTTTTAACCAAAGATCAAAAAAGATTTGTATCTGGCCAGCTGACATGAGGATTTACAGTCATGAAGGTTCACAACCTCAGAGTTGACCTCAATTCTTCTCCCCCTCCTCCTGCCCTCCTCTCTCTCTCTCCCTCCCTCCCTCCCTCTCTCTCTCTCTCTCTCTCTCTCTCTCTCTCACTCATCATCACCCCATGCCCTCATATCCAATTACACAAATTTTGTCAATTGTCTCTATGTTACATCACTCACATTCATCATCCTCTCTCCATTTCCACACCCCCCACCCCAGTTAAGGCCCTAACACCTTTCACCTATACTATTGTAATAGCTTTATCTCTCATCTAACATGTCTCTTCCCTCCTCCAATCTGTCCTTCACACAGTTGTTAAAGTAATATCCCTAAAGCACAAGTTGGACCATGTCATTCATCTGCTCAGGAAATACCCGTGGCTCCTTACTGACTCTAGGATAACAACTCCTTTTGGCATTTAAAGCCCTTCACATGCTGACTTCAGCCTCTCTTTCTAAGCTTATTTCACATTGTTATTCAGTCACTTCAGACATGACCAACTCTTCGTGATCCTATTTGAGGTTTTCTTGGCAAAGATACAAGAGCGGTTTGACACTTCCTTCTCTAGCTCATTTTACAGATGAGGAAACTGAGGCAAACAGGGTGCCCATAATCACACAGCTAGTAAGTTTCTGAGGCCAGATTTGAACTCAGACCCTCCTGATTCCAGGCCCAGTGTTCTACCCACTGAACCACCTAGCCGCCCCAGTTGCATATTAGTTTTCTTCATTCGCTTTCTATTCCAGCCCAACTGACCTACTTGCTGTTCCCATTGTGACATCACATCTCCTGTCTCCATAACTTTGGCTGTTACCTATCCTCAGAATGCACTAGTATTAATAACTAATATTTCTATGCACTTTGAAGTTAGCAAAGTGCTTTATGTACATGACCTCTTTTGATGCTTGTGAACAACCTTCTGTCATAAGAAAAATTTTTCTGTATTCTTTACTACTGTCATTTCCTTAAGACAGCAGCTTACATAACTAGCTGGAGCATGAGAATTTAGCTGAGACCTCACATTTTAGCTCCAATGATTAACTGGTTAATGATAAAAAAATTTCTGGTTCAGCTTTACTACCTGCATGTGGCAAGTAACTAGGTAGAGCTCTGGCGTTAATGGTTAGTCTGCAAATTGCAGCTAAAGCCCTAGCATTTACTAACTAGTTTATTATTTTATCTGATGTAGGTATTCCCTTTCTGCTCTTTATTCTTTGTTGTGTAAATCTATGCTTTCCCCTCCCGCATGCTGTAAAATTCCATAGTACCCATTCTGCCAACGTAATTAATACCTGTAATACACTGCTGAAACTAATGCTCAGGGCCCACAGGTTTTTGTATACCATAGGTCTATGCTCCAAGCATATAATAAACTAGTTTTTTTAAATGTTTCTGTGTGCTGATAGTTTTGAATGGTAACAGTACCTATCGTTGAATCTTTGAACAATTTTAATGTCCCCTCCAAGGTAGTTGCCATTGTTATCCCCATTTTAAATATGAGGAAACTGAGGTAGTTAAGAGTTAAGAAGTTAAGTGTCTTGCCTAGGATCATATTATTAGTAAATGTCTGAAGTGGGATTCAAAGTCTTTCTGATTTGAAGTTTAGCACTGCATGTATCATGCCACCTAACTGTCTTAGACATACTGTACCACATACCCACATACAACTCTCAAAATTCCTTGATTTTCAAGCCTCAGCTCAAGATCCATCCAATCCTGTTAGTGGGGCCCCCAAACCGATCTAAAATTCTATTTGCTTATCTGCATACTTGTTATTCATCCCCAGGAGAACGTAAAGTTGCAGTTTTTGTCTTCATATGCCCAGCACCTAGGACAGTGTATTGCACATAGTGAGTATATAATAAATGTTGATTGAATAAAGGATGGATAAAGTAGTTTGCAAGAAAAATGGTGGGAAGGAAGTATGAGACAAATAATTAGAGTAATTTAATTTGCAAATAAGAATTTTAACAATTTTAAGCTTCAAAAAAAGAAACAACTGTAGAAAATTGTCAGTCTTCAAGATTAGTTATTCTGATGTTAACATTATCCAGTATATGTTAACGTTAGATAAACTTTACAAAGATATATACCACCCTGCTTTAAGGTAGCTTCCAACCTAATGGAGAGTCAGACAAAGTATTATGTGAAACCTAGGAGTGTAGAAGGAAGATGGGTTAAAGGATTCACCAAGGAAGTAGCATTCCTTCAAGTTGAGCTTTGTAGGAAGGAATTTCAACAGATAGAGTTAGGGAATGACAGATGGACCCCAAGAAGGTGGAGTCCATTGTGGGAGTGGGGGATGGAGTATAGGAAATATATAGAACTTAAAGAGACCAAAAGACAGATTCATTCTATTCTGTCTAGAATGCAATCAAGAGGCTACGCAACGTAGTAAAAGTAGTAAAAACCTCCATTTCCTCATCTGTTAAATAGGAATAATAAACAAGAAATCTTGAGCTCATTAAGTGTTGTGAGGATCATATGAAATGATGTGTAGTGGCCAACTTGAAAGAGTGCTTATAAATGTTTCACACACTCTCCCCACAGTAGAATATAAGTTCTTTGAGAGCAAAAACTCTTAAATGTCTTTATACTCCCAGGACCCAGCACAATGCCTTAAAGGTAGTAGAAGTTTAATAAATATTTGTTGAATACAATAGAGAATAGATGAAGAGAAGTAGTATGAGATAAAATTGTTAAGGAAAATTGGATACAGATTGTCAACAGTTACAAATATCAGAGTCAGAAACATAACCTTTTTTCCAGTAGGCAATGGGGAGCTATAGAAATTTTTTTAATACATATGTTGTATGATCACAGTAATGAGTTAGGCAGATTGCTTGGATAGTAGTGTGGAAGAAGGGTTGGAGAGGGGCTAGACTGAAGGCAGCAATACCAATTAGGACATTTTCGCTATAATTTAGGTGAAAAATGATTGCAGGCAGCCCAGCAGCACAGTAGAGTGGGGAACTTGGTATTATGAGTTCGAATTCTGCCTCAGACATACATTAGCTGTGTGACTGTAGGCAAATCACTTAACCTTCCCATCTTCCCTTTTCTCATCTACAAAATGGGGATGGTAATACCTTGCAGATTGCTACGAGGATAAAATGAATTAAAATATGTAAAGTGCTTTGCAAATCTTAAAGTACTATACAAATGTTAGCTATAAAAGAGATAATGGTGTGAACTAGGATGATATCACTGAAAGTTAAGAGGAGGATCCAGATGTAAATAATATTTACAGAGAAATAAATGACAACACTTGGCAACAGAAGGAAGGAAGGAGAGGAAGGAAGTAAAGCTGATTCAAACATCATAAGACTGGGATGCTAAGGGATTGATTGGTGGTTCCATTAACAAAAACACAGAAGTTGAGAAAGAGGGACATTTTGAGGGGAAAATGATGAGTTCAGTTTGGGATGTGTTGATTTTGAGATTCTGGCAGGGTATCTAAGGAGAAATATCCAATAGACAGCTGGAAATATGGGACAGGAATTCTGAGGAATTTGAGGCTGAAGATTTAGATTAGGAATCCTCTAGAGGTGATTATTGAACACACATGAATGAATGGACTCACAAAGCGTGAGAGTAGTGAGAAAGAAGAGGTCTCAAAAACAAGACCTTGGGGAAACTCCATTTCTATGGGGCAAGAGGATAATGAGCTCACAAAAGAGACAAAAGATCTGAGAGCCAGGAGAAGAAACATGATTTCATGTGCCTTCTATTGACAATTATAGGATCGTAGGACTTAGAGCTGGAGCAATAGCATCCACAACTTGCAAGGATTTAGAGCAGCTAACATTTGGGGTAGCTAGGTGGCACAGCAGATAGAGAACTGGGCCTGGAGTCAGGAAGACTTGAGTTCAAATCTGGCCTCAGATACCTACTAACTGTGTGACTCTGGGCAAATCACTTAACCCTGTTTGCCTCAGTTACCTCATCTGTAAAATGAGCTGGAGAAGGAAATGGCAAACCACTCCAGTGTCTTTGCCAAGAAAACCCCAAAAGGAGTTACAAAGAGTCAGACATGATTGAAATGACTGAACAACAAGAAGGATGTAGAGTTGTGTGAGACCTTAGAGGTCATCTAACCCAACCCACTTAATTTAAAAGAGGAAGAAAATAAAAGCAACTCATCCAAGATCACACAGAAAGTGAGCAACAGAAACAGGATTTGAATCCAGGCCCTCAACTCAAATTCTGGGCTCCTTCAACTACATGATAGTGCCTTGGTCATCTGTTACTTGGGATAATACCAAAATGGTGTATCTACCCCAGTAGTGGTTTAAGGAGACTTTGCAACTGCCTACCACACCATCAGACTTTTGTAGGTCAGACCCACAATTATAGCATAGAATCAGGACAGGCAAGTGAACATTGCTTGTTAAGGATGCATGCGAATACTAAAAATATCATGGCATTCAGAACCCAAATGTCAGACAGATAGTTAGCGGAGAGAAATAGAGAGAGTCCTATTGAAATACAGTTCTAATTAATTATCTTCCTCATCAAACACTCAGCAATTTTCTCCAGGTGACATGCCCTATTTCTGTCCATTCCTTTACTCCTCTCTCTACCTCCACTTTTCATACCCTCTAAGACCTGTAAGGGCAAAGAAAAAGAAAGAATAAAGAAAAGCAATGCTTATTGCTGGCACACTGTAGTTTCCATGTTCATTTTGTCAAGTTATAGGAGGTGAGTGTCCTAAGTGTTGAAAACTAAGGAAATTTTAAAGACATCTAGTTTTCTTTGCATAAGTGTTCCTGTATTCATTGAATGTTTCTGAGTATGAGACTCCATGAAGAGTAAGTTCAATATGGGTCCTCAGAGTTCTCTGGTAGGGAGACCAAAGAATTCTAGAGAGAAATTTGTGAATTGATTTTAGAAATGGCCATTTTTCTTGAATGTGAAAGTCTTCCACACAACCTTGGAAAAAGGGCCCCCAGTTATTTGAAAACTGATTGTTAACTCCCCCAGCTATTTCCCCACATTCTCGCTCTCCATTCTAGACTTTTGTCCACCTTATTTACCTGCTATATGATGTTGCGTTGCTCACTAATGCATTATTGGTGGAACTGTGATTTGGTCCAAACATTCTGGAGGACAATTTGCAACCATACCCTGTGGGAATTGTGGGAACTGAGTGAACCACAATGACTCCATCTTGTGACTCAATTCTGGATCTAGTTCAGTTCCCTTTCTATTCAATTATGGATCTAATCCAATTTTTGTCTTGTGAGAAAACTTGATTCCATTATGAGAATTGTAAGAAAACTTTATTGCATTGTTTGGACCTAGCCCTGTGTGCCTGGGAAGCTGGACTACCTCTACCTGCTGCTTAGAGACCCTTAACTAAGGACCTAGGTTATGTTAACCAGGAACCTAGTCAGACCCAAAGACTGATGCAAGGAGTTCTCTCACAATTATACATCTCAAGCAACCCCATATGTCTTATCTGAAAACTGGCCTCAAAGTGGTCAATCAGTTACTGTTTTCTTTACTCCTTTGATTGAACACAGACACTTGGGGGTGGGGGTGGGGGAGAATGGGACACCTTTCTTTTCTAATTTCAGAGAATTATACCTATTCACTCATCCCGGTCCCAACTTGGAAAGCCCCAAATCTTTCCTCCAATTAGAAATATTAGAAATACCTAATCTTGTATTCTGGTTTTTATCCTGTTTAATTATTTTCCTTTAATTCATTAATATCTGTCTTCCTCCTGTATTCGGGGTCCAGTGCTAAGCTGAAGATGCTTGGTTCCAATTTGTTATGCTTTTTGGCATCCAGTGTTTAATAATCAATATGCTCAGAAGCTCAAACCTTTGTTTCCTCAGTCATTTCAGATTTCACCCATCATAGCCCCAAAAGTCTTTAAAGTCTCTGATCCTGCAATACCACTATTAGACATATACACGCAAAGAGATCAAAGAAAGAAGAAAAGGAAGTTAATGTAATAAATATTTACAGAAGTTCTTTTTGCCATGGCAAAGAACTGGAAACTAAGGAGGCGCCCATCTATTGCAGAATAGATAGGCAAACTATGGTATGTGAATGTAAGAAAATGTTTTTGTGCCACAAAAAAAAATTACAAAATGGATAATTTCAGGAAAAACTGGAAAGATTCATCTAAAGCAATGCAGAGTGAAGTGAGCAGAACTAGAAAAATTTATGCAATAACAACATTTCTTTAAAAACAAAAAAGCTTTGAAAGACTTGAAAATTCTGATCACTATAATGAGCAACCGTGATCCAGAGGACCAAGAATGAAGCCTGCTACCCACTTTCTGATAGAGAGGTGTTGGATTCAAGATGCAGGATGACACATTTTTAGACAGGGTCAATATAAAAACTTGTTTTGCTTGACTCTGTAGATTTGTTACAAGAGTTTTATTGTTCTTTTTTGTTGCTGTTCACTGAGGGTGGGGAAGAGGAAAAGAAAATAAATGTTTATTAAATTAAAAATTAAAAAATTATTCTGATATAAGGTTAGTAATGTCTCATTGAAGTTTTGTTTAAAGTATTATTTTTTAAAGAATATTGAATTTTTCTGGGGGTAGTTTCTAAAGAACTCTCTACCTGAAGCAGTTAATAGAAGATATGGGTTGCTAAGGAGTTGCTAAGAGAAGTCATTATATGAGTGCATATTTTAAATTACACATAGCAGTATCTTCTCCGTTGAAATCTAAAAGGAAAAAGGATGTTTATTCTTGTTGAAGGAAAAAGTAGCACATCTTCTGATCGGAGAGCAGCAACACAAAGGATTTTAGGCTTCCATCACAACAATACCTTTTCATATACAGAGAAAAGAGAGGCACAAAGCTTAGAGAGGGAATTAAAACCCATGAGAAATTAGTTTATAAACAGGTTTAGACAGGGGATAGCCAATCTTCTAGTTTTCTAACTTGTAATGACCAGCCCCAACAGCTAAGGAAAGCTACAAGGGGTTTTGGCCACAATGTGACTTGAAGCCAGCATTGTGCATATGTCCACAGGAAGCCAAGTAAATTATAAAGAAATTCTCATCTAAGTCTGAGTGTAAAAGTTGGGGTGGAACAAACTGATAAGAAATAAGAAAGAAAATTACTTTTAAAAAAACTTGCTCTGTAAGAATCGTTTGCTTTACTGAATTTAGTTTACTTAAGAAAAAGATCTCATTTGTTGGAAAATTTCGAGCTATCATCTAAAATTCACATAAAGCATTCTCCTTGAAAAATCAGACCACTAGACTTGGGTATCTATTGCCACCTAGTGCTAGAGTACCATAATTGTAAGAAAATTACCTAAGACCTCTTTTCTTCTGAAGGTTGAAATAACAAAACAAAGTAAAATCATAAAGTGACTAGAACCACATGTTAATGTCTTACTGTCTAGGTAAGTACTGCTACCCAGCTCTTCCTACTTTGTCACATAACATTTAAGATTTGCAAAGCATTTTCCACCAGTTATCTCTGATGTATGCACACTGAAATTACGTAGTGCTGCGTTATCTTCTCTGTAGAGAGGTTTGTCATTATGCAACATAATATGACAAAGGAGTAGGCGATATGAATGTGCCTGGTGTAGTTAATGCATTGGAGTCATCTGACTTTAAGCTGAAGCCTTCCAAATTTGTTATCTTCCCTATTAAAAGAGACTGTCTTGTTTCCTACATGTACTCCCAGTGTTTTGCACAAAGTATTTAATCAATGCTTTATTCATTCATTCATCTAACAACAGAACCACTGGACACTAGCGTCTAAGTTTGATAACTAACTAGTTTTGACATTGGGGAAATCATTGCACTTGTCTAGAGCTGGTTCCTCATCCATCAAATGAATGGGTTGGATCACTCGGTCTTAAAGGACCTTTCAGCTCCCACATTCTATGGTCATGTGATTATTTTTCACTTTGAACAACCAGGAACAAATAGGGACTTGATAAAATCCTCTAAGGATCATGGGATGACATTTTTGGAAGACAGAAGGGGAAGACAAGTTCAGGACCAACAATTTGAACTGGGCTGGAACATGTGATCCATGATCCTCAGGGTGAGTGATCATTCTTGCTGATAAAAGCTGAAATGGGTTTTCAATTGATATTCAACCAAGTTAGGTACTTTGGTGAGAAAGGATGACACAGGAGAAAAAGCACTGAACTCATAATCAGGGAAACCTAGGTTCCAGTCCTGGCTCTAACACTTACTAGCTGTAGCATCTCACTCTCTAAGCCTGAACTTCCTAGACTAAAATAGGACTTTCACTGCCTATCCCACAGGGTTGTGAGCAAAGTGCTTTGGAAAGCTTAAAGGGCTCCAGAAATGTGAGCTACTGTTATATACCTCAAACCTATGCACCCTGGAAACAAAGGAAAGATAAGAGGGTCTGCAATGAACTCCAGAGACCTCACCATCTTTTTAGTCCTTTTTCTCCTCTGGTTCTTTCCTGGTTCTTGCCTTTTATTTGAGTGATTTCTGAGTGTATTTTCTCTAGTGCCCTACAACATGCAGTTGGGCTCCCCTCTGGGAGGCAATGGGCAGCAATTCACATTCAATTGGGGTTTGAACAGTGACCATAAAGAGTAAGAAATTAGCATTTCCTTTGTTGAAGCTCAAACTTTGAACAAAAAGGCAATGTCAAAGATTCTACCAGAGGGTTGCCTTCCAAACTTCTATCTCCCAGCAGTAACATTTCTCCAGAGACAAAATTAAGTGTTCTCAAAGTTCCCATATTTCCCCCCACCATATTCCTTAATAATTACTTTTACTGTAGTATGATATAAGAAAAGCTTTGAAATCTCATTGCAGTGGGGAAGGGGAGTGAAATCCACAAAGAGAACATTGATTGACATTTTGCATTTTATTATTTATTTGCAGTTTATTATTACCCAGCACATACAGTGTGGGAAACAAGAATAAACTTTCCAACAATGAGCATTGTCTAAAGGTGGAATAAGCTACCTTAAAAGATAATGGGTTCAACTGAATTCAATTCAATCAACATTTTTAGGGACCTATAAGTACAGGGCACTATGCTATTTGTTCCCTCTAATAGGGTGAAGAGGGGTAACTATCTGCTGGGAATGTTATAGCCAGTGGGGAATGCTGAAGACATAGTTAATTATGTTTTAGCAAAGAAATTGCTAAAGCTCTGTAGCTCATGCTATTCTTGTGGCAAAGATGAAGAGATGTGGGCTACATAACAATAGGATTTGATGGATTCAGAATTAGTTAAATAATGAATTCAAAAGGAATCATTAATGGTACTATGTCAGCTTAGAAAGCAGGTATCCAGTAGAGTGTCCAAGGTATCTGTGCTTGGCCCTGTGCCTTTTTCTTTTTTAATATTTTTGTTAAATATTTCCCAATTACATACTAAAAAAAATTTTAACATTCATTTTCTAAAAATTTTAGTTCCAAATTCTCTCCTTCCCTCCCATCCTTCCCTTGAGAAAGCAAGCAATTTGACATTGATTATACATGTGAAGTCATGCAAAACATATTTTCATATTAGTCATGTTGCAAAAGAAAACATAGACACAAAAAAAGAATAAGAAAGTTAAACAAGAAAAAAGGTATGCTTCAATCCGCATTCAGAATTCATCAGTTCTCTCTCTCTCTCTTCTTTTCCCTCTCCCTGTCCCTTTCTCTCTCTCTCTGTGAAGGTGGAGAACATTTTTCCTCATGGCTTCTTTGGAATTATCTCGGAGTATTGTCTTGATCTGAATACCTAAGTCTTTCATAGTTGATCATACTTACAATATTGCTATTACTATTTATAATATTCTCTTCATTCTACTCACATCCCTTTGCATCAGTTTATATAAGTCTTCCTAGGTTTTTCTGAAATGATCCTTCTCATCATTTCTTATAGTATTCCATCACAATCATATACCACAATTTGTTCAGCCATTCCTCAATTGATGGGCATCCCCTTGAATTGCAATTCCTTGCCACCACAAAAAGAACTGTTATATTTTTGTACAAAATAGGTCCTTCTCCCTTTTTCTTCATCTTTTTGGGATCCAGACCTAGTAGTGGTATTGTTGGGCCAAATAGTATGCACAGTTTCATAGCCCTAGTTCCAAACTGTTCTTCAGAATGGTTATATTAGTTCACAATTCCACCTAAAATGCATCAGTGTCCCAATTTTTCCACATCCCCTCCAGCACTTGTGATCTTCCCTCTCTGTCATGTTTATTCATATCATATGCAGTCAATAGAGAAATAAAATCCTAAAGCATAAAGGCACATTTCACCAAGGAAGTATTTTTTCATTTTAGTGAATAGAAAATTGGATGTATCTGGCACCTGTCAATGACAAGATTTATCTTATTTCCCAAGGGAAAAAATAGTAAATGAATTTTATTGCATTATATATAACTTTGTGATGAAATATCTTTTTTATTAGGAAAAAACAGGATTGCAGCATTTAGAGCTGGGAGGGTCCAGAGAGATCATTTGATCCAACCCATTCATTTTCTAGTTAAAGAAACTGAGCCCTAAAGAAGTGACATGCCAAGGCGTAAAGCACAGAGCTGGATTCAAACCCAGCTTTGGTGGCTTCAAATTCAGTTCTCTGAACACCATGAGAATCATAGTTGGAAAGGGCCTAGAGGTCATCCTCCTACTCAATGCACAGATTTCCTCTACAACATCCCCTAATTGAGATTCTAGTCAAATGCTACCAGAGATGAGGAGCTCACCACTTCATGACACTCTGTATTCCATTCTAATTATAAGGACATTCTCCCTTATACTGAGCTGAAATCTGCCTCCTGACATTTTCTACCCTTTGGTTCTACTCCTCCGCTCTTCAGAAGGAATTAAAGAAGTCCATAGAGCCACCAGAAGGAGCACGAGGATGTTGCTAATTCACTTCAAGTCAGTTCAATCAATATTTATTAAATATCTATTGTGGGCAGAGCACTGGCTATATATACAAAGTAGGTTCAGTGTGGTCTCTGGACTCAAGGAGTTTATGGTTTAGCATTGATGAATTGGCAAAGGGGAAAGAGAGAGCCAAGTTTACAAAAAGCTGTGCTGCAGGGGGGAATGTGAATACAAGGAGGCCCAGGCAAAGTACTTTGAAAACCTGGGGGGGAAAAGGAGACAGATAGTTGTTGTGTTTGTCCTTGGTTCTCAAAGAGGACCATGACATCAGGGAGATGATGGCATGACTTGCAACTGACTTTGATTTGAGTGAGGGAGGGCTGTGCAAGGTCACCAGTCTCACTTTCTCCTCCAGAGCCATCTGGGTCCAGTGGCCAGATATTCATCAGGACAATTGGAGTTGGCCCAGGATGCAATGAAAGACCCTGGCCTTTTAAGCTAAGGTCTTTTCAGGTTCTCACTTTGAATGAGGTAACACCCATTCAGTGAATAGGCCTCTTTAAGTCAATCAAGGGGCAGGTAGGTGGCACAGTGGATAGAGCACCAGCCCTGGAATCAGGAGGATCTGAGTTCAAATATGGCCTCAGACACAAGATACTTACTAGCTGTGTGACCCTGGGCAAGTCACTTAACCCCGATTGCCTCACCAAAAAGAAAAAAGAAGTCAAGGGATGGCCGCTTTAATTAAAAAAAAAAAATCAAACTGGGAGGGGAAGACCCTCAGGATGGCTGGTCAATTTACATTCACTCTGAGCCAGGAGGGCCAAAAAAAGCAACCATTAAGTAGAGCTTGGGCAGGGACCCACTGCTGTCCAATGTGAACTCTCCAGAGTGAATTGGTTTAAGGCTTGGTCTTTGAGAAAGAAATCTAGCCAGTAAACCCCAGAGAGGAAAAGGAGAGTGGAAGCCATATTATAAGGGGTTGAGAGGTGAGTGTGTAGTAAAGAAGTAGAGGCAGCCAGTGTAAACAATATTTTCTAGAAGTTTGTCAGCAAAAGGAGAGGAGAGATGGAAACCTAGCTTAAGGAGAGAGTCACAGGAAGATTTTTTAAGAATAGGAAAAACCTTAGAATATTTATAAATTGGGAGCAAATGGTCATTAAAAAGGAGGAATTGAAGATACATCTTAGAAGGTTCATCAAAGTGGATAGCTCTATCTGATTCTATTCAGCAAGAACTCATTAAGCATCTATCATGCTCACAGCCTCAGGTTGGGTGCTGGAGCCACAAAGGTAGCTGGGATGCACAGTGGAGAGGGCTCCATGTCTGGAGTGAGGAAAACTTGAGTTCAAATGGAACCTCAAACACTTACTAATTATAAAACCTTGGCCAAGTCACTTAACCTCTGTTAGCCTCAATTCCCTTATCTGTAAAATGGGGGTAATAATAGTATCTACCTTCGAGGGATGTTGTGAGGATCAAATGAGATAACATTTGTAAAGTGCTTAGCACAGTGCCTGGCACATAGTAAATGTAATATAAATGTTAGCTATTGTTGCAAATAAAATTTTTTTTAAAAAGTCTTTGCCCCCAAGAGCTTACTTTTACTTCAGTTTTATTTTATTAATCATTCCATTTACTTTGTTATAATCATTCAGTAAATTGTTTTCCAAGTTCAATTCACTTCATTGCGTATCAATTCATTTATATGTTGTTCCATGATTCTTTGAAAATTCTTCATGTTACCCCATAACATTTCTTATTCTTTCAATGGCCAGGTTTACAATCACTCCATCATCTTAGACTTTACCTTCTCTCTTATGTTCCTTTCTCTTATCACCCTCTACCCACAATTATTCAACCATAATCTTTCCAATTCTATCCTTCCAATTCTATCTTCTCTCATCTGCCCCCTTTTCTTTACTTATAGGATCATTGTCCCACTTCAGGCTCTCACTACCTCATTCCCTAGGTTACATCCAGCTCAAAATGTCCAACAGGCAGTTGGTGATATGAGACTGAAGCTCAAGAGAGAGTGATTCTCTTGATGGCACTAAAGAGAACATGGCCATCTCGTACATAGGAATTATAACTGAACCAATGGGTGCTGCTGAGCTCACCAAGAGAAATGGTATAGAGAAAGAAGAGAAGAGGGTCCAGAACAGAGCCTCAGGTAGCACAGTCCTCTCCCTGCTTGAGGGGTATGAGATAGATTATTAGATAGTAAGAGGAAGATAAGGATCATTCCAACAAGTAGGAGAAAAACCAAGAAAGAGTAGCATCATGGAAGCCAAGAAGGAGAATTTAACCAGGAGAAGGAGTTGACGATACAGAATCCCAGAATGTTACAGCTAGAGATGCCTTTAGATATTATCTACACCAAGCCCCTCACTTTTCTGCCCAAGAAACTAAAGCCAAGGAAGGGAAGTGTTTTGCTCATAGTCGGTAGCAGAGATGAGAACACAGGTCTTCTCACTCCGAAGTCCACACTCAAGCTTCCCTTGAACTGGGGCTATATTGTGGAGAACCTTGAGTTCCAGGCAAAGGAGTCTGGATTATATTCTCTGGAGGATGGACAGTCATTGAAGCTTTTGAATAAGTGCACAGGGGACAAGCCCTATGGACTATAAGGCAAAGACTTTTTCCACAGTTGTATTCAGTACATTTGGTTCAGCTGTGAGTAATGAATTAATCTGTCACAATTAGTTTTTCCCAGCAGGCCACAAGGGGGGCCAGTTTGTGGTGATTAGGAGAGTTGTCCTGTTACTGTGTTTTTGTAGAATTCTGATAGCCCTAGCTCTCTTTTCCTGCTATGAAGCTGATACATCATGGCCATGAATCACTCGGTGGTTAATCAGCACCTCCAACTGCCTTCTATCTGAAAGCTTTTAGCAACGTGTAAACACATTGTAAATGAACTTTAATTTACTTAACCACTAAGAAACATTATATAAAGCAAATAATATATTGCTCTGAATATTTTGTCTCATGGTACAAGACATATCTTCAGGAAGACTTCAGAGATAATTAAGGGACTGGACAGAACAATAGAAACTTTGAGAAAATAGTAAGAGTGGATGTGGCAAATCAAATATGGCCTTCAGGCCACAATGTGCCGGCAACACTCGCCAATGGAGTCTGAACCGAATTAAAATGTAAATGGGAAGTATTTAAATAAATTTATTTAATAATAATAATAAATTTATTTAAATAAATAAAATAAGTAAAAGTACAATAAAACAGAGGATATTAAATATGCAGTTTTCTAAATCCACATGTGGTTCATAGGAATTCTTATGTATAGTTTTGTAGGCCTATTTGAGTTTGACACTACTTGGTAAGAATATACCTATACATGCTACATATGTATACTATATAGATATAGATATGTACACACATATACATACACATATATACACATGCATATATATACACATATATTTTATGTATATATACGTATATACACATATATTATATGTGTGTATATACACACATACTATGGGAAAAAAAGAGTTCAAATCATTGTGCCAAATTCAGAGTCAGACAACCTGGATTCTAATCCCAGCCCAGTTTCTTACTACTTATATGAGGTTGGGGCGAGCCTATCCAAGCATCCATTTCCACATCTATAAAAAGAGGGAGTTGATCAAGATGATTTCTAAGGTCCCTTCCAGCTCCAAATCTATGACTGTCTTTTTCTTTCTACAGAAAGTACTAATTATCCTTAGAAACTTGATTTCTAAGAAGAAATGTCATTAAAAATGAATTGCATAAGTAAAATGTCTTTATTATTGCTATTGTTATCATGTTGTTGGTAGAATAAAATTAAAGAATTAAAAATATCAAATATGTCAATATCATATATAAATAGGTTTGATATACATTTCCTATAATTACCTTAGGGCATACGTTGAAGCCTGTTTTTTGAAACAAATTCTACCAAGGATTCTCCCTAAAAGTAAGACTGTGTTTTTAAGAGCAGGTAGAAATTGAAAGCCTTAAAACACAAATTCCCCCCCAAAAAAAAGGCTTTACCCTCAGCAAAGAGAACAAAG
This sequence comes from Vombatus ursinus, assembly GCF_900497805.2. NCBI lineage: Eukaryota > Metazoa > Chordata > Mammalia > Diprotodontia > Vombatidae > Vombatus > Vombatus ursinus. The sequence goes on from NW_020954588.1 coordinate 5,629,003, forward strand.
AATTTGGGGTCAGATGCCCTGGGTTTCAAATTCTGGTCTGGACAACTTTGAGCAAGAAACTTTGCCTCCATACTGGTTAGTTTCTTCATTTGTCAGGGAAAGGGCTGGACTGCGTGATCTCTTAAGTTCCTTCTAATTCCAAGTCCTAAAATTCTAAAATTTTATTATTACCAGCAAGATAAATATTGCTAGCCATGAAACAGCAGAAGCTATTTTTATAGAATATAGATGATGGAGGGGAGAAGAGTGTCATTTGGCAGCAGGATGCTCAGTAACTGATCTCCCTTTTTAGCAAATGGATATCTCCTGCAATTTTAAAGACTTGGGTAAAGTGGGGAGGAATGTAAATGCAGGCTTTTACAAGGCTTTAAGGAAATTTCAATAATATTTTCTGAATATCAAGTCATTTTACTAGAACCTTGAGTAGAGGTGGGTATCATTGCTTATATAGAACTGATTTAGGTGTGAGCCTCCTGGGGCCCTCATTCAGCCTCTACAGCACTAAACTTTTAGTAGCTTGGACTAGAGAAAGAGCAGAGTTTTAGATACAGAGGGCCTTGGGGTCAAATCCCATCTCTGTAGCTTATTATCTCTGTGGCCTTGGACAAATCATGTATCGGCTCTGGGCCACCCCTTCCCAATTATGGAATGAGATGACCTCTAAGTATCCTCTTAGCTCTGAAATCTGTGACTCCTTAATAGGATTCTTTAGGATCTGTAGCTACCCCCCTGGGAGGCTGGCAGAATTCTACCTACAAGGAGATAATCTCCTCTCGCTCATTCTAAAAGCTAAATGCCAGACTCCCAATGGTTTTTCCCTCATCACTGTTAAGAGAAGAAAAGGACCTCTTGTGTACATATAGGATTTTGAATATTCCAATTTGAGGATAAAGGTTCAGAATTTTGAGGGACAGGGAGACCCCCCCACCCCCACCCAGGGATCTTTAATATGAAGCAGGTCAGAGACAAGAGATAAGCTGGCAAGGTGTACTGTTCGTCTTCACCTTTCTGTTTGCAGGAAAACTTAATATTAAGAATCCTATGAACCAAGAGTGTTCACTGGCTCATTACCAACTGCATTTTTTGGTAAAGAAATGTGGCCCTGTGATGAAATGGATCAGCTCAGGGCTAAGTGAAATAAAGAAGGAGGAGGAGGAAAGAGGAAGAGGAGGAGAAGGATGAATAGGAGGAGGAGAAGGAGGGATGATGATGGGGTATCTGCTTGGAGGAGGTGTTCTGAAAAGGATAAACAAATTTGAGCTTTAGATGAGTGGGATGCCCAATGATGATCTTTCTTCATAGAATGAACCCTAAGTAGTGAATAAAATTGTCCTAAATATTTACATCATTGAGTAGCCAAATTGATCTGTGTTCCTGTGAAGACCTGACAAAAGGAATGACAGAGCTAATAATAAAAACCTTATAAATATTCCTCTTGCCTTAGATCTGCTCAGTACACGTGATTTAACCAGGTTTACACGATTGCACTAAGACTTTTGGAACACCTTGAATAGTATGAATATCTTTGAGTCAGGAAGACATGAATTCAAATCTTGCTTCAGATACTTACCAGAGGTGTGATCTCAGGGAAGGTCTGTCACAACCTCCCCAAGTCCAAGTTTCTTCAGCCATAAAAAAGGGTAATCATGACATCTGTCTTACGGGTTTATAAGACTCAAATGGGCAAATATGTGTAAAGCATTTAACAACTCAAAGTGCTGCATGGATTTCAGTTAATATTATTATTATTATTATTATTATTATTACCAGATCTTCTCTGTCTGTGTATGCCTACACCCTACACAATTCATTAAGAGGCAGCTAGTGGTCCACTAGAAAGAGCTAGGGAGTCAGGAAGACCTAAGTTCAAATCCTGACATTTCTAACTGTGTGACCCTGGGCAAGTCATTTAACCTCTGCTTGCCCCAGTTTCCTCATCTGTAAACTGGTTATGAAATAGCAGCTAACCTTGCAGGGCTGCTACGAGGATCAGATGAGATATTTGTAAAGTGCTTAGCATGCACATGGTAGGTGATATATAAATGTTTCTTCCCCTTCCCTGACTTTCCCTTTATCATGCACAATTAGAGACAACCTTCCCCGTGTGTAGAAGGCTAACAAATACATTTTCCTGACAACATGAAAAAGCCAAACTGATTACCAACAAGGGAGACACAGTTACAGAAGTCTAGGCTTTTATTCTATTTTATATTCAAATCATCACCTCCTCAGTCTCACCTCCACTTCATCAATTAGGCAAAGTCCTACTATTGTAACTGCTTCCAGGCAATATTCTGGTACACAGTTAAATCAGTAGAATTTTGAAATCCCAGAAATGTAAAATGGATTCCAAAGGAAGTGCCTTTTTTTTAGTGCAATGAAGTATCTTAAATACATATTACTATATAAAGTGCAAGGAGTCCATGTTGATTACAAAGAATTAATTTTGTTTCTTTTAAAATAAGAAAGATGATTTTAGAAACTATGGATTAGCTCCCAGTGTGTGGGTGTAGTCAATTTGTCTTTGTTGGGAAGTCAGCCATACCGTCACAGGAGGTAGCTTGTAACAACACTGCCTTCTGGTTTTATCTATTTTTTTTTTTAAAAAGAGGATTGTGATCTCCAAGACAAAGCTACATAAAACACCTGGAAAGTTCTGCGTTGGAAGTTAAAAGGAATTAGAATCGCAGGCTTCCAAAAAAAAGAAGTTAAAAAATCTGCAAATGATTTTCAGTGCACCACAGACTAGAGGGTCATTTTGGAGATTTTTTTTTCTCTCCATATTTTAGGTATTAGTAAATTAAAGGGTAAAAAAATTGATTTTCCCCCTAAAAAATTAGGGAAATGCAAACTTTAATTAAAGTCAAACTTTTGTGGGAGTGGCTTCTACTACAAAAAGATTTACCTTCATGAATCCTGAGTTTCATTTGAGCAGGATTTCCCAGAAGCCCCTGTTACTTACTCTTAATTTGACATGAGTAGAAGTAGACTGACATAGGGAGACTTTTACCTTTCAAATTTCATACCGCCCCCCCAGACTATGACTACATCCACAATACAATTAGAGAAAAAATCCAAAGCAGTTATCTCTATTGTCTCTCAAGTACAAACATTGCTAAGACATCAAAGACCTTACTTTTCTCATCTATAAAATAGGACTAAGTTATTTTATCGGGTTATCGTGAGGGAAATGTGCTATACACTTTTCACAAGAAAAATGTGACTTATTATCATCATCATTATTATTATTTGTTGGAAGACAGATTCATTAGATGTATAAATATTCATTTTATACATGGGAAAATCATTATTCTCTGCATCTCATTTTCCTCATCTGTAAAATGAGGATAGATACCTACAGTACCTATCTCGGCATGTTGTCCTGGGCTCAAATAAAATAATGAATATAAAAGGCTTTGCAAATTTTAAATCACCAAAGAAGTATCAATAGTGATTACTATATTTTATTATTATTTAGAAAGAAATAATGCATTGGTATAGGCTACAATCTCAAAACCAAATTCTGCCTTCGAATACACACAACTATAATTTTTCTCAATAAATAGTCAGAGTATGCCTAAAAGGAAATGGTTTCACAATTTGATTTATAGTTTCCATTAGTAGTTGAATAGTGAGGCCTCCAAACGTATAAGTGTCTCTTCTGTTCCTCCATAACAAAGCTACATTTTAAGATGACTCGAAGAGGTCCCAGGTATGTGACTTAATAGCCAAATTGTATCTATTCAGTGAAGTATTTATTTCAACCATGTGGTGGAAACTTCTATGTTCTGACTTATGGTAGGAGGTGGGAGAAATGTAGGGGTGTCTTTTTGCTTATTTTTAGTGGAATTAGCCTAAAAAAAACCCTTAGGAAAGCCCAAATAGTTTCTCCCTCATACCCCTTTGCAGAACACCCCCCTCTGCAGGCTGATTGCCTTGTCAGACAAGGGCCACATCCAGCAGTTCTTAGCTGTTGGCTCATGGGCGTGGTTCCATGCCTACTTATCTATCCCACCTGCTTTATGGGCTTCCTCTTTCTTCCTATGGCTCTTTCCCCTGACTCTTCTCACTGAGATGCCTTCCTGACTCCACTTACTCTCTCACTAAAATCAAGGTTATCACTCCCTAGTTGCTCTCCCAAAGGAATAAGACCTTGCCTACTCTGACAATAGATACTATGTAGTATCTGTCATTAAGTTACAAAATTACAAGTGGTCCCTCACTGGAGCAAGGCAATTCTTTTATTCCTCCCTACCTTTTTCTATCCTTCTCTCCACAGTAGCTATGCCAAACCTTCTCATCCCTATTTAAGCCTTCTGAGAAAAAGAGGACTAGGTGGGGAACTAGTCTAGAACTCAACAGGAAGGCAGAAGAGACAGAAGAATGAAGAACTAAAACCTGCTCTTCTGCTCACCGCAAGGAGAAAGGAAAGAACCTTCTAATTTGCTGCCTTCCAGGAAGAAAGTGGGAGGGAAGGGATCATAGTCCATAGATCCAGAACTGAAGGAGATGGCGTGAGAAGACATCTAGAACCTGCAGCCTCAAGGCCACATGTGACCCTCTAGGTCCTCAAGTGTGGCCCTTTGACTGAATCCAAAAGGATTTGTTCTGCGAAGTTTGGATTCAGCCAAAGGGCCGAACTTGAGGACCTAGAGGGTCACATGTGACCTCAAGGCCACAGGTTCTCCACCCCTGATTAGTCCAACTTCTTCATTTGACAGGTGAGGAAACTGAAGCTAGGGGAGGTTAGAAGGCTAACCCAGAAAGTCACACAAGTAATAAGTTTGAAAGCTATCCCAGAATCAGTGTGTCCTTAAACTCCTCAAATCAGGTCATGTGCCAGGATCTAGCTAGCTCAGCTCTGCTCTCTTGAGATTTGGATGCAATATCTGATTTTTTGACAGAGCTTAGAATGAATACCTTAAAATCAGTAGAGGGGCACACACATCCCCTTTTCCAAATGACAAGTCAAGTTGGAATCAAGGAGTTCCTTCCCTATTAATAAACATGAAGCACCCTCAGTCCACTCAATGTGGCTTATTGAAGGCCTTCTATTCTGGTTAGAGCCAAGTGGGAGAGGGATGAGTTATTATCTCTGCCTACTCCACCCCAAATCCATTACAAACAGCTAGAAGGTAATTTAGTGTCATTTGTGATTATATATCACCAAGGATGACTAACTAGGCAGAATCCCAATAGAAAAAATTAATTTATATTTATATTTGCTCAATATTTATCAAAGTCTGACAAGCACACGCACACAAATATACACATACACCCCAAACTTAGTGTCTCTCAAATAAATATCAGGAATGTACACTGGCAATGTTACTTTAGGAATACATGTTAATCTAATAAATGACCTCTGTCCCAAAACATGAGAAATGGTAACAATTATAGATGTCATACATGTCCAAGCTCTCTAATAACTAAATCAACACTGTGCAAAATTATAAGGAGGGGCTCCTTGGGATTAGGGGAAAAAGCAACTTTCCATAAACTCACCAATAAAGTAATTGTTTCCCAAGGCAAGCATTTCCTCAGAGAGCACGAGGCCACCCAGCGCTTGGAGGAGAGTAACACTTCTGCCATCAATAAGGGAGCATTGCTTAAATCCAGTTGCTGTGACCTTCCAGAGCAAAATAAGAGATGCTGTGGCATCTTTCCAAATCCTGAAAATGGAAGCAAAGGAAAAAGTAAGCCACAAATCAAACCCCTCTCAGTCAATCAAACTACCAAAAAAATTATGATGATGATGATGATAATAAGATGAAGAGAGTCCCAATGCTTTGCCTCAGTTTCTTCATCTGTGAGATAGGGATAATAATAGCACCTCCCTCCCAGAGCTGTTGCCAGGATAAAATGAAATACTATTTGTAAAACTCTTTGAAAACCTTAAAGGGCCATACAAATACTGTTATTATCATAACTTGGATGGCAAGTAGCCATCCAGTTACCAATTTTACTCATTTATTTTACATGGCTTCCCACAAATTAAAATTGAGGTTCTATCTCCTATTCTCATTCATAGTGTAGAAAGTGTCCTATATTATAGGTCAGGGGTGGGGAACCTTTGGCCTCTGGGTCCTCAAGTGCGGCCCTTTGACTGAATCCAAACAAATCCCCTTAATAAAAGGATTTGTTCTGTAAAACTTAGACTCAGTCAAAAGGCCGCACCCAAGGACCTAGAAGGTCACATGTGGCCTTGAGGTTGCAGGTTCCCCACCCCTGGTCTAGGAGATCTAGGTCTAAATTATCTCAATTTTTGAAAGCTTTCAATAGCCATTTTAATAAGAAATGTAAACTAAGCATTATGTCCTTTCATACAAAGGTTACTCCCATAATTATTCATCATATAAAGAATTTCCAGAATTTAAATAATAACAATAAGCTGTCCTTTATGTGCCCCTCTTGGGTTTACAAAGCACTTTATGGCTCATTACATTTGAGCCTAAAAATACCCTTATAATGTAGAGAGTACAGTTATTATTAAATTTATTTTACAGACAAAGAAATACCAAAATGATATGATTGGCCCTAGGTCAGAGGGCTCTTTTCACTACATCACAGTTATTTAAAGTAAGTACATGGTACAAAAAATTAGAAAACATTAAGTGAAGGATAACTATTTTTAAATAGTTTTAAATAACAGAACACATAAGACCCTTGAAATAATACTTCCGTTATAATGAAGTCTTGGTCAGCTAGTCACTGTGATCAGTTCAAATAACTATCATTTAAGAGGATCTGGCAGAGCTTCAAGTTGGTTCATGGAAGAACAATAAAAATATTTGAAGAATCAGAATATAAAAGCTTTTTTAGGAACAACTAAAAAGAACTGGGACAATTAGAATAGGGGGCTGTGGGCTATTCAAGAAGAGCATATGACAGGTAATAATATTCAAGTAAGAGTAATTAGTTATTCCTTATTTCACTGAGGCTAGGAGATGAAAAGGTTCCAAGTTGTATGTTAAGGGATAAAACATTTACCCCAGGAGTTTCCAACCAGTAGGTCAGTATGTAGCAACAGATTTCCTAGCCAGTGGCTGCTGCCACATATGCTCAGTAGATTTGGATTCTAGTCAGGGAAGAACACAGTCAGCCAGAGAGTTCCTACTCTAACGCCACCCCTGAGCGTCACTTGGCAGAATTCCCAGTATTTACACCCCACCCAACCACCCACAGAAATCTCAGGGCTTTTCAAAAATGAAAAAGAACTCCTGATCAAAAAAAAGCTGAAGATTCTTGATTTGGGGCATGAAAGGGATCCAAGTGCCGTAGTGTGTAAAGTGGATAGGGTGGGGAGGATTTGGATCGATTCTCTTTGGAATCAAGAAGCTACAACTTCCTTCATAAAGGGACTCAAAAGGGAATGTATCCAATAGTGTGGTCAAAACCATCTGGCCAACAACATTATATATAGCATGGCATACAAATTCGAGCAGTACACTAAGGCCAGGGAACCCTGCCTGAGAGTGGCACTCAAACGCATGTCTTTTCTCTCTGGCATTTATTAGTTATATGACTCTGGCAAAGTCTCTTAACTCTTCTGGGTTCAGCTGCAATATGGAAGATGGAATGGACATGGGAAAGACCAGAAGCAGACTTTTTCAATAGTGTGGACAAGAGATTATGGGAACCCAAACTATGTGGTGGATATGCGAGTGGAGAAAGCAGATTCCCGAATGACAGCTCCCCATATTCTAGTTGTAATGACTTTATTTGGATAAAAGCTTTTCAATTTCATATAACTGAAATTGCTATCTTTGGGGAATGCTTCTGTACCTTGTTTGTTCTTGACCAAAATTCTATCCCTAGCCATAGCTGTGAAAGGTAACTGATCTGCTTGTTTTCTCATCTTTTATTTAATAGTATGACCTTTTGTATTCAGACAATGCATCCTGTGATATATGGTGTAAGTTGTTGTTCTGAACCCAATTTCTTTCAAACTACTTCCCAGTTTTCCCCCAGCAATTCTGGACAAGGAACACTTTCTGTTCTTCCCAAGATAGTGCATCTCCCATGTTTTCTTTTGCATTGGCTATCCCCATGCCTAGATACACTCCCTCCTCACCTCCATCCTATAAAATCTCTTACTTCATGTCAGACTCAATTCAGACACTACTTTGTTAACAAATTTAGCAACTGAATAAATGTGGAGGATGAGGGGCAGGGCAGAGTCAAGGCTGACTGCAATGTTACACACTTGGGGGACTGTGAGGATGGTAGTGCCCTCTACAAAGATAAGGGTTTCCTTGCTATTTTCATTCATCTATTTTCGGTCAGGGAAAGATTACTATTTCAATTTACAGTTTGGGTTTTCTATGAATATTAAGTGACCCAATGACCCACTGAAATTGTTAAAGGCTCAGCATATTTTTGGAAGACAAATATGATTGGGAAAAGTTCTCATGGTTGCCTCTGGGTCTTGACCAATGTAGTCTGCATTCTTAGCCCTATTGTGAAGCTGCCAAACAACTTCATAGGTATAGACAATAAATTACATGACACTCCTTCCTCTGCTTCCTGGGTAGTATAGGCTGTGCCTACACATGTAACTGCTGAGATCTTTCAGTAATAAATTGGTTACATGGGTAAACACATCCTGAGCAGAGCATTTATATTTTAACCCATTAAATATTTATTCAGTGTTCTCTCACAAACCAACCTGAAATTCCACCAGACACTCTTAAGAATTCTATGGGTCGGGGCAGTTAGGTGGTGCAGCGGATAGAGCACCAGCCCTGGAGTCAGGAGGACCTGAGTTCAAATCTAGCCTCAGACACATAGTACTTCCTAGCTGTGTGACTCTAGGCAAGTCACTAAACCCCAATTGCCTCACTAAAAAAATAAATAAATAAAAAATTCTATGGGTCATTTTTGATTGAAAATTTCTAGTAATTGCTCAGCAGACTCAATGACCCCTCTAAAAATTTAGCAAACACAGCATTTCTATGATACCTATCATTGCAAAGTCAGGCATCTCAAACCAAGCAAACAAAACCACATTCTTACTTTACTGAAGTGTTTTGTGGAACTTCGAAGGATACCAGCCGGCCTCCAGAAGAATTATTGGAACTGGCATTCCCACAGGCAATATCCGGGATTATCTGAAAGCAATAATGGCTGGTTATTTTTCATTCTTGATACGTCGATAAGGAAAATAAATCTTATCAGAAGGAAATACCATCAATAGCATTCTCTCTGTTCCTGTTTAAGGAAAAAAGAATAAACCTCTAGGAACTAAGAAACCATTGGTCTTTCTAACACCCAGAGATTCCCTCATGGGCCTTCTATGAATTAAGGTAATAGAAAAGATTGAGCATGATGGAAGCAATGAAGATTTTAATCTTCTTATTGTTCAATTTTTCATTCATTCAACAAATCCTTCTTGAGCACTTTTGCGATGCTGTTGAGTGCTTAAAAGATCAAACCTAGTCTTTAAAGCACATCATGCTAATTAGAAGAAAAATGTTTTCTAATTATGATGAAGAAAGCCCACTAAGAACTCACAACTGATTGGCAGGGGCGGGGAGAATGAGGGACAGGGACTTATGTCTCAATGAAAGTTCTCTACTTCAGAGCTGGGCTTTGCATCCTTGTGTAGGTGGCCACAATTGTTTAGTGAGGTCAGTGTCATTCAGTTTTGTTTTATAGTACCATATTACATATGTGTGTATGTATATGTATGTACATTTTCATGTGCATGTAGATATAGACATAGGTGTAAATGTATTTTCTCCTTTTTGTTTTGTTTTCTAATAACAAAATTCCTAGAAGAAAAATACTAGTGTCTATATTTAGTAAAAGGGAAATGCCCTCTTCTCCAAAATAAATAAACAGAAAATGATTTCAGAATAAAAAAGCATTCCCTCAAAATAAGACATTTTATTAATATCATAGTCATGACCACTGGATTATGCTGGGCAAATTATTCCTTTCCTCCCAAGACAGCCCTAACATATCACCCACTCATGTCACACACAAAAGGGGAAAAGATGATTATTGAAAGTACTCAGCCTTCTTGGATTAATCTCTTCTTATAGAATGAGAGTTGCTGACACTTGTCACCTAACCCCAAAGACTAAAGCACTACTAATGAGAAGATCTCTTTGGTAGACCTCGAATATTGTGATCCTAAAGGGATGTTAATCTCACCTGAAAGACAGCTTGCATTTTGACCAGGATCAAAATTAGCCACATTCGCAATATAAGGTCTAAAATATTCTCGTGTTTTGAAAGAGGTAGAATTAAGTCTAAATGTATTTATGTTACTATCTGACTCCTTTAACTTATCTCTAGTCCCCTGGACTACAAAATATCAATGAGACAGAAAGGTGGGACAAATCCATTTTTACATTTATCACAAGCAGAGTACCATCTCTTGCCAACCTATTCACAGATTTAAGTGGCCATAGGGTGAGGCTTCCTGATAAACTGAGAATGACATCTGGCATGCATTCAAGAAGGTCTAACATAACGTGAGAACAATTTTTTTTAAATTAAAAAGGCATAAATTCACCATATTTTGGGGTAAGCAAGAGAAGCACTATAGAGTTCAGGCAGACTTCAGCCTTCATAAACAATTTGGCCCCCAAAAAATGGGTCAGCTGATAAACATCTGTGTTTTCTATACCTTATTTCTGCCTAGAGAAAGACAACAGAAGGAAGATTGAATTATCGCTTTAATAATAAAATGGACTCCCAAAAAAAACAGTGGAGAAATTGTGAGATACATTTCTCAGATATAGCAAAGATCTAGACTTCTCTCACTGAAACTGCAAAACATTTAACAATACTTACTCATGACTGTCTTCAACATTATATACAGAATATACAATGAAAACCTTTATCTTTTCAATTCAGCCTAAAATCAATGCTCACATAACTGTAGACAGCACTTGCTCCCCAATTCCTATATCCATTACACATGTAAGTTAAAGAATCTGTTGAATAATATCTGCTCCTTCACTGAAATCTGGGGATCTATTAATAACTCTTTTTGCCAGTAGGAAGGCATAGCACAGTAAGTCATAGCCAAGGATTCAACAAGTGTCAACAAATAGAAGTTGTTATTACTAAAATAATAAATAAAAATCTGTGAAGTCAGCCTCAAAGAAGACTCTATAAATAGGCATCTCCTATCATAGAGTAACAGTAATGAAATGTTTTCAGATTGGTAACCATTCAGTTTCAATCACATTGAAATGGCTTGGGCTACAAATATGGGTCAGTTTGGTTTGTTTGGGCTTTGGAGGGTTTTTGTTTGATTGATTGTTCATTTTCTTTGTTTGGGGGAGGAAGGAGGGTGTGGTTTCCTACCAGGGAGTTCTCAGTGTGAACATTCCTTTTTCTAATGTAGATCCTCAATTCTTCAGTAACTTAATGAGTCACCTAAGGGACTATGAATTTACGTGACTTGCCCACAAAGTGGGCACACTTTAAGTGACTGGCCACAAAGCCAGTATAGTCCCCAGATCATAGGATCATAGATTTAGATGACTGGAAAGGACTCTAACAGTCATTTAATCCAATCCTCTCATTTTACAATTGAAGAAAGTGAGGCCCAGAGAGGTGAAGTAACCGGCCCCAACATCATCTAAGCAGTGAGTGGCAAAGCCAGGATTTGAACCCAGGGCCTCTTTTTCAATGTTCCACACTGTTGGCCTTGAACTAAGAGCTTCTCAAACCTAAGGCTGGCCCTCTATCCACTATTCTATGCTGTCTCTAAGCAAATAGACATACCATGAACAAAGCCTAAACATCATCACAAAGTCTCCAAACAGAACAGCCTTTGGAGGGATTCCAGAGAACAGTATTAGATTCTACTATCATTTCTTCTAGAAAATTCCACAGATTGAGTCATGCCCTTCTAAATCTACCATTTAATCTAGAATGCAAATGCAATCCCACTTGAGAGATGGAAACCTGAGATGGTTTTGTTATAATAGTGTCTAATCAGCAAATCACTCCTGCAAAACTGTATAGTATCTGGGCTTTTTTTCTTTTCATTGCTTTTTTCTACTTGCAAAGTAACTATGACTGGGATAATACATACAACAAGAGAGGTAGTGTAGCATAATAGATGAGGCGATGTGGCCTTGGAGTCAGGAAGATCTGGGTTCCAGTTCTGTCTTTGACACTTATGAGTTAGGTGATCCTGAGCAAGCCTCTGTAACCTCTTAGCACCCCAAGGCTATTCTATAAGACTATAAGTTACAAACAAGTTACTGATCTGCAACTGTGCAAATGACGCTTGAAAGTAGTTGAAATTACAGATCTATGTGAAATATACACTTGTGTGTGCATGTATGTATATATACATGCATGTGTTTATATATGTGTGTGTACAGATCTCCATGGTGTGTGTGCATATGTGTGCCAGTGCATATATATTCATGTGAATATATGTGTACACACTGTTGTGTTACATTGTACATACATGCATACACCCACAAATACATAACAAGTTCAACTTGATTCAGCCCAGCTTTTCATATATCTTACTGAGTTACAGGAAATGACTTGCATCCATGTTGCGTGTGAATACACATATATACAATATGTATAGATGCATACATATATGTGCGTATATTATTGTGTGTACATATGTCTATTTGTGTCTGTGGATGTATATACCGATACACTGTATGCATGTGTGCACATATATACACATGCACATTCTTATAATAAGTTCAATTTGATTCCATTCAGCTTTACATGTATCTTGCTAGGTTAGAGAAAATGACTTACATCTATGTTATGTATGTACATACATACACATGTATATGCACATGCAACATAGATACAAGTCATTTCCTGTAACACCGCAATATATATGTAAAGTTGAGTGCAATCAAGTTGAATTTGTAATTCAGTTCCGGTCTTCTTGGAAGGGCTGTTTTTACTGTTAAAAATCAATGACCATACATTTGAATACCTGGCCTCTTATAGTGTAGGGAAAAAAATCCATATAAAAGCATTCATTCTCACCTCTATTTCATCCCATTTCATATTTACAACTTTCTGACCCTCTTTTGGCTGCCATGTGGGAAGGGTCATGGTTGCTTGTGACGGGGGCAAGGTTTCTTCAGGCTCTTGTGTTGAGGAGACAGGCTGCAGTTGCCTTGGAGCTGGGGACTCTGTCCAGCTGGAGACAGGGAGCTTGGGAGATGCTTGCTCACAGCTGATACCTGCGTAGCCTTCATCACAAATGCAAAGGTATCCATCCTCGCTGGTGCTACAGTTGCCATGGAGACAAGGGTTGCTGGCACAAGGGTCTGCTACAAACTGAAAGGAAACAATAAACGGGTCAATTACATCCTGCTAAGAAGAGTCACGATCTATTGGAGCAGGACAGGGTAGGGGTAGGAGTGGAGGGGAATAATTTCTGTGTTCCACAAAGAAGCTGTTGTGGAAAATACATTTTAAATTGCATACAAAGAACCTTCCAAGGCAATATCCAGTTGGTAAGCTGAGGGAAAATGTGACTATGTGAGCTTCTGACAATGAAGAGTTTAATGGACAGTCAGCCCCCCCAAGCTTCGAATGATAAACAATAGCGACTCCAAGGACAAGTTATTTTGGGGAGTGAGTCTAAGCCTGAGTCAACTAGAGCTGAGTCTCTAAAAGGCGCTACCAAGTGGGTTATTTTTAAAAGGGTGTCATGTCAAATGACACTAAAAATTTGAAAATAAAGAGATCTCATTCGGCACATGTTCCGACACCCTTTCTTTGTTGGTGTCTGATGGGGGTGGATACAACCTCGTGGTTTCTCCTCCTTCTCCTCCTCTTCCTCACATATTGCTTTCCTACTGATTCCAGAATCTTTGTGAGATGGGTAACATTTTGACGACATGAGTCCATTACTTGATGGACATGATGGACAACTACCTTACTTTCAATGGTAGTCATAAAAAATGACTGGCATCTTATAAGAACCATATGTGAATTAATCATCCTTGACCAAAGCATCTCTGAGTCACCATTGTATATGACTTTAAGGTGTTTTTTAAAAACTTATATGAAAAGATCACCTCCTTCTTTATCCACTTCAAGGGTCTAGCCCCATCACTCCCACATAAATATAAATCATTCTTTGATGGTCTATACTTTTACAGTAGGTATTTAGTAAATGATTATTGATTGATTACTTGACTGGTCATTCTTCGGGTACAAGACAAACTGATGCCTCTCTAGTCCATCTATCTCTATAATATTATTTTCTAGAACTGATCTGGAGACAGGAGTCAATACAGATGCCATAATTTCAGTGACACAAAGCTTTGAGCAGTCTCTCATGTCTATGTATTCATTTATTTGTTCATCTGATGAGTCTCTATTGCCATTTAGCCCCTGATGGCAATAACCCTTGGCAGTCCTCAGACAGTTATCATATTATAATGGGTACTATATTTGCCTACATGTGTCTCTATATGAGTCCTGAAGCTCCTTTGAGCTCCAGAAATTCTATCTCCCTTCCTGACCCAGTCTAGTGCCTTTGAAAATATTCTGCTCATAATACTTAGTAAATATTTGATAAAAAAGTGAAGGCATCTTCTATGGCCAAAGACCATTCCTAACCCTAGCCAACCTTTGGCAAATGTGTATTGTTGCTAACTAGGATAAACAAGTTAGAAAAAGCTTGAATGGTTCAGTCAAGTCAGCACTAGTACTACTATTTAAATAAATGTGTCTTAATATCTTTTTGTACCACTAAAATTTCATCCTGTGTCCCTCCCTCTCCCCACTCTCAGAAAATCATCCCATATCACGAATAACTTTTTTTTGAAATTAGAAAAACCAATCAATACTTTAAAAAAATCTGAAAGTATATATGATATTCCATATCCACAGAGCTCCCATCTCTGCAAAGGAGTTGGGTAAAGAGTTATATCATATTAT
>NW_020954588.1:5643916-5802489 GCF_900497805.2 Vombatus ursinus
ATTATATTATATTATATTATATTATATTATATTATATTATATTATATCATATCATATTATATCATATTACATTTCTTCTTTAGGGTCATACTTGTTCTTTGAAATTTTGCAACATTCACTTTTTCTATTTTTCTGTTGGTTTTTCCATTTCCATTATTATAGTCATTCTGTAGATTATGGTCTTGGCTCCACTTCATTTTGCATTAGTTCATATAAGACTTTCTTGCACCTCTGTATTAATTATAAAGACTGTTTCTTATAGCACAGTAATATTTCATTACATTTATGTGCCACAATTTGCTCAGCCATTCTCCAGCATAGATGGTAGTGTATGGGCAATACTAGATAAGCATCTACTTTTGTTTCCTATTGTTTGCTACCAGAAAAAGCAGCAGTTTAAAACAACAGCAATAACAACTGTAAGGCATACTTCCTGTAGAAGGCAAGCTAGTAGCCCAATTTTTATATATGAAAGCTAGGAAATAAATTATGATCCATATGTAAAAGGTTTTTTCCTAAGGATTTCATTTCTGTGGGTAAGTAAGGATAGATAAAGGACTGGGAGAGCTCCCAGAGAGCTCAGCAGGGTAATAACTGGGACCCAAAATGAGCTTCCTCAAAGGAAATGAGAGCCCAGGACAATCTATAGAGAAGTGTGAGCCTTTCACAAGTCATATTATGTATATAACCTGTCCCTTCTCTCCCTCACCAAATTGTTTGTGCAAAGGAAATCAGATGCAAGTGGATATCAAGGGCAGCCATGAAGGAGAATAGAAGTCACAAAAGGGCAATACTCAGAGATGTGTGGGGAGCCTTCTCTACCTCAGTGATAGTGGTGGGTTTTTTGCAGGTCAATTTGTAAGCACCTGAAAAAGCCTCAGACGTCTGTTACCACTCACTGGTGTCACCATGTCCCTCCCCCACCAGCTGCCTCCCAACTAGCAGAAAGCAACAGCAATAGAACCCTCAAAAGTCGACGCCCAAGGCCAGCATCCTTATTTCGGATACTATAGAGACAGCTCTAACAATGGCCATGGAAACAAAAGTTTGGTTGAATGATACTAACAGAACAAGCAGCAATTTGTTTTCTGAACTGCTGGATTTCTTAAATCTGATAAATGCACAAATTGCAAGCAAAATCAGTGAACCATGATTGAAGTGGGAGACTAAAAGAAATAACAAATTATCAAGAAGGAAGTAAGGAGAGAATCTAAAGATTGAGTCCTCACATATATCCTTTTGTTAAAAGCTAACCAGTAAATTATCTCATTGCACCCCAAACTGTAAAACGCAATCACAATAAGAAGGAATTAGGGAATGATTTATTCCTAGTTGAAAATAACTTCATACTTGCCTGTGCTTTGTGTTAGCTTTTCCATTAACAATGACCATCCACCTGTTAGCACAGCCTGCATAACAAGGTCATTTTTTTCTCTTTAGTTCATTTTTTGATGTTTTGGTTCTATTATATCAAATTTAAGGTAGAAGTGCAATCTCTGAAATCATAACTTTTTGATGATGAACCTCTGATATCTTAACAATTTCTCATATGCACAATTTTCCCTAAAATCACCGCTAACTTTCTCCATGCTAGAGACCAAAGGGAAAGAAAATGTCCTATTTTAGGGGGTCATTGCTATAAGAACTTGAAGGTATAACCACAAGCAAATGAATAACTGATACATAAAATGAAGAATGAAGGAGCTCATAATTACTAAATCTTCACTTGAAGAACATGCAATCCTCAGGTAGTAACTTCTTGGCCATCATTTCTTAAGGATGATAACTTTTTTGTAATAGTGGCTATAGCAATCAGCAAAAATAGGGCACATCCAGGGGTCAATATTTTCCTTCTTGCATTTAACGTGGGCTCATTTTTTAATGGAGTATGCTTACTAAATCAACACTCAGTTGTATTAAATTTACATATTTGATCCAAGTTTTTCACCTAGTGGATCTAACTAGGTCTTTTTCACTTTCTATTCTACTCTTCTAAATCTAAGTCAAATCTCCCTTCTCTCCACCCCACCCCAATTCAAAACATACTGAGAACAGTGGATTATCCTTGACCCTCATTCCAAGAAAGCACTACAATACTATATACCTTAGTGTATAAAATAAATGTTTTGATATTACTGTAACTGTATTGTGGACTTGAGATCCACTTAAGGAATTACTTTGCAACTAGTAGAAGCCCTCGATATAATTTTTTTAATTGAAGTAAATCTATCTGTCCCATTTCTTTAAGGTAACTTTTCTTCCTCACCCTTCTTTCTGCCCACTCTTAATCCTGGAAAATTACTTGCTGCCCAATCTCTTCATCCTGGAAGATTATTTCAGGCCCAGAACTCACACCTAATCAGTAACTTTTGCTTCTGGGGTCTGAATGAAGGGTGGAGAACTCTTCTGAAAATCTCCCTTAAAAGAGGGCACTCTTAGGTGATACAGTAAATAGAGCACTGGCCCTGGAGTCAGGGGGACCTGAGTTCAAATCTGGCCTCAGACACTTGACACTTGCTAGCTGTGTGACCCTGGGCTTAACCCCATTGCCTGGCCAAAAAAAATAATAATAATAAGGCACCCAGGCCAATCATCTCTTCATTTTCCATCCTGCTGCACTCCTCTGGATCTCTCCATCATGTCCCCCAGACATGTACTTTCCCTCTCCCCAACTTTCAGCTTCCTTGTGGTTATTCTATTCCCTCACTAGAATGTAAGCTCCTTGAAAGCAGGGACTGTATTTTGCCTCTCATTGTAGTTCCAGTACTCAGCAGAATGCCTGGCACATAGTAGGTGCTTAATAAATGTTTATTCACCAATTGACCCTTTCATCAATACTCAACTCATTAATGCACCCTTCAGAATACAAAAAAGATCAAAATCTAGTGAAAATTAAGTCAATCTTGCTTCTGAATCAAAGTCCTTTATAGGTTTGTTGAAGATCATATGAGGGTTTTGTTTATCCTTCTCTTTGATTATTGTAAAAAAACAAGAAATGAACAGGTGGTTCTGCAAATAGGGAATACTATTAATAAAACCCTTGTTTAAAGGCAATGGTTATGGTTCCCTTGTCAACTGTAGTAACTTATTTGTTTGAAGTCTTCTCAATTGCAAAAGTCTTTATTGCTTATCAATGAAAAACAATGTTGACAATGGCCATCATAAACTGACAATCTTCTTAGTAGAGACCATTTTCTGAATGACAATAACAGCTCTGAGTGACACAAGGGGTCTATTTAACCTAACAAAATATTTTCCTTCTCTATAGAGGGAGTTAACATGATCTGTTGAGGAGGAAGTTATAGAAGGGATTCTCAATCACTTACAGGTTAGACTTAATGGTCTCTGGAGATACTTCCATGTCGAGATTTTGTGATTCCAAATTCAGAAAAGGGAAAGAAGCCTAGGGGAGGGAAGTTGCGGGAGGAAGGGGGAAGAGGGTAGGGTTGAAGGAAGGTTTCAAGGAGGAGAGACTTGAATTGGGTCTTAAACCATGGGCAGGAATTAGGTGTCAAAGAAAAGATGCACTCTCCGGGAAAATAGAATTCAGAAGTCAGGTGGCAGAGGAAATTGAGTAGACTGGAGCAAAAAGTTCATGTAGAGAAGCAGTGGAGAATGAGTGGAGTCTGTAGACCCTACAGGCACTGAGGAACCATTAAAGTCTGAGATGGGCAGAGTCATAATCATAGCACTGGTTCAGGAAGATAAACCTGGTGGGATTAGAGCAGAGGAAAACAAAAAGGGAGGCACAAATGAGGTGTCTATGGCTAAGAGCCAAAACTAGAATAATAGGAGTAGAGAGGTCAAAGGAAAGGATAAAAGCAAGATATACTACGAAGGTGGAATGAATGACATTTTGTCAAAGGCTAGATAAGGTGAATACGAGAGAGGAAGGAATGAAAGACGATGAAGATTTTGAGCTTGAATGACAAAGAATGATAATGCTCTCCAAGGGAAAACCAATTCCATTGGTTGAGAGATAGCATCCATTGACCATAAAGTAAATTATCAGAGTAGGGGGTTCTTTCATTCTTTGTACTTGTATCCCTAGTGATTAGGACAGTGCCTGGCAAAGAGTAGGTGCTTAATAAATGCTTGTTGCTTGATTTATCTGTGGCAGCATTTTTGTCTCATTTGTCAAATTATTGTTCTCATTTTGTCTGATGGAGATCTCAAGTACACTGAAGCACCATCCTCCTACTCACCATCCACTAAAGACATAAGAGTCATTACAACAATGACATTGCCAGGAAATGGCGAACATTTTTCAGCTGCAAATAAGAAAAGTGCTCATTTCATTTACTGAGGAGAGCACTACAATACTATACACCTTAACGGCATAAATCTATTTTGATATTACTGTAACACTGTATTATGGGCTTGAGATCCACTTAAGGAATTACTTTGTAACTAATGGAAGCCCTCAATACCAAAAAAAATGCTTTTAAAAAAATTCTAAGTGATTTTACTTGAAGTCAATTTAACTGCCCCATTTCTTTAATATGGCCCAAGTCATTTATAAGTCCTCATAAAAGGAGACTGCTAGTGGAATCCAATTGTCTGAGGACTGTATTATTTCATTAAAAAATTGAACTGAAGAAGCTTGAGAGACATGGACAAATTCCTCCAAATCTAATAGTTAGTTGTCTATCCAACTACATGTTGCCTATATAAAAACATTACCTTTTGGAAAGTTTCCCAAAATACATCTACTTTCTTGCTGGCCACCTAACTTTACCATACACTTTATGTGTAAAGTAGACAGACTTGATCAGTTCCAAAATAAAGATAAGAACGGGGCAGACTGTCCTACTATCCTCCCCAGTATCTGCGACTCTATTTATCCCTTGGGTTTCCCAGTAGACCAGACGGTAAGGGAAGACACTCCAACTCACAGAGCTCTGGTTCAGACACACTCAGTCTGTAAGGGAGCAACTCATTTTTTGTTCCTTTAATTATTCATAAGATGATTCTCCTTACAGAATAATTCCAGTGCTTCTATGGAAATACATCATCCTACAACAACAATCAGTTATACTGTTATTTCACCTTTTATCTAGGGCTTTCAGACAGCTTTATCAAAATAGATCTCTCTATTTGAGAAAATAAAGTGTGGTACAGAAAAGGAAAAACAATGAGCTCATATGCTCAGGCATCCCAAAACAAGGGATTTACCCAAAGTATTGCTCCTCTATCACAATGATCTTCAAAGTGGGGTTAGCAATCTCTCACAGAGGCAGCTAGATAGAGGCAGCAGGAGGGAGCTAGGCAGTGGATGGGGCATTGGGCCTGGAGTCAGAGAAACCTGAGTTCAAAACCGACCTCAGACACTTACTAGCTATGTGACCCATGGCAAATCATTTAACTTCTGTTTGCCTTAATTCACTGGAGAAGGAAATGGCAAACCACTCCAGTATCTTTGCCAAGAAATCCCACAAACAGTTATTGGCATGCTATGGTCCATGGGTCACAAAAAGTCAGCCACAACTAAATGACTGAACAATAACAAGAAACAACCTCTGGCAACCTTAAGACATCATGGTTGGTAAGGAGGTTAAGGGAGCAAGTGGAAGTACAGGAGCCCTTGGCAAATGGTGCTAGGTGAGGGTTATAGTATCCATCACTTCAGAACTGAAAGCCCTTACAGACCATCTAGTCCAAAGCCATTATTATACAGGTAAGACACAGTGATCCAAAAAGATTAAGCGATTGCCCGAGGTCACATAGGGAGTAGCTAGCATACTAACTTTAGTCTTCACACAACAGCCAGTCTTCTTCCCAGTGTCTAAGATTTTAAAACTCTCAGTAACAAGGGATTCAGGCAAGAAAGATAGAGCAGGCTGATGGAAGAGTCCACTGAGATCCCAATGTGTCTGCCACTATCATGATCAAATGTAAAATCCTCTGGCATTAAAGCCCTTCACAGCCTGTCCCCTTCCTACATTTCAAGTCTTCTTAGCCTATACTCTTCTCTCTACCCTCTATGATCCAGAGACACTGACCTACTTGTTTTTCCTCGCACACAACACTCCATCTCTCAATTCCTGCCTTGGCACTAATTGTTCACCATACCTAGAATCCTCCAGCCCCTCCCCTCCACCTCTCGGTTTCTTTGGCTTCCTTTAAGACTCATCTCAAATCCCACTTTCCCTCTCATATTACCTCCCGTTTTCTTTTTATATATCTTATAGGTGCCTCTTTGTTTTTACATGTTGTCTCTCCCTATATAATGGAAGCTTATCGAGGGCAGGGGCTGTTTTTTGCCTTTCTATGTATCTCCAGTATTTAGCACTATGCCTACCATCTAGCAGGCACTTAATAAATGTTTGCAATCACTGATTGTTAGAAAGAAGTCAGACTCTGAAATGGGAGCATTGAGTCCAAGGGTCCAGTAAATACAAGATTTCACAATTCCAAGCAGCTCCGGCCTTATTTTGGAACATACAGACATGTCCCCAACTTCTTCTGTTCTTGCATAATCAGTATGTATAAAGGCACATTTCATAAGACTTTGAATAAATTTTAATGTTTTAAGTAGCTGCACAGGTATATAGTCATTGGAGCTACTTAGATGACATATTACTACTCATAGTTATATTCACTTTATTCTCCATCTCCAAAACCAATTATAAACATGGGTCCTAAAGAAGCATGCAATTTACTCTACAATATTTTGCTTTATGCTGTGAGGCCATGGCAAGAACTGCAGTGGAAAGTGAGGACTATTTGCTCTCTGAGTAAAACTGGAGTCAATTATTTCTGCTGAGGTTTAGTTTAGACACCAAAAAGTGGTTCAAAGCCAAGTGAGTTTCCAAAGGAAAAAAAAAAGAGAACAAGGAAGAGAAGATGATGAGAATTCACTGAGATTTGGAACAACCTAATAAAAGTGGAGGAGAGGGGAGGAGGCAAAATCATTGTGATAAACATAACTGTTTTTAAGTGCTGGTTAAAACAATACATTACTAATTAGGTTAAAATATGGAAAGGCAAAGTCTGTAGTTATTGGGTGATGCTCGCTATGAAAAAGAAGTAACTGAAGAGAATTTTATTTACATTCTTAGATAAAAATCCAAAAGCTTTTTCCCTCTTCCCATCTACCTGGTCAGTGCAGTAGTTGGTACAGAGCAAAAAGGGGTAGCTAAATGCTATTGGCTGCAAAATGGACATAACTGTGATCGATTTTCAAAATGGAAGCTGTCCTCCGTTACCCTACTCTAATATGGTACTATATCCATGGCTAGAGCTGATGGATTGGCCATTTGATTATTGTAATAGTGAACCATAGGACATCAGAACTGATTCTCCCAAAGACTGATTGGCCACCGGGGCTGTCATTTAATCTACTTTGATTAACTTCACCCTAGTCTCATGTAGATTTGTTCAGAAGGTCTGTTATATCCGGATAGGTCATTCTTCCTATAAAACACCAGGTCCTGACCTACTAGCAGAGAAAAAACTAAGCTGATGTCTGACTTAACATTTCCTCAAGGCAGTGTTCTGAGGCATATCGTCAGTAAGTAATCAGGTCACCTATCACCTCACCTGATCCCCAACTTTTGCCAATGAGACCAGAAAAAAGAATTAAGAAGAAGATTCTGACATTCTCAAATCCCTAAAGGGTAACATGAAAGGAATAATTCAGGTTGGTCATTAAACCAAGTGTCTTCCTCTGGAAGGAAGATAAGGGTACAAGTAGCCAAAGACAGCTAGAGTGATTGATGAATCTTAGGAGTGCAGCCCCTGGGATTATACCAATTTCTGATTCTATCCTTACCTGACCTACTTACATTAGATGTAGTCAAAGGGGCCTGAAGTTTGCTTAGCCTAGCCTGGTGCAGCTGTAAAAGGTGCCAGGTCCCTTTATTTACTCAATTAAACAAGCATTTATTAAGCACCTACTATGTGTAAGGCACTGGAGTAGGTTCTGAGGATACAAGTACAAACGTGAGACTACTCCAATGAAAAACCATTCAGCCCCTAACAGCCGTTGGCCATTCAGAATTAATTTATGGCCACGATAGAATCAATTTCATTTCCCAGAGCCACACTCAGAATGGTGTTGAGGTAGATGCATTCGTCTTCTTCTATACCTCTTATATACCCAAGTATACCACATATGGTTTCTTTGTTATCAGTACACCCTAATAAACGTGGCTCCATTTTAGGTCCCTGAAATATTGGACCTGACTGGCAGAGGAGGACTGTAGTAATCACAAGAGATGTCTCAATTATTTCAAAATTCTTTTAAAATATATCGATTTGCTTTAATTTTTCAGCTATGCACTATGTAATTCAGTGAGAGGTAGGAAATTGCAAAATCTGGGCACATATTAGTTATTAATAGAGAATCTTGAAGTGTTAGAGTTAGAAAGAATCTTAAAGATTGTCTAGTTTAACACTCTCACTTCACGTAGGAACCTTTCCCAAGGCCACACAATGAATTAATGATGGAGTTACAAACCCTTGCTCAATGAGTGAAACAAGATTAAAGGACCAACATAGAAGTAAGTCTCAATTAATTTTATGAATAATCATCCTTTACCCAAAGCATTTATCAACAAGTAGCTTATATATGATGTATTTCCTTCCTTTTTCACTAACAGATCTCAACCTAAGACTCCTAAAATAGTATGAATCAGGAGAAAACAGTTAGGGTAACAGTGATATGGGGAGGGAAGAAAATTTATAGGTGGAAAGAGAAGGTAAAAGCCCAGGTACACTGTTTGTGGTGAGGCAAAAGACATTACTTAGAGTTACAAAATGTTAGTCATGACAGGGTACCATTTTCTGTGTTTTTATCTTGGCATGTAGAGAAAGACACTTTTGATACCATTCTCTACCATCATCCTAACTATGAAGTCAGATGGACTAGAAGTGAATCTTCTCAGCCTACTAGGTCAAGGGAACATGGAGTATACGCCTTATTGAGTCTTTTTCTCTCTCACAGTGCCTAACATAGTGATCTGTGCCACATAGACGCTTAATGAGTATAAATTAAAGTTGTCTTAATACATGACTAACATATACAACCAAGCTTGAAAATTATAAATACGACAGCATGTGAAGTTGATCAAGTGAGAAGGTCACTGCTTATTTTATCTTTGATATTTACCAGAAAGCCCTTATGTTCGGTATTTTATCTTCAGCCTGGATCTGAACCAGCACAGCACAAGGCCCAAATCCCACCCTGAGTAATCCGAGTGACAAATCACTTCACTTCTCTCGGGTTTCCTCATGTAAAAAATGAAGGGATGCACTAGATAGTCCCTGAGGTCCTTTCCTAATCTAGTTCTAAGATCCTATGACTTTTTTCATCCTATGCAAATGGCATCCTGGCAGCTTGTCAGCCATAAAGCATATCCAGCCTGAAGGCATCCTTAGTAGCCAGCCATTCTTAATACTTCTGGCTGCAGGACAGAAGACAATATTTTGTTGAAAAAGCAGTGTGTCCTAATTAGCCATTCCTAATTTTCCACCATTAATACTCCAAGGATCTATAGTTCTCGTCAATGCGTATACCCTCTGCCTCCAGATAGCAATGCCTAATAGATGGACTTCAAGAATTGCTGGAGCTGAAAAATCTATCATCCTGCAGCCAAGTTGGTGAAGAGCCTTTCCAAACTTACTTCAGCTGATCCTCAGAAAATAGACACTTGATTTATCCCTGGCCTTTTCTCAAGGTCTTCCATTTTGGTATGACCTAAAGGAACTTACTTTCTGCAGAGAATGCTTTGGAGGAAAACTTTAGTCTTCCAGCATTCCCAATATTCTTTCCCACAACATCTTGAGAACCACAAACATAGTGGGTCAGAAAGAGAGCATGGCATTATGGATAAAGAACTGGCCTTGAAGTCAAGAAGATCTGGGTTCAGGTCCTATCTCTGACATATACTGGCTTTGTGACCATGGCATGTTGTTCAGCATCTCAGTGAACTCTCTTAAGATTATAAGTTGCAGAGAAGTGCTCCTCTGGATGAACAGAAGGAGTTTCCACACCAAGAACTCCCCAAAGATGAACTCACAGGTCTTGGCCAAAAGAGATAGAGAGTCAAAGGTTAAGCAGAGATCTAATGACTTGTGGTCTTACATGGACATAGTCAATTTAAAATTTTGTCATAGCCAAGAAAATTTACCACAAATGGCTGATAAATTATTTTTATGGTTAAAGATATAAACATATGCCATCAAGCTTAATAAACTTTGATTTTTTTATAGACCCTATTAGAACTGCTAAAGTATAGACAGTCAGTCAGTAAACATTTATTAAGTACCCATTATGTGTCAGCCAGTGCAGGTTGGTGGTGCAGTCAATACTGGGCTTGGAATCAGGATGGCTCATCAACATGAGTTCAAACCCAGCCTCAGACACTTACTAGCTGTATGACCTTGAGCCAGTCACTTAACCCTGTTTGCCTCAGTTTCCCCACCTGTAAAATGAGCTGGAGAAGGAAATGGCAAACCACTTCAGCATCTTTGCCAAGAAAACTACAAAGAGTTGATGCAACCAAAACAATTCATCAACAACAAATGTTGGGGATGGTGACAGGAAGCTAGTGGGCCCAGTAAATTTGTCGCAGAGAGATAAAGTAGGAGATGGTCAGACTTTGAAGAAAAGATTAATAACAGACATCACACATAGCAACTCAGCTAGATTGTCATCAGGAGCAGAAGAGCAGCATGGACAAGTTAACACTCAGCATGGCCCTTTTGAGACTTGGGGTGGCAGAAGGACAAGCCAAGTCATTGACAGAAGAGTAGGTGGCATTCATTGACACCCCTGCCCCTTTTCTTTCATGATAGCCAGCAGACAGATTTTCCCTTCCTTTTTTTCTGGACAAGGAAATAAGGCAAGAGAGTATAAAAGTGCTTCAAGATCGACACAAGCCCTTCATGGTGTAAGAGTCTCTAAGAAGAGCATTTTAGAGGTATGGATATTTAGCAGTGACTTAGGTCTTTTCCATTTATGGATGTTACTGTCCAATATGGTGTCCAAGGGCACCTAGAATGAAAGTCAATGGTTTGGTCATTCATTCAAAAGCTTGATTTATGCCATAAGCTTGGTTTATCTCCCTGAG
This sequence comes from Vombatus ursinus, assembly GCF_900497805.2. NCBI lineage: Eukaryota > Metazoa > Chordata > Mammalia > Diprotodontia > Vombatidae > Vombatus > Vombatus ursinus. The sequence continues at coordinate 5,654,992 of NW_020954588.1, forward strand.
AAAACCATCAGAATTAAAAGGCTGACTTCAGCAACAGCAACAACTCTCATTTTATATTGTACTTTATAATTCAAAAGCATTGTCCTCACACTCAACCGGAAGGAAACTGAAAAGAGCCCTAGATTTGGATGAGGTGGCTTAAAATCCCAGCCCAGCTGCTTATCGCCTGTGTGACCTTAGGCAAATCATCTCTCTCTGGGCTTTTTTTCTTTAAGCTTTAAAATTCATTAAAATAATAACAATAATTATAATAATTCAGTCATTTTCCAGTTGTGTCTCAGTTTTTGTGACTCCATTTGGGGTTTTCATGGCAAAGATACTGGAGTGGTTTGCCATTTCCTTCTTCAGGTCATTTAACAGATAAGGAAACTGAGGCAAATAAGGTTAAGTGACTTTCCCAGGGTCACACAGCTAGTAAGTATCTGAAGCCAGATTTGAACTCAAGAAAATGAGTCTTCCTGACTCTAGGCCTGACACTCTATCCATTTGTACCACCTAGTTGCCTGACAATGAATATAATAGCTAGCATTTATACTATAGTAGCTGTATATAGCATGTACACCTACTATGTGCTAGGTACTTTACTAAGCTCTTTACAAATATTATCTCATCTGATCCTCACAACAACCATGGGAGACAAGTACTATTATTATCCCCATTTTACAATTGAGGAAACTGAGGCAGAGGTTAAATGACTTGCACAGATTCACACAACTAGTAAGCGTCCGAGGTCAGATTTAAACTCAGATCATCCTCATTCCAGGTCCAGCACTCTATCCATTGTGCCATCTAGCTGCCTCACAGATAACAATGGGGCTAAAAGGGTTTAATATATGCCAAAATATTCAAAGCAGCCATCTTTGTGGTAGTAAAAACAATTGTAAATTAAATGGGTCCCCATCAATTGGTGAATGGAAGCACAGTAGTAGAGTAGAAAGAATGATGGGTTTGAAGATAAAGGTTCTGGGTTCAAATTCTAACCCAATTAGAGCATTTGACACGTCCTGTCAGATGTAGTCATTGTATCAGAAGTTTTTGCTTGTTTATCTTTGTCTTAAAGGTTCAATTTAGAGTAGGAAGAGGGCTCCCCTTGGAAAGACTATGACAAAAAGCATCAATAAAATGATGCTTTCATTTTTAAATTAAAAACAATAAGTCCATTGGGGGCAGCTAGGTGGTGCAGTGGATAGAGCACCGGCCTTGAAGTCAGGAGGACCTGAGTTCAAATCTGGCCTCAGACCAAACACTTGACACATTTACTAGCTGTGTGACCCTGGGCAAGTCACTTAACCCCAACTGCCTAAAAAAAAAAAAAAAAAAAAACAAGAGTCCAGCTGTAACCACTAGCCAATGATCTCTCCCAGTCCCTTCAAGCTCTAACTTCTGGAAAACCTGGGTGAATTAATAACAAATTCTAAAGTTATTTAAGCTATCTGTCCCAATGTATAAAGCTATAGTTGGTGTATTATACTAAATTATCTTCATCTAAATGCATGCATCCTAAAAAAAGGAAAAAATTACAGAAAGATTGCTACTAGAAGGTGAGAACTTGGGTTCACTTAAAAGCTGATCTTATCTGCATCCTGAATAAACCCACTGCCACCACAAAAAGTCTCAAATAAGATTAAGAGCCTTGAATTGTTGGATTTTTCTGCCTCTGCAGGAAAGACATTCACAAAGCCACAAAATCTCTTATTTTGTGGTATACAATATGAATTAATAACCACTTAGCTGCTATAAATATCAATTCCAAAATTAAAATGTTTATTGGTAAATGAAGGAAATTTTAAAAACCCAGAATGCCCTGTGGATTATGCTAACAGCAGCACTGAGTAGCTTAGCAACCAGAACCAAAGTCAGACGTCATTGGCTGGGTATTGGACAATGGTTGTTATCACTCCAATCTTACCTAGACCATGTGAGTTATCAGCATCATAAGCTATGACAGGGATAGGATACCTAGGGACACCCATGACCTAAAGAAGCAGTTTTACTACCCTGAGTAAGAAGGAGAAAGAAAAAAACATCTGCCTGTATTATTGGAAACACTCCTGAATCATCCATCACAGTTCTAGCTGCTTTGCAAACTTGCTGCATGGTCTACTTGTAATTAGTTATACTGATCATGGTATGCACTGGCAAAGATACCAGAATAGGGAATAATCCAAAAATTATTTCCTTTCTTCAATACTAAAATGACCAACATAATTCGAAATTTTAATATAACTCTTGGATACTGAGGGAATTCAAAACACTATATTAAACACAATAAGTTATGCAAAATGATCAAGCCACTTAATCTCTGTGGGCCTCAGTTCCCTTATATGTAAAATGAAGAGGTCTGCCCTCCTCAGAGTCACAAATTCTCAGAGTTGGGAGAATCCTCAGTAGGAATCTACCCATACAACAATCCCATCTGCAATGCCCAGGTTTTGCTCAATGACCTCCAAAAAGAGGGAAGTCCACCACCTCCCAAGGCATCACCTTCCACTTTTTAAGTTTTCCCTTGCACTAAGCCAACGTTTGCTTCTTTGCACCTTACACACTTTGCTCCTCATTCTAGTCCAGCAGTTTTCAAAGGTTCTCAAAGTGTGGTCTATAAACACCTGGAGGTCCTCAAGTGGAGGCTCTGCTGGGTCAGAATTATTCTCGTAAGAATGCTAAGACTGTATTTGCTAATAAAATACTTCTTTTTCGAATTGCATGTCTGTGTGAAGCCATCTTTCGTTCCTAAACTTCAACCAAAACAGCATTGCAACACTGGATAAAGAAGGGGATATGAGAATCCAGCTGTCTTCTATTAAGCCAAACAGTATCAATGTGAAAATATATACATATATATATATATATATATATATATATATATATAAGAACCACTGTTCTACTCTCTAGGGTCAAAAGGAATTGGTCGAAGCCCCCTTCCACCTGACAGCCCTTTGCATGCAGAGCAGAGGTCCCAGGGACCTTCGCCAGAGCAGTGATGGCCCACTCCATTGGTGGATCACATACTATAGACCAGAAGGTTACTAAGGTCCAAGCCAGACCTACCTAACCTTATGTGAGTCCGCAATTCACTGCCTACATCTAATCTGCTTGTGCAGCTTCTCCATCTGGCCCATCATCTTCAGGGTTCAGCACTCCTTGCTGGGAATGGACTTGAATACCTTTCAGCCTGATCCACAGCCTGAAGCACGGCTGGTCTCTCATTTTCCCTGGCTCATCTGGCTGGGGGAGTCATTTTAATTGACTAGTCCATGCCCTTCCTGGACCAGACAAGTAATTATCTGGGCTTAAGGAGCTCTCTCATCCAACTCTTCTTGAGTTAGCACAATAATCCCACTTTGCTGGTGCAAAGGCACAATACGTGACCTCTAAAAGCCTCCAAAGCTTCTATCTACCCATGTGCAGTTGAAGTTAAACCTGAGCTAATTGTTTACCCTTGTAGTTTATCTATGAAAAACAGGGGTGGACATCACTTCACCTGCTAAAGGTCTTGCTCTTTCTGCTGTAAATACCAAGATTTAAGCTTTGGAGGAACAGGTTATTTCTGCACCACCAATCAGCATGCAAAGCCAAGCCTTGTGTTTAGCAAACTTACTTCTGAAGAAAGATTGCATTCTGAAGTTTCTGCTCCCTGAACTGCCACCCCCTCCCCATCCCTGCTCTCTCCTTTCTAACTTCCTGGACAAGTTCAGCCTGGCAACCACAGAAGACATGCCTCAGAGGATTAGAAAATCCTAAGCTTATGAAGAACTTTAAATGACATCCAGTCAAATCCATACCTGAAGTATCAACATCAACATCAACAGTGAAGTAAGTGGTCATTCAATCTCTACTTGAAGACCTCAAATGATTTTCAACTCCTGAGGCAGCTCATTCCACTTTAAGACAACTGTAATTACTTGGAAGTTTTTCCATATGTTCAGCTGAAATCTTCATAAACTTCATTTAAAACATTAATGAAAATAAAAATATAATTTTCCCCATCCAAGTTCACAGACCCCTTGAAATCCATCCACAGACCCCAACCTAAGAGCCCTGCACCAGAGCAAAGCAAACAAGATCTGATCTCATCCCTCTTTGTCTATAGTCCTGACATAGCACTATCTATCCCCCATTTCAGGATTTGGACAACAACTTGAACCCAGCAAGAAGGACAGTGTTCACAGCCCCAGCTCTGATTACCATCAATCCCCATTAACTAAAATAAAGATGGGGGGTAGAGAAAAAACTGATATAGGGAAAAGTTCTCTGACCATGGAGTCAGGAGACCTGGGTTCCTATTTCACTACCACTACTCATTAGGTAGGAGACCACAGACAAGTCACAAATTGCTTTCACATTATCTTAGTACAAAAAAAGCTTAATAAATAAAGAATAATAAAATAATAATAATAAAATTAATAATATTATATATAATTATATATTGTTATAATATATTATATAATATATATTATGATAATATAATAATATATAATTACATTTAAACATATAATTATTTAATTATATAATTATGTTATATAATATGTAACAATATATAATAATAATAATAAATAATAAAAATAATAATAAAAAGCTTAATAAATAAATCTTAATACCTGTGGTATCTACCTCATGTAGTTTCTGTTCGAGGTGTAGCTTATAAAACGCCATTAAAGCTTAAAACTACACTACAACTTTTGGAACACTATACTTTTGAGAAAATCTAGCACTTCATCTATAGGCCATATGGCCATATCTTAAACCTCAGAGTAAGGCACAGACTACAGACATTTTCCCCATTTTATATATGAGAAAACTAAGACTGACAATGATTGAGTGACTTGCCCATAGTCACTTAACTGGCAAGTATCAATGGCAGGTTCTGAACCCAGAACCCTCCTAATGCCAAGTCTGTGGCATCCCCCAAGGTTTCAGGATGATAACTGGATATTAACAAGTGGAGCATCTGGGGACACTCAAGAAATACTCACTTCAGTGTAACAAAGATCCCCAGTATAAAGTTCTGCCACTTCTATGGTTAGTGGAAATAGGTAGTATTCTCTTCTGCCCTGCCCTGACCCACTCTGGCTATAATTCCATATAGGTGCCAGTCTGTACCTCTCTATTTAAAAGTCCAGGGGTGAAGTGGATATTGTCCCCCCCTTCTCCTCAGAAGGAATCTGTACCTCTCCATTAGTAATTAGCATAGTCAATCCTCTCCAAAATGGTAGGAGCCTATTAACCCCAGCCTTCACTTTCCATACTCTTTTCTTCCGAGTGTCCTCTCCCCCACCTTTCTTGAGATAGGTACCTGGTTCCTTCACCTCCTCCTCTCATCAAATGCTGTTCTCAGAAAAGAATATGATAGATATCATTTACACCTTAGTGTGAATTAAGTGCTACCTTTCCCAGAGATATATCCATTTTAGATCTTATCTCCAACGGTGGACTAAAAGTTGTCACCTGTGAAAAGATCTTCAGGCATCAGTGATCAGATGTGGGATCAGAGGGATCTTTCCAACAGCCCTGAAAAACTATTTGATTTAAAATCAGAAAATTCAGGTTCAAAACCTGGCTCTGCCACTCACTACCTGGGTGACAGTAGAAAAGTCATCTTACCTCTAAGCCTCAGTTTCCTAATCTGTAAAAAGAGATTAGAGGAGATGACCTCTAAATTCCCTTTCAACACTACATCTATTATTGCCCTCAAAAGCATCCAGGTGGCCAACTAGTCTATATATGAGGAAAGTCTGTGTTGGGTACTGAGGACAGATGGAGGAAAAGAAGGAAAGTAGAATCTTGGCATGATTATATATCACTGGATGCAGTGTGTGTGTGTGTGTGTGTGTGTGTGTGTGTGTGTGTGTGTCCCTGTGAAGATCCCTTATTTGTGACCAAAAATATTTACCCCTAGTATATATTAATTAACCAAAATAGTTCTACAAATTAGAGCAAGGAACCTCTTAAATTAATAAATGAGAGGAAATTAATAAGCAAGGGGGTAATGTCAACAGTGTCATGTTTATTAGAAATTATGCAAATTAAATGCAATAAGGTGGAAGTGTTTTGTTCCTACTCAATTTCATTTCTCAACATTTGATAGTCATGCCCCTTTTCCAGCCCTTAATGCCAGCACAAATGCCCAGGATGAGCATAGGCACTTCCAAAGCAGGACTGCCCCCAGAACTAAGAGCCAGGGGTGGGGGGCTGCTTCCCCCTATTATGGAACTCTCCATTTCTTGGCTACTTGGCTCCAGTCCTCAGGCTTGCTCGCTGGATCACCCTCATTAGAAATCCTGCCAGGCCAACCCACTTCCTTTCCCAGCGGAGCTCCTGCCCGACACAACCCACTCTTTGTATGCCCCTGGAATCAAAGGATCCTAGATTGTGGAACTGGAAGGGACCTCACAAACAGCCCAGTCCAATGCCCTCATTTTCCAGATGAGCAAATCGAGCTCCAGAGAAGTTAAGTGATTTGACCAAGGTCACAGAACTGGTCAGTAGCTGAGCTGGGCTCCAGGCCCAGGTGCACTGACTCCACTCCAAAGCCAGTGTTCATTCTCGTACAGAAGGCAGCCACATTCACCATTAGTAGCCCCTTCAAGGCAGCCTTTCTCTGTCTTCTGGGACAGAAGCCATGGCCTCAACAGGAGGGGCTAAGTTCAGACCAAGAACCAAAAATGGAGATCTCCTCTCTCTTGATGCCTGCCAACAATGTTCTCTTTTGTACTGAGCCTCTTTCCCTGTTTCTGCCTCTTTCTCTCTTTCTCTCTCTCTCTCTCCCCCTTCCTCCTTCCCTCCTGTCTCCCTCCTATCTCCCCTCCCTTTCTCTCTCTTTCTTTCTGTGTCTCTATTTCCCTTTTTCTCTGTCTCTCTCTGCCACTGTCTCAGCCTCTGTCTCTCTTCTTTCTATTTCTCTATTCCTTTCTCTCTGTCTCTATTTCTCTTTCTTTCTTTCTTTCTTTCTTTCTTTCTTTCTTTCTTTCTCTGGTATTGTCTCTGTATTCTCTCTGTCTCTGTCTGTCTGTCTGTCTGTCTGTCTGTCTCTCTCTCTCTCTCTCACAAACACACACACACACCAACACACCAACACATACACAAACATACCCACACATTCACTCTCACCACATACCCCAGTCCCCAGGCCAGCAAAGTCCTGTCCTCACACACACACTAATGCACATATTCTCACTTGCATACCATTACACACCAAAGCCCCATCCCACAGCCCTATTCCTACCCAAGAGCTCCTTAACATACGAATACACTCAAAAGCACACCTACTCTTATTCTTACATTAGTCTCCAGCCCTGAGAAACCACCCTTCTCTTCCCCTTCACACATTCACTCACACCCTGGTGCCCAGTCCTATGGGCCCCCCATTACTCTCACATACCTAAAACATTCACACACACACACACAATCACACTCATTATGTCCTCTTTAAACTTTATCTCTCCCCTAATGTCTATAGCACAGTGCTCCCAGTACACAGTAGGTGGTTAATAACTGCTTGTATCATTGGTTGCATTTATATCAAGGAAAATCTTAGTGACAATTAAGCACCAGGGAAATTTCCTGGCAGCTCAGAAGGTGTTAGAGCATCACATGAGTCCCAAACAGAGCAAGAATACTGGAGAAAAAAACGAGGTGGCAAAACTTCTTTACCAAGGATATGGCCAGTCCCAAGAAGCATCCAAGGACAAAACTACCTCTAGAAACTGTCATCACCTCCAGTAGAAATGCACATGTGTCTGCCCTCCCTATGGGCCAAGGGAGGGGCATTAGCACTAAAGCCAGGTTTGTAACGTATGTACAGTAAGAATGCCTAAGTGAAGAGACAATGAGTTTGTGGACAAATAAGATTACTCTCATTTTCTGCTCTGTCCTCCCCCTGGGTTTTTCTCAGCCTACATTTCTGCTTTTTCCTTTCACTACATTCTGAACCATCAAGAGGCTTGTGGGATCAAGTAATTATAAGCTCCTTTTGCCATTCTGAAACTGAAAAACAAATCCAGTGGGGTGAAGATTTGGGGGGACCTGAGACAGCAGACTGATGAAGCTAATTAATCCACAGCCTTTTTTTCTCAAGCAAAAAGCCCTTGCAGATTTCATAAGCTCTGTTCATGATTACTGTTACAGCACAGATAGACACTAGCAAAGTGCCAGACCAAATTAGGCTATAAGGAAGCCAGAGTCCAGCAGCAGACTGGCTTTAAGAGACAAGCCTTAATAGGAAGAAAGAAAATTGCTTACATCCTTAAGAGAGTGTCAACAGGAAAGGCCAATCAAAACAAAAAGTTAAGTTTAATTCCAATTAAGCTAACTTTTTATCAACCCATTATTATAATCATTTTTACATTTGTAAGCCACGCTTTACCCCTACATTTTCCCCCAGACCAATTAAAATTACTAATGCTGGGAATCTCCTGAGTTTCAAGTAATCAATACTCATTTTTTCAAAAAGGCTAGGCAAACATTATTACTATGTGGTATGAAAATGCCTTTGAAGAATAGACAGAAGTTCCTATCAAATCTGCTGAGAGCTTAGTACCTTCTCTAGAGAGTTATCACTCTTCCAAATCAGTACCACAGACAGAGATCTTTTAGCACTGCCTCCAGGGCCAAAGACAAAGGGAGCATCAGCGAGAAGGTTCTGACGGTGCTGGGATGTGGCTAAACCTCAATGATGGCTTCACCCCACACTTTCGAGATGCATTTTTATTATTGAAATAAATATCATGGTGTAATCAGTAATATCCAATTTAATATAGCACTTTCTGGATCTAAAGAAATAGCCTGAAAACAAATATCACTATATCTGGATTCTCTCCCACTTCAACCCATCTGATGTGGGGTGGTCTGATTGAGCCCCTTCCTTCAAGGGGAAAGGGAGACAGAAATGGCTGGAATGACTGATTAGAGGGATGGATAGATGGATAGAAAGAGTATTTATTAAGCACTTACTATTTGTCAGTCACTGTGAAAATCACTGGAGATACAAGTATAAGCAAATAAAACAGTTTTTTGTCTTCAATGAGTTTGTATGGTAATAACAGAAAACAGTACATAAAGGGGTACTGGAAAGGAAAGGGGGAAGACCTGGGCCTGGTTCTGGACAAAATAAAGCAAAAAACTCACCTATCGCACAGAACTAATAGGGAACCGGGGGTGGAATCCGAATTTTCCATGGGATGGCAATGATCAGTGAGTAAAACTATGGCAAGAAGTGTAAGAGTGGGTTACAGCGAGACAACGCCAAAAATTTGCCTATCACAGCCCTAAATACTGTCCCTAAACGCGGTGTCTATCCTTTTCTTAGCACTAAAGATTGTATTTAATGGAGTCTGGAGTCTTCTTATCATAGCTTGGTACAGAGGTGGGGAACCTGCGGCCTCAAGGCCACATGTGGCCCCCTAGGTTCTCAAGTGCTGCCCTTCGACTGAATCCAAACTTCACAGAACAAATCCTTTCATTAAGGGGATTGGCAAGCCTTGGCACATCTGTAAAGAGCTCCATTCTATAAATTCATGGCTCCAGAGAGAGCTAATTACTCAGCTTGTGGTTATGTTTAAGAATGTTCAGAAGAAAACTTGTACCCCTGGGTGTCAGGGATGTGGGAAAACATGTCTCTCTGTATGTTCTCTTTGTGGGTGATTCTTCCACCAGAGGCTTGTATGCATTTGATAAACCCTGTAGTTGAATTACTGGTAGGTGTGACTACGTTTTTGTTCCTTGAAATCCAAAACAAGACTAATGCATCTCCCTACAGACTAAAAACAAATTAATCTTCCTAAAGGACAGCTGTGATTATGACATTCACCTTTTCATTGGCTCTTTATTGGCTACCAAATGGCACAGGCATGTCAGCATGGCAGAAGGATGGCATGACTCAGTGTCTGGGACGGGTCAGATGTGGTGAGCTCTCATCAAACAGCACAATCCTACTGTGGGAACAGAAGGTCCAGTTTGAGACAGGACATCAACAGTGGTGAAAAAGGTCCCAGAAGCCTTGCTTTGGATCCATGGGCCTTTCCAACTTTACCTCCCACAAATTCCTTATGGTATTTGTTGTTGCTGTTCAGTTTTGTCAGTCATGTCTGGCTCTTTGTGACCCCATTTGGGGTTTTCTTGGCAAAGATACTGAAGTGGTTTGCCATTTCCTTCTCTAACTCATTTTACAGATGAGGAAACTGAGGCAAAAGGGTTCAGTGACTTGTCCAGTGTCACACAGCTAGTAAGTGTCTTAGGCCAAATTTGAACTCAGGTCTTCCTGACTCTAGGACTGACATTTTATCCACTGTGCCACCTAGCTGCCCTTCTTATAGTACAGTCAAATTTAAATAGTCCCAGTTCCCTAAACACACTTTGGGCTTTCATGTCATTCCCTCTATCTGAATTATCATTCCTTCTTGCCATCTCCCCTAATGACCCTTTTTGAAGACCCAGCTCAAAATCCACACCTTCACAATGTCTTACCTGATCCCTACCCCAGTCAGAAATGCACTCTCCCTTCCCTGAACTCCACAAACACCTACCATATTCTGTCCTGTTACATTTGTGTACATGTCTTATCTTCCTCATTAAGTTATAGTCAAGTGTATGTCTTATCTCCCCTCATAATTTAAGGGTAGACATTTTATTCATCTTTGTACAAACACCAATGGGCGCCTAACAAATGTCTATTGCATTGATAAATTATTAATTTATTCCATTTTCTTTCATTTACACTTCTCCAATACTTTCAAGATTTCCATTCCCTTCTTGCAAGAGAAAAGGTCATAGTGGAAACACCTAACCACCTAATATCATTGGAATTTGCCAAGCCTTCTTTGTGGAACTTATTCATTCTTTCTTTTTTGTAAGTTAACATAGTGTTTCTTAAAGTTAACATTTGAGTTACTATGATATTTTACTTTGTAAGACAGCAAATCATGCCCCATTCTATCTATAAAGTATTACTAGTTGTCACGTAGTAATCCCATCGTTTTGAGATTCCTGACAACTTTTGCAAAGAAAAGGGACAGGAGCTATAAACCATAGGCCAATTAATTTGATTTCAATTCTAGGAAAAAATTCTAGAATATATTATTGAAGAGATGACTAGCAAACATTTAGAAAAGAAAGTAGTGATTACAAAGGGCCAATATGATTTCATCAAGAATAGGATATGTCTGATTGGCCTCATTTCTCTTTTTGACAAAGTTATTAAATGGGCAGAACAAGGGAATTACATAGAACTGGCTTACCTGGATTTTAACTAAGCATTTGCCAAAGTCTGTCATTCTATTCTTGTGAAAAGAAGAAAGAAAGAAAAAAACAACAACAGCAATATGGGCTAAGTGATGGTATAAGTAGGTGTAATCAGAACTTGTTGACTGGCCAGAACCAGAGGAGTGCTCCAAGGGTCTCTAACTGAAACTGTTCTGTCCAACATTTTTATGACTGACTCAGATTAAAAAAAAAAAAATATGGCTAGGTTGCCCAATGGTTAGAGAACTGATTGAACTGTGAATTGATCTACCCATTTTGGAGAGCAATCTGGAATTATGCCCAAAGAGTTATTAAACTACCTATACTTTTTGACCCAGCAATACCACTACTAGGTTTATTTTCAAGATGATTAGCGAAAAAGGAAAAGAACTTATAAGTTTTAAAATATTTATAGCAGCTCTCTTTATGGTGACAAGGAACTGGAAATTCCAGAAATGCCTATCAATTGGGGAATGGCTGAACAAGTTGTTGTATACAATCATGATGGAATACTACTGTACTGTAAGAAATTATGAACTTTTTGATTTTAGAAAAACATGGATAGATTTGTACAAAATAATGAAGAGTAAAATGAGCAGAATCTAGAGAATGTCATATATAGTAATAGCAATATTGTTTTAAGAACAATTTTGAGTGACCTAGCCATTTTTACTATTATAAATACCTAAACTAACTACAAAGGACCTATGAAGGAAGATGCTCTCTGCATCTGGAGAAAGCACTGCTAAATAGAAGTATGTATAGGATGATTTTACAGATATGTATATATTTGTGTCTAATGATAGCCATCTCTAGGAGGGGGGAAGTGGGAAGAGGGAAGGGAAAAAAGAGGAAAAAAAGAAATGTACATGATAATTTTATCATATATTTAAAAGGAATAGCAAGCTGTACATAATAGATTTCCAGTTTCATATGCAATCATCTTTTTAAAATTCTACTGTGTTATGGAAATGCTAGTTTTATTTCAAATAAAATAAATAGAATTTTTAAAAATAAAAATTTTAAAAAGATAGAGCACTGGGCCTAGAGTCAGGATGACCTGAACTCAACTCAGGCTTCAGGCACTTGTTAGCTATGTACTCTGGACAAATCACTTAACCTCTGTCTGCCTCACTTCCCCCATATGTAAAATAAGGATAATAATAGCATCTACTTCACAGGGCTGTTGTAAAGATAAAAGGAGATAACATTTGTAAAGTGTTTTGCAAACCTTGAAAGTGCTATATGAATACTAGTTATTAATAATAATAGCTAACATTTATATAGCATCTACTACATGCCAGGCATTGTGCTAAGTGCTTTACAATTATTATCTCATTTGATCCTCACAACAACTCTGAAAGAATTGCTATTATTATTATGTTCATTATTAATTTATATGACTTGATTATCAAATCTGCAGATTAGACAAAACTAGCAAGGATAGAGGTTAATACGAAGGAAAACAGTCAGAATTCAAAAAGATCTAGACAAACTAAAACATCACCTTATATATTATCAAATAAGATAAAAATTAACAGGGCTAAGTGAAAGACATAATTTATATAATTTAATATATATCATTTATTTATAATCAAAAAATCAACTTCACAAGTATACATTTGAGAAGCATGGCTATCTCATAACTCATCCAAAAAAAGCTCCAGTGGGTTTAGTTGAATGTAAGCTCAACAGAAGTCAACATGGCAGTGTGACAGTCAAAAAGACAAAGAACCACCTTGGGCTGCATTAAGAGAGGTATAGTAACCAGTACTAAGTAGGTGATGGCCTACCATGCCCATGGGAGACCACAGCTGGTACAATGTGTCCAGTTCTGGCCTCCACATTTTAAGAAGGAGATTGATCAACTGGAGAGTGACCAGAGGAGCACAAGCAGGTTGAGTCCCTTGAGTTAATGCCTTATAACATTCATTGAAAGGAGCTGGGAATATTTCGTCCAGAGAAGAAAAGATTTAGAGGACATGATTGCTAGATGTCTTCAAGTATCTGAAGGGCCTTTTGAAAGAGGGATTCAACTGCTTGGACCCAAGGGACAGAACTAGCAGCAATAGATAAAAGTAGTAAAGAAGAAAGTTTAGGCTCAGAAAAATTCTGAACAATTGGAGCTGCCCAAAAGCATGAGGTTCCTTCTTTCTAGAGGGATTCAAGCAAAGGCTGGATGGTCACTTAATGGATATGTTGGCAAGAGGATGCTTTTTAGGTGTATGTTAGCTTAGATAGCCTCTGGTGTCCCTTTCAATTCTGAGATTCTGTAATTGGTACATCTCTTCATTTTCTAATCAAGAGAAAGAGATAGACTTTTAGAGCTAAAAGAGACCTTGGAGATCCATCAAAACAATTTAAAAACTGCTTCCCCCAAGCTATGCATTTACAGTTAAGAGTACCTACTTTGAGAGTAGATATCTATTTCAAGAAGAAACATAATATGCAATATATATATATACATGTATATCCATAAATTAATAACTTTGGTATTACTCTGTATAGGTTTATTTGCTTGCTTCCACCAACAGCAGAAATCATTTTTTAAAAATAGGAAGTCTGCTGACAAGAGTTTCAAATTAAACATACCTCTGTGTCATGTCTTTATCAATTCTTCTCATGGTATTTTCCCAGGAGGAGTTTTATAGTTTTGTTGGGGTCCAGGTGGGCTTCCCTGAATATCATGATATAGATGGTAATCAAGTCAGAAAATCCCATTCAGAATGTTCCGCATATCTGATTTCAAGATCTAATGTTGTCCTCTAGTGGTTTCAAAAAAGAATTGGGATCCAGTCCTGAATGCTTTACAAACTCACTATTTTGGAGGGGAGGGAAAGGCAAAAGAAAGGCAGACTAGTCAGAATTAGGGGAAAGTCTGAATTATGGAATATTTATGATAACATTACATTGTTCTTAAGTGTATGCAGTTAACATGATTGAATGACTAGCAATGGGCTGTTAAGCAGAAGTCTAGCTAGCCATGAGTAAAGAACCATCTGTAATTAGCAAATTGCTATGGTTGAATTATATGAATTGTTGATAAGAAAATGCCACAGGGGTCTTTGAAGCACTAGATGATAGTTGACTGTATGTACAGTGGTGCCAGAAGGATTAATGAATGAATGCCTTTAATGTAACAGCTCACAGAGACTAAGAATGAGAAGCAAGGGATGGACGACCTGAGCAGTCCACTCTTATCACAACATCCCCCTATTAGGACATTGCAAGGTCTCCAGTGTGCTGTCTAAACAATGGATGGCATGATGTACTTATAATAAAACATGGAGGATTTATGTTTAAAATGTGGGTAAGAAGGAATGGAGGGATTGGAATTTTCCTTAGTCATTCTCAGAAGCATTAGAGAAAAATGTACGTATGTGAAAGAATCACAGATCTTCCAAAGCCTCCAAGGCAGGGAAAGGGTCTAAGTCTAAGAAACTACCACTTAATGAAGATTTGAAGAAAGAAAGAAAAACAAGGATTCTCATAAGAATTGATTAAACAAGAATGGTGTTTCTCTTAATATAGTATTTACCTATTTGGAGTTGAATTTGATTAATGTGGCTCAAGGTTCTCTCTCTCTCTCTCTCTCTCTCTCTCTCTCTCTCTCTCTCTCTCTGTCTCTCTCTCTCCCCTTCAGTTCCCATGGGTTTAATTATCATCTCTGTGTAGATGACTCACAGGTCTATATATCCAGTACTAGTCTCTCCCCGGAGTCTTTCCAACTGTCTCAGAAATTTCAGATGGATGTCTCAGATATTTCACAAATTCCACAGGTCAAAAAAATAACTTGTAATATTTTCCCCCCAAAAAAACCCAGTCTTCTTCCAAACTTCTCGATTTGTGTCCTTGGGTCATTCACTACTTCAATCCAAACTCCATAAAGCCAATAAAATGATTTTCCTTAAGCTTAAATCTGACCTTGTCATTTACTTCCCCCCAAAGCTGCTAATAGCTTCCTATTGCTTTGTCCTGAGCCCTCTTCTGTTCTTCCTCTGTATCAGAGCTTCTTAACCTTGTTTTGTTTCATGGATCCCTTAGGCAACCTGGTGAAACCAATGGTGCCCTTTTCAGAATAATGTTTTTAAATATATAAAATAAAATAGATAGCATTACAAAGGAATCCATAGTTAATGAAAACAAAGTTGTAATTTTTCTCATTCAAGTTTACAGGTTCCTTGAAAGCTATCTATGGATGCCCAAATTAAGAATTCCTGTTCTATACTCTCTTGTCTTGTGATCTAATCATTTCCCATGGGTTTGATGATCATTTCTACTCAGATGATTCCCAGATCTATACCTACAGCCCTCATCTCCAGTCTAGCATCATCATCTCAAAATATACATCCCAGAGACATCTCAAACTCAATGTATCTCAAATAGAACTCAATTAGTACTTAAGATCTTTACCCTTAAACCTTTCCCTCTTCCCCACTTTCTTATTACTATTGAGGGCCCTGCCATACTCCCAGTAACCCATGCCAATAACCTTGATGGTATCCTCAGTTCCTCACTCTTACTCATCTTGCATATTGAATCCGTTAGCAAATCTTGTCATTTCTACTTTCACATCATCTCTCTCATGAGCACTCCAACCACATAGCCACCACCCTAGTCTATCCCCCTATCATCTCTTGGTTGGACTATCACAATAGCCTTATAACTGGTCTCTACCCACTTAAATGTATCATCCATTCAGCTGACAAAGAGAATTTCCTAAAGTGTGAGTTTAACCATGTCTCTCTCTCTTTCACACATACATACAAACACTCACTTATACATGGGTGTGCATACACAAACACACATATATGCACACCCATACACACACATATGCACTCAATCAATCAACTCCGGTGGTTCTCTACCACCTCCAGGATCTTATATGTTCATTGAAAACAGGGACCCTATCATTTTCCTCTTTGTATTCACACCACCAAGCAAAGTGTTACTTCTTACACACAGTAGGTGATTCATAAATATTGAAATGAACTGGCTTTAGTGGGGAGCTTTAGGCACAGTGATGACACATGACTGGGTTCTAAAGGGGAAAAGAAAATTGGTACCTCAACAGAAAGACTCATTGTCGCATAGAAAATATAGGAGAGTAAATTAATGTGACTGATATTCAAGAAATGAACATATCAGACTTTATACAACCAAATGAGTAACGTCTCCTTCAAAGTCTTCACCGTGGAAAGCCATATGTTCCTTTGAGTAATATGCCTTGCGTTAGACCAGCAAAATCTCAAAAGGCATCTGTGCTGCTAAAACAGTTGAAGTCAAAAGATCAGATTGCTTAAGGGCAAAGTTAGTGGGTAAGGAATTCAGATTTTCCAAACTTTTATTAATTAGCAAGAGTTTGTGAACCATAATCCTTCACTTAGGAAAGGAAAGGAAACAAGCATTTATTAAGAGCCTACTATGTGCTAGACACTGTGCAAAGCACTTTACATATAATATCTAATTAGTACTAAGTTCAACCTACACATATCCACGTGCTCATTCATAGACAAGTACCATTCCTTCACTCATTAGCATAAGGAAACAACAGTCCCTGGGTCCCAGACTCCTGTAGCTGAATGCCTCACATCGAGTTTCCCTGACCCACTTTATCTTTTTATGCAAAAAAAAAAATCTTTTGTTTTCTAGTTAAGATTTGCCTTCCCAGAAATCTTACTGTAATCTTGATTCTTTAGGTCTGACTTTCCAGAAATTATATTGTTACCCACAGATACAAGACAAGGGTTGGAAGAGGGGTTCCACAAGAGGACAGGAATCCAAGGGCATAGAGAAGACTCTGGGTGGGCCAACTTCATCACTACCCACACCTCCCATCCTCGTCTTCAAGACCATTTCCTATTTTTCCCCATGAACCTCTCACTCCCTCAGTAGGGAGCAAGGGCCCTGGGTAGATCATCTTATTTATGCATCACCCATGAATAATCAAGTCTAGACATGAAAAAAGACAGCATCTCTCTTCAAAGATCTTCCTTCCAACAGTGCTACTTACACAGTTCTTATTATGGGCCCAAAGGAGTTAGTCAATACCTAGGAAGTAATGACATGGTGGATAGAGGGCTAGATTGAAAGCCCAAGGATATGAGTTCAAAACCAGCTCTGCCACAGACATACTACTTATGTGACCTTGAACTTAACCTTCCTGGACCTCAGTTTCATCATCTGTAAAATGAGAAGATTAGAATAGATGATCTCTGAGGTCCCTTTCAGTTCTATATTTACAAACCTCTGAATCAGGGACCAATCGATTTTTTTCCCCTTTAGAATCCTACTAAAGGATGGTATCAAAAAAAAGGCAAATGGTAGTTATGGAAGGAAGGCAGGAAAGTGCCAAAAAGTAAAACAGAGACAAAAATCAGAAAGGGAAATTAAAAGAGAAACAAAAAAGCACACAGTAGGGAAACTGATGAGAGGTTTCTGAGGCAACTAGTTATATGTGCTACTGGTTCTCTTACCAGTTTAAGGAACTACCTCTCTAGCAGGAAAGTTTATTACCCAATGTAGCAAGAATCTACAAATCACTTCTGCCTTCAACTAACATTTTGTCCACACATTTCCCCTTTGGAACTTAAAAAAGATTCAAAATCTCCAACTGACAGAATACACTGATTTTTTTTCCCCTAATCATGGAGGTCTGAATGCTTGCAATATTGCTCAGATCAGACAAACACTTAAGAGAGACTTTCAAAACTTTCCCCCAAAACATGATTTTCTCACATATTTTTAAGAGAATTAACAGAGCATAAAATAGCCCCAGTCTTAAATTTAGGAATGTGTCTTGATTTGAGCAGGGCCAGATATGGTTAACTGCATGCAATCAGCACTTTTCAATAATACTGAAATAACGTAAAATGCTTTTTCACTCTGAATTTTTTTAGACTGTAACATTCAGCACTCACTTCCAGATGAATCTGGCAAAATTAAAGTTAAGTTCCATGATTCCTTAGGGTTCCTTCATGTTTCTGGAGGCCTTTCTGAAACCATCCTCTAAAGCAGGGCTGGTGCTCATTGTCCTTCTGCTGTTGTTTGTAACAAAATATATTTCTGTTTTGTCTTATTGTTTCAGGTTTCAAATATTTCAGCAAGTCTGAAACCTCTCTCCCCTCTTTGTAGAGGTGGGAAAAACAACTGGAAGTTTATTTCCTTGGCTTTGGCAGACAGGTCAGCTGGCGTGCTCAGGTAGAATAGATATACCACTGACAAAAAGGAAGGGCCTACCAGCCCAGGCCTATGGGAAGTCAAGGCTGAGCTCTTAAAGTTTTGTGACAGTGGATTCAGAGTCAGGCTGACCTGAATTCCAAATAGCTGTGCTGCCCATTAACCTTGGGCAAATCACTTTACCTTTGGAGGTCTCACTCATGCAAAATGGAGGGTGGGAGGGATGTGGATTAAATTAATCAATCAATTATTAAACAATTCTGTGGTCCAGGTACTGTGCTGGAGACTAGGGATACAAATACAATGAATGAAACTATCCCTCCTGGCAAGGAGTTTACATTCTAATGTGGAAGACAACAAGGACATATAAGAATATATGCAAAACTCTCCTTCTCAAAGATCATCAGTGGCTCCCTATCACCTAGACAATAAAATATTAGAAGGAATGTAGAAAATTGGGAAATACTTTCACAACAGTCTCTCAGATAGGATATGATTGGGTTGGAATATTGCTGTGGCATAGAAAATGATGAACTGGTTGATTTAGAAAAACATGGAAAGACTTGCACTTATGAAGGAAGATGCTATCTACCTTCAAAGAAACAGACGACAAGTAGAAATAAGCATAATATGGTCTTACACACATACACACACACCCACACACATATGTGCATGTATGTATATATGAATATACATATATGTGTGTGTGTTTATAGATATCTAGGTATATTGTGTGATATATACATGCATATATACATATACATACATATATACATCTATATGTATGTATATGTGTGTGTGTGTGTACATATATATATATATATATATCTGCACTTATTTGCAGCCTTTTTGGTGGTGTGGAGAAGAAGGAGAAAAAATAAAGTACAAAGTGCACAGCAGATAACAAAAGAAAACCTACAAGGAAGCAAAGAAAAGCTGGGCGGCTTTGTAAACAATGTAAACAATGTATTTATTATATAGGCTTTCTTGAAATGAAAATTTATTGTTCTATATTGAATCTTATGTTCTGCTGTGTCTGTGGCAAATTTTTTTCTTTTCTTATTTTCTATTTAAGTTTAAAATAAATTTTAAAATTTGCCCCAAAAAATAAAATATAATAAATATATTAAAATATAAATTCCTTAACCCAACATGTAAAGCCCTTCCCAATCCAGCTCTCACCTACCTTCCAGCTTGATTCCACTCTATTACTTTTCATGCATTCTATTTTCCTACCAAACTACACTAGTAGCTATTCCCCAAATTCCCCATTCCAGTTCCTGCCTCTGAATTTCCACAAGCCCTCCCCGTGTCTAAAATGGGCACATCCTCCCCATTTCTGCCTCTGGAAAATCTTGGCATCCTTCAAGGCTCCACAGAAATGCAACCTCCTCCATGTTTCTCCAACCCCCTAGCAATAGGCAATGTGCCCTCTCTCCTTTATTGTCTTTGTACGTTGCTTTGTACATTTCCTGAAATAGAATGTAAGTTCCTAGAGGGCAGGATCTGCTTCATGTTTGTCTTAGTATCCCCCACAGCCAGCACGATGCCTAACACTTAATCAATGACTGTGAATTTTAATTTATTGAAGGAGAAATGGCACGCCAGGAAGAAGGTTGTTCCATATCAGGGAGACTACCTCTAGAGGGTTTGAAGACAGGACTAAGGGGGTAATGAGAAAGTCAGTTCACTTGAATGGAGAGTGAAAGAGAGACTACAGGAGAGGCTGAAAGCCAGTATACAATGAAGGTTCATCAGGGATGTGGTATTGAAGGCAGGAGTCAGAAGTCCCACTTTAAGTAAATAAACATCCCTCCTTTCTTTCCAGAGGTGGGAATCTATGAGCATGTAACACGATGTAACTGCTTTTTCCTCTTTTTGAAATTGAATGAATAAAAAAAGGAAGTATTTATTATACACTCACTGTATGCAGAGTGCTGTGCTAAACAAAGGAATACAAAAAAAGAAAGAAAGACCATCCTTGCTGTCAAGGAGTTCGCCTTCTGAAATAGGGGGAGATAACCCATATGGAAAGTTTCCCCAAGTCAGATGGAAGGGCCAAAGGTCCTTGGGCTGTAGCAGCAAAGCATATAATCATAAATCTCCCTTGATATCATTTCCATGGATAAAACCACTTGCATTTGCGACAAAGGCTTGCTCCCTGGGTAGGGAAGGAAGGAAGGAAATAAGAACCTATTATGTGTCAGGCACAGTGCTAAGCCTTTACAACTATTTCATTTGAGCCTGACAACAAATCCGCAAGGTAAATGGTATTATTTTCTCCATTTTACACTTAGGGAAACTGAGGCAAACAGCAGGTAAGTGACTTGCCCAGGGTCACACAGCTTAAGAAGTATCCTAGGAGAGATTCAAACCCAGGGCTTCCTGGCTTCAAATACAATGCTCTACATGAGTTTATGTCATCAAAAGTAATCTATCACCCACCTGCTTGCCAACCTTCTGATGACTGCCCTGCCTAAATAGCTGGGCTGGTTATAGGACATTGGACACACAATCACCAGGACCTGTATCAAAGCCCTTCAGGTTGGCAGGGCCCTCCAGTGTTTGGGCTTAGCTGACACATGCCAACAAGAATCCAAAGTCACCTCCAAGTCATGAAGCCTGAAAATGCTGACAAGTCACTGTACAAAGTTAACAGACTCAAAAATATATTTGTTGTGAAAATTGTTTTTGCATGACTTTTAATTTAAATGAAGGTGTTTTATTCATTTCTATCATCACTGCTCTTTGACCCTGGGCAGGTCATTTAACCTCTGTCAGTCTCAAGTTTTCTCATCTGTAAAATGGGGATCATAATAGCACCTCCCTCCCAGTGTAGTTGTGAGGACCAAATTAGACAGAGCATTTAGCACAGTGCCTGGCACACAGCAGACACTTAATAAAAGTTCATTCCCTTCTCTCCTTTCCCTTCTTCAATATTAACAGCATGACTAGAAGTCCAACTCAGGTTTTCTGTAAATCACATGGGGGAAGAATGGGCGGGGTGTGAAGAAGTACAGCTGAGTTCAGAAAAAGCACAGTAAGAGTGTTCAGAATCACTTTTAGAATAAAAGGATATGCTATTAGAACTGCAAAAGAAGTAACTTTCTCTTGGCACACATTCTCATCTCAGGGCAATAATATCTTCTCCTGCATGTAAAAATCAATACGTCCAACAAAAGTAAGAATTCATATTAGATCATTCAAACCACTAACCTTATCTCTGAAATTGACATAAATACACTGGACTGATTCCAAACTGTCCTTTCACTTCCATGAATTTTGAATATTCTGGGAAATGAAATTTTCATCAAGTATACATACATCAATAAAGCAGTTAAGGATGTACGAGGACATTTTTGATTGAATTGAAACTCAAAATATGACTACCGAAATGTATTTTCAAAGCAAGAGGATGTCTGATCTCTTAAAAAATGTTTTCAGGGACTTTAAAAATAGTCTTATCCAACCCTCATTCTTTGGCAGATGAGAAAACTGAGGCCCAGGGAAGGTGAGTAATTTGCCAAACATCACACAGCTACAAGGAATGGGTTGCATTTTCTTCTCAATATCTGATTATATGAACCCTAAGTGTGGAATATAATTCTGTTCTTAATAATAGCCCAGGTCTAGTTGACTCCTCATCCAATGCTCTCTCTGTCCACTACCTTTTGAGGACAAAGACAGTCACTGAACCTATGATTTCAGTGATATTGGGAACTCCTGGCTGATGAAACTCCCTCTCTCAATACATGTTGGCACTTTCTCTGCAATTTACAATCTTAGAGAGCTGCCTAGGGCAGAAATGTCAAAGACACAGCCCATCACCCATAACACTCTCCCATGATGCTGCCAGAGATACAGTATGATGTAGCAGAAAGAACATTAAGCTCAGAGTAAAAAGGATGGGTTCAAATAGTAATCCTGATCCTAATTCATGACCGTGGGTAAATCTTAAGCCTCAGTTTCTTTATTAGTAATATTGAGATGACAGTATTTGCCCTTCCTACTTCACATGGTGGTTATAAACATCAAATGAGAAAATGTAGGTGAAAGTATTCTCTCCACAATCCAGTCAAACTGGATACATGTTACCTCCCTAAGTAGAATGTAAATTTTTTCAGTATACATGAAAAAACTGAGGCATGCAGAGGTTAAGTGTCTTGCCTGGGGTCACACAGGTAGTACCTGTCTGAAGCTGGATTTGAATTCAGGTCTTCCTGATTCCAGGCACAGTGTTCTATCTATTGCACCACTTAGTTGACTCAGGGGAATAAAAAGAGGATGTGGAAAAGGGAGTTGAAATTCTTGAGATAGCCTGATCAGCACTATATGATGTTTGCCTCAACCTGTTTAAGGTAGAGAAGTATATGAGGGGGTGGTTAAAATTTCATATTTTGGCCATAAAAGAGTTAAATCTTAAATAATTTTTTTTATTGATTGATTGAAATTTTGGTTTAAGCAGGCCTAAGTTTTCTTGTTGCAAGTCCAAATAGTAAATATTCAATTCACACAAAAATCTTTAAATGGAAGTCGGTATATTGTACCTACTTCCTCTTCCCCTATAGCTCCTCCCCACTATTGATCACTTAATATAAGAGGGGAGCATTAAAAACCTGTGGGAAGGATGAAAAATCAAGGATTACAGTCTGCTACAACCCTAGCACTTGAAGCCAACAGACCCCAAGTTAACAGTTTCAATAGGCCAGGCAGAAAATGATGATGTTCCAGGCTTAGGGGCAATGGGTCAAAAACTGAGTAGCCACATAGAGCTGAAAAATAACATGGGATACCTAGGGTGCCATCTAGTGTCAATTTGCACCACGCAAATAAATATGGAGGTCACCTCCAGCACCGCCTGTTCCAGACTTCCAAAATTACTCAGCTAAAACCAACATTAAACACAGATCTGTTCACGTGAATTTTAGAAACAATACTCGAGAAAAGCATAGACTGAACACTAGCAAAACATGCAGACCTACGTGAGGACTTAATAATGATATAAATGATGAGCGGGTCAAAAAACAAGTTATAGAAACGACTGTGAAAGAGAATAGTGCTGAGAAAAGATAAAATCACTGAGATTAGACTAAAGCAGTGCTCAGAAAGAAAAATATCTTTGTGAGAACTTAGAAAAAGAAAGTATTCATGAACTGGATGTATAATTTTTAAAGTTAGAAAAATCTGTAAATGAAATCAAAGTAAGCCCAAAGGAGGAAATTTTGAAAGGTAGAGGAGAAATGAGTAAATTGGAAAAGAAAAAGATTATAGAACTGGTAAAACTAAAAGCTGATTCTTTAGAAAGACTGAAAAATAGATTAATGTTTAACTAATCTAATTAAAAAGAGAAAGGAAAATCAAATTAACCAAATAGAAAATGAACAAGTAGAAATGCATGGATCCAACATAGGGAGCAAGCAAAACAAAGCCCCGGGGTTGAACTCTTGAGTTTCATGGTGCTTGCTGACTTTGAAGTGAGCAAGAAAGGCAGCAAATAGGGGCAGCAAATAGGTGGCACAGTGGATCCAGGAGGACCTACGTTCAAATCCAGCCTCGGACACATAACACTTAATAGCTGTGTAACCCTGGGCAAGTCACTTAACCCCATTGCCTAACCCCCCCTCAAAAAAAAAGAAAAGAAAAAATGAACAAAAGTAAAATAAAACACATTTCATTTCATAATGGATCAATTCTACAAATGTTTGTCAGTTCTATTCAGTGCCATAAATGAATTACACATTATTTGACTTAATATTTTAAAGGTCCCTGGTTTTATCAGTGTGAATACTCCTTCCCCTAGGTAGAGTTCAACTGCTCAACATCTCAGTACACAATTTTCAAGAACTATTGCTGCAGCTGAAATATTGCATCAAACTGTGGCTAATGCCCTGGTGAGGAACCTCTCTGAATTTAGTTAGACTGATTCTTCAATTCAACAACCATTTATTAAGCACTTGCTATACACCAAACACTGTGCCAAGTGCATTAGAGATACAAATAAGAAAAGACAGCCCCTGCTCTCAAGAAGCTTATAGTCTAATGGGGGGAAATAACACACAAAAGGAAGCAGAAAAGCAAGGAGAGGAGGGAAGGATTTATATTCTTGGACAACATACGTACCCGGTTTCCAGCTAGGTATGACTGTCAGAAGATGTGTTCTATTAGCATAGCCTGCAAGAAACCAGGGTCACCTCCATGCCACAATGAAGTATGCAAGTATAACTTCAGCAGAGCAATTAGGTTAATTTTTTTGAATTATGGCCCTTTAATAAAGTCTGGCTCTTCCCTTTAGGAAGAGCCTAAAACTTCCCAAATTGCCTTCGAAGGAACTTTTCTCACCAAATTTACAAATATGAATAAACACTGGGTTTTTCCCTAGTGCGCTGGTGATAAATGGTCATTTTGAATATTTAAATCTCCAAACATATGGTCGTAAATGCAACTCTCAGCCTTCCACCCCACAATGTACCTGTTTCATTACAATTAGCCATCTGGCCTCCCAGGCACCTACAGGCTAAGGAAAAGAAACCAGGTTTCTTTGGAAATGAATAGAAGGTCTTATTTTCCATTCTTTGTATCTTATGCATAGATTATTCAAAATAAGTCCTAGGATAGGAAGTAATGAATTGCAATCTTCTAATTCTCTAAGATTATGTTATTGCTCATTGAATATTCTTTATCACCATAAAAGTAATTACTCCCTTCCCTCCATTTCTCACCAAGTAGAAAAGCAATTCTCACATGAAAAGTGATATCATGTAATGATAACTGGAATTAGGGTTAAATCATGCCCTTATATGCTGATGGTAGTATTACAGTGTGAATGGAATTGTCATTACTTTGTGCTTAAAATTGTTCTAGGCTGCATATGTAAGTGGAACAGTATAATATCTGGGGACACTGAGAAGTTCCCCTCTATCTCCCCCCACATCCACTAATCTCCATCATCTCACTGAGGCTTAGAACTTTACTTTCAGGAACATCATCCCTTGAACATAGGACTTTTATCCCCATTAAAAGCCAAGACTTCTTGGGAGAAGAAACCCTTAACACTGTTAGTAGTCATTTATCTATTAGTGGGAATTAGTGCCAGGACCTTTCTTGAGAGCAATTTTCCATTAAGGACACAGCGACAGTCACTATCTAATATGGGTTGGAAGTTGAGAGAGCAGGGTAGGAAGAGCAGGATGATGAACTAGATTGAGGACTAGAGAAGACTCAAAGTCTTCAAGTCCAAAGCCCTCATTTTACAAGGCAACTGAGAGTTTAAGTGGCTTACCCAGGGGTACACAGATATAAGACAAGGAATTTTTAACCAATGACTCATATTGCATAATAGGTATTGTATAAGAAAAGAAAGAAGAGGTATAGAGGAGGGAAACGGGGCGGGGGGGGAGAAATGAAACATGTCAACATACCGTGAAATAAATTTAGAATGAGGCTTATAACAATATTAGATTGGCCATTTATTTTGATTAAACTATTATTTCAATCTCAAGCTTAAGGTTATCTTTTGAGACTATTTCAATCTGACACATGATCCATCTCCCATGGGACAGTGGAAAGAACACTACATTGGGCACCTAAATGACTTTGACCAAGTCTGGTAAATGAATAGGTTTAAACCAGGTGATCCACAAGGTTCATTTTCAGCTCTGAATACTTGATCCCTCTTCTGGAGTCCAATCAAACCGGTAACGAGCCCTGCTCCTCCTGAGGATCCCCTATCAAGGGAAATGGGCCATCAATATAAAGAGGTATAACTAAGCATCTCTTAGATTTGAAACCATTGCGCCAAGAGTGATGACGGCAGGGAGAAAAACACAATGTGTGCTTTTAGCAGCTCAGCAGTTTCCCAGATGGGGAGGGAAAATATCCTTTGCCTTCAGTAATGATGTCTTATTAAATAAGGCTATCTTATTTTTAAGGTGCCCTTGGGAAAACTTCAATGATCAAAGGCTCCTACCAACTTGAAACTACCTGTTTCTCCTATTAGTAATACATTTAAAAACACAGCTTCCACTCACACCCTAATGGGTCCAGAAGGCTACACCATGATGGCTCCAACCAAGAAAAAGTCTGGTGCTTGACTGGGTATCACCAAGGAACCATGGTGATCATATATTTAGAGCTTAGGCTATCTAGTACAATATTCCACTGCCCATTTTGTAGTTGAGGAAACTGAGACCCAAAGAGATTAAATGTGCCCAGGGTCACACACTGGTGTGGCAATGCCAGGATTCAAACCAAGGTTTCCTCACTTCCCCTTCCCCCTGGTTCAGCATTTTTTTCAGTCCACCATGTTGCCTCTGTTGAACTATAATAGTTGGGAAAGGTTCATCATTAAAACATTGACTACCAGTTAATGAAGTTCCTTCTAGCCACAGTGATTTAGGAAGATTGTCATCTACTAAGATATGGAAGGGTTGGTTGGATCTGTGAGGAAAGATACTGATGAAATCCTGTCTTGGTGATGTAGGGGATTAAGTTAAATAATTGATCAGAATTGAAATGACATGATACTTCCACTCTCTTTCCAATGAAACTGAATTTGGCCTGGCCTGGTGCTGTTAGAAATTGGCATAACAGGAAGCTTAGACTTCCTCTTGCTTTGGATGCCTTCAGTCTAGCAGGATAGACAGCAGGGATGATCAACCTCTGATTTGAGTGGATATTTTCAAAGGCCTGAGAAGAAGGGCTCACTGGTCTGCTGTGGTGTACAGGATTGCAGAGGGCCAGCAACCCAAGTGAGAAGGCAGGGCATTGGAGGAGGGGAAGGAGGAAACCATGGGGTTAGGAATAAGAGGAATTTGGTTTGAATACCAACTGTCATTTACTACTTTTGTCACCTATCTGGGTCTCATTCACCTCATCTGTAAAATGAGGACATTAGACTAACTGACCTCAAAAGACTCTCTTCTAGCTCTAAATTTATAGTCTGCTATTAACTATAAATTACTAAAAAAACTAATAGAAAAAAATAATAAATTATTTGGCAAGCAAGACTGTCTAATTTGGTACTCAATGGAGCTATATTCTCATTGTGTCAAGACCCAGCAAATCCAAACACAGTGGAATGAAGGAGATTCAGTATTTCTGTGAAGTCCATTAGAAAAGCAATGCATTTTTTGTATTTCTATCATGTGAAGAGAAAAGTGTTTAAATGCTTTGTAAAAATATTTTGCTATGTACAGCATTCAGCATTTCCCATAGCCAATCCCATGTGCATCCTAAATACTTTTTTGCCTGCTCTCTGAATAATGAGAGTTCTTAAAAAGAGAGAAAGCACATCATTTTCTCCTACTGATTTTATACTCTGAGGCTAGAAAACAAGACAATTTTTTCTAGAAGAAACTAGCTGGGTACTAACTGTGCTCTCCAAGGTTCTGATGCAGCTGTAGCCAAGGCCCCCAGTCATGATTGGAACAACTGGCACTGTACATTCTGTTTACCTTAATGGAGCTGCCTGTCTAGGGTCTATGCAGGCATAGGACAAGCAGGCTTTTAACAGAACAGACCTTTACCACTGCAACCCTGCGCTGGGCAAAGCCCCATCTTTGAATTTTCTGTGGTTTCAAATCCAGGATCAAATATAAATATCAAATATCAAATCTTTGGTGTAGCTTTTACAGCCCTTCACAATCTTGCCCCTTTCTATCTTTCTAGTTGTCTTACATTTTACTCTCCTTTATGCACATTTTATGATCCGGCTTTCTTAGGAGCTCCCTACAATACCAACACTTCATTTCCTAACTTGATGATTTTTCCATGGTTGTCCCCCACACCTGGAATATTTTTGTCCCCACCTCAACCCTGATTCCTGGCTTCCCTGCCTTCCTTTAAGACTCAGTTCAAATCTTCCTCTTCCTCTCCCCTTTGAAATTACTTTCTACTCACTCTGTAGATGTCTTATATGTAGAAATTTGTTCATGTTGCCTTCCCCATTAGAATGTAAGTTCCTTGAGGGTGGAGACTGTGTTCTTGCCTTTCTTTGTATTCCCAGCACTTAGTACAGTGTCTTGCCCACAGTGGACACTTAATACATGCTTTGGATTTGGGAATACCATCCCTCCCATCTCTTCCTATACAAAGGCTAGCCATCTGCCCATCAAGGCCAAACTAAAGTCCCACCCCACCCATGAAATTTCTGAACTCCTTTCTCCATACTCTCATACCCTTTCGTGTGTGCATTTCTTGATAATTTTACTCATTAATGACATTGTGCCATCCTTTCCTCCACTAAAGTCCTACTCTGGTACCTCATGGTGTGTAAAGTGACTCGTTTTTTGAAGGTTTTACAGGGAACCATGAGCAAGTCCTGCCTACAAAGCAGTAAAGGTAAATACAGACTTGCCAGGGTTTATGTATCTCTGCCAGGGGTGAGGAACCTGCCACATGTGGCCACATGTGGCCTTCCAAGTCCTTGGGTGCGGCCTTTTGACTGAGTCCAAGTTTTACAGAACAAATCCTTTCATTAAGGGGATTTGTTCTGTGAAATTTGGATTCAGTCAAAGGATCACACTTGAGGACCTAGAGGGCCACATGTGGCCTCGAGGCTGCAGGTTCCCTATCCCTGCATCAGTTTCAGAGAGGTTCATGTCCAAAAGGTTAGTGAACAGGTTATGTTGTTGTTGTTGTTTCAACCATACTCAAAATAGCACGCAGATGAATCTGCGATTTCGCCAATGTGGTTCTCCTTCCAACAACAGAGACCCAAACCCATACATGCCTCTCCATCCTGTGAGATCCTTGTCCATGTCCCCCTACAAATTCCTGGGTCCTTACACAACCACAAGGGTCCTTAACCAATTTCTCGGCCCTTTCCTCATTTTATCTTACCTTCACAAATATATCATTAGAGCAGGGGAGCTACCATTTTTTTCTCATTCTAATCTTAGGACCAGCAGCTTTTCCAATCTATCTACTACGGTAAGGAAGGGTTGCGAAATCTGTGGCAGTAGAAAGAAGACACACCAAAATAATCTCAGATCATTCTGAAGCATTAAAGTATTATTATTTAACTCTTTCATGTCTCAATCTTCTCTCCCTAAATCTATTATGAACTCTTAACCCCAGGATCTAGGTTTTATGGAAAATAGTATGGTGTGGTAGACTTGGAATTAGTAAGACATTGGTCCAAATCTTGTCCCTGACAGTTACTAGCTGTGCAACCATGGGAAAGTCATTAACCTCTCTAAACCTCTCTAAACCTTTCTGACTTTAAGTCCAGCACTCTGTCTACTAGCATAGTGCTTGGCACATAGTGAATGGTTAATAAACAATTGCTGAATGGAAATCAATTGAATTATTCATCTTTATCTATCCTCTAATATCTAGAAGAGCACTTGCCTGTTGTAGGAGCTGAGCAAATAATTCCTGAATTTGATTCACTAACTCCACCTGAAAATTCTCTTCACACTCCCAAATAAACATAAAGGAAACATAGTAATGTCATCTTTTATCTAAATCCGGACCCCAACTATCCAAGTACTTTCATAGTGAGAGGCGATACCGGTGTGCCCTTGAAGAAAACCTGCAGGAAGCCCTCTCTGGGAAGCAGAAATCTTAGCAAGGGAGGTTTTCCCCTTCAGATAGCTATTGACAAACAAGAACACCACATCAGCTTCCTTTGTTGTCAGAAAGCAGGGAGATATTTTCCCCAAAGTCCTTTTAAATGTGAAGCGCCATGAAGAGGCAGTTTTTGAAGGTCACAGGACAGAAATTGTAAGGGCATAATGTGGGCTCAGGTGTGCTATCACACAGAGCAGCTGATGCCATTGAAAATGATAGGGTGACAGTCCTCGAGTCTGCTCCAAGCTCTCATATGCATGTTTCAGTATTGCTACATAATATATCCCCTTCCCACTCACAGAGCTATAGTGTTGTTGAAAGAATTAATACAGAAATATGCCAAACGAGCTGAAGATGTTTGAATAGTTAGCAAAATATTATTATCAGCTGGCACATGAATACCAAAGTATTATGGTTCATTATTTTATGATAAGGTTCTCCCCAGATCCCTTTCTTTCCTATTCTTGCCACATGGAAGGAGGCAGCCTACATGAGAAAGTGTCAAATATTTATGATAATTTCTGGAAACAAGTCACATAACACATCAATGTTTAATGCCGATTTCCTTTTTCTTAGTTATGAGAAAGAGAAGAGAGAATAAACTGACATCTAAACATGCTCTAAGGATTCAGATGTTGAAGATCTTTTTCTTTCAATAAATGTGTTCAGAGTAAGAGAAAAAAAATAAAATCCATTCCTGAAAACCTCTCCAGAGCTCATTGGCTGTGTCAGGTTTGTGTGTAATGCAGGAATTCTGAAGGTGGGATCCAATCTTTCTATGGATAGATTTTAGGGGCTCTGTGGCCTGGGATGGGGAAAAATACATCTTTGTTTTTACTAACTTTTGGTTTCCTTTGTAATCCTACATCTTTTATTTTGTGTATTTTAAAAAATATTATTCTGACAAGTTGTCTGTAAGCTTTACCAAGCCATCAAAAGAGTTTGGAACACAAAAAAGGTTAAAAGATCCTAGTGTAATATAAGAAAGGCGCTCTATAATCCAAGCCTGCCCATGTCTTGTTCAAGGGAACCAAGTCTAGGATAATATAAATGAGATTGTATCATGCAAAAGGGATTTCATTCCTCATAATACTGGACTCCATTTGGCAAGACCCACCTCATACTGAATTCTATGCTACCCTAGGTCAGGCTGTGACTGGGTAGGGGTGCTAATAATAAGAGATGCAAAATGGGATAGAGGCTATCTTGGAATTGGGAAGATCTATATTTAAGAGCTGTCTCTGACACAACAGTGTGTGACCATGGGCAAGTCACAAATGCCCTAGGCAGTTTCCTAACACTATCCCATCAATTACAGAGGCATTAGCAATCTGCATTGGTGGAAGGGGTTTGACATTAGGAGTTGCCTATACTCATGAGATCACAGGTTCAGACACATAATAATACTGAGAAAATGTTTGATCAAAGAAAATGCATGACCAAAAAAGGAGGTAAAAAGAAAGATAAGTGATGGACAGACATCCTATGTGCCCTTTTTGTAAATACGCAAGATCAAGAAGGTTCATAGCATATTGGGAAGACCCCCTATGAAGATTTCTAAAAGGTCTCAGACAAAAGTCACACAGTCCAAGAACCACTAATGGGTTGTATTCTGCAGCACTGGAGGGATTATTATCCACAATAATGAGAAATTATATTTATAAAGTCTTTGATCCTCATAACAACACTAGAACATGGATAAAATGGAAATATGTTTTGCATGACTTCACATGTATGATGGGTATCATATTGCTGACCTTCTCAATGAGTTTGGGAGGGGTTAGGGGAAGGAAAAGAATTTGGAATTCAAAATTTAAAAATGAATATTGAAACAAAAAATAATAACACCACACATTTTTCCTGTAGATACTATATTTTTGTCCCCATTTTCCAGGTACTAAGAGATTGAACCCACACCCAAGTTTTTGTTGATACCAAGTCAAATACTCTTTCCATTACAGCACCCTGGGACACATATTCATGTGATGGAGTCAGGAGCAGTAGTTTACAGGACTAAGGCTGCTAGGTAAGAGGTCTGTGATGACAGACACGTGACTTCCCCTTGGGTTTCTCGTCTAGAAAATGAAACAGTTAAAATAGATTCTCTTCAATGCCCTTTCCAGTTCCAACTTTCCATAAAGTTCCTGTGTGTTATTCTAACTCAAGCTATAGTCTCATCACTCAAGACTAGAAAAAGAATAAAGTTAGAAGAAAATCTTGTTTGTCCCATAAGCATCATTGGAATCCCTAAGCAGTTTGAAGTTGTCATTTTATTTTTCCTATTTCTTCTATTTCTTTTTAATAAGCACTTACTCTATCCCTCCAAATTAAAAAAAGAAAAGGGGGAAAAACCCTCACAATAAATATTCACAGTCAAGTAAAGCTATGCCCAAAAATGCATATTTCCTTCCGAATTTTGAGTTCATTACCTCTTTGTCAGGAGTTTGGCATCATTGATCCTGTGGAATTGTGTTTTGCCATTGCACTGATCAGAATTCTAAAATCATTCAAAGTTGTTTTTTCTTTATAATGTTATTGTTATTGTATAACTTTTTTCCTGGTTCTACTCACTTTACTCTACATCAGTTCATATAAGTTCCAGTTTTCTCTGAAACTGTCTATTTCATCATTCTTTAAGTTAACTCCATAATAAAAGCAAATTAGATGTTTATTTCAAAATGACAAAACTAGCCATTCTTCAATAGATGGGCACCCCCAACATTTAGTTTCCAGAGATTTTTTGCTATTATGAAAAGAGCTGCTATAAATATTTTTGTACAAACGAGTCATTTCTTTGATCTCTTTCTGATATAGGACTAGTAATAGTATCACTAGGTCAAAGGATATACACAATTTTTAGGGAATATTTCCAAATTGCTTTCCAGAATAGTGGGACCAATTTATAGCTCCACCAACAATATATTAGTGCACTTATCTCTCTGTAGCCACTCTTTTTTCTCCTATTTCTAAAAAAGGGGAAATATTTTATTCTCTGGAGAAAGGTGTTTAATAATTTTGTGTCATGGACCACTTTGACTATCTAGTGAAATCTGTGGACTCCTCAGAATAATATTTTAATTACGTAAAATAAAAACATAGGATTACAAAGAAAACCAATAATATTTTAAACAGTTATCAAAATATTAAAAAAACAAAAACAAAAATCCCAGACACCAGTTTAAGGGGGATTATATTTGTATGCCTCTATGTGTTTAAATGAACATTAAACAGGTGTTTCAATGGAGGCAGCTAGGTGGCAAAGTGGCTGAGATTGCTGGACTGAGAATCAGGAAGACCTGAGTTTGAATTCTACCTCAGACACTTACTGAATGACCTTTCTTTCAGTCTTAGTTTCAATATCTGTGAAATGGAGATAGTAATAGCACCTGCCTCCCACAGTTGTTGTGAAGATCCAGTGAGATACAGAAAGTGCCGCCTGAAAGTGCTACATGAAAGTTAACTAATCTAATCAGCACTTAGCACAGTGCCTGGCACATAGTAGGCCTTAATAAATGTTTGTTGGCTGATTGATTCACCACAAAATAAAGGGCTTAGACTAGGCGATCTCTAAGGTCCCTTTCAGACAGAAATCCCATGATCCTATGTATATGACACACAGGTTTCCCTTCCATCACCTACTTCCTCTATGGGCCTCTCTCCTTTGGGTTTTGGGGGTTTTTCCCTACCCAGGTCTTTCTTCCCCAAGTGTACATTCAGGAAAGGTTACTCTGATCAATCAATTACTTTTCTGGTGACCAAAGAGTGCATTATCAGAAGAGACAATATTGACATTGGCGTTTGAATACTATACTTTAGAGTTGAACTTTAGATGTGCCATTTTATCTCTTGGCTTCTTACCAATGGAAGGCATTAAGGATAGAAACTGTTTACATCTTGTTTTTATAGCACCAGAATCTAGTACAATGCCAAGCACACAATAGGCACTTAATTAAAGCCTACTGAATTGAATTTAGTTCTTCCTCCAAGAAAGAGAAAGGCATCTATTTCACAAGGGTTTTAAATGTAAGAGTGGAGTTGATAGATACACTCAATCTAGCCACCCCACCCCACCCCACCCCACTTAGAGTAAGTGGGAAGCCGTTTCAATCAATCTCAGTCATGGGCTTTAGATCAAGTGCTAAAAGTACTTGGAACTGGAAATGACATTGCACTAGAAGTACCTCAGAGAGTCCCAGGAAACTTGGTCATGATCCAGGGTTTTTCGATAAATTATGAAGCTAGTTTAGAAATGGAGTCATCTGAAACATTGGAGCAAGCCTAGCTTTCCAGTAAAACCCTGAGGAGAAACTGCCTAGGGAAAAAGGAAAGGTTAGCCTTGACCAGCTTTCTTTCCCCACCCTCCTTTGGCCAAAAAAGGACCATGAAAGCTTTAAAGGGTCCAGAAGATTTTGGACTTCCCATCTTTCCACCAACGTCTTTGCAATGTCCCAGATAAGTAGATGGCAGTGTCTGAATTGGGAGCCAAGAACATACTGGATATGGACTCATGGCTCTCTAAAAAGCCCAGCCTAAGGGAAACTTCTCAAGCACCCCACAAATTGTAGAAAAGGACTTCCAGCAAGTAGGGGCTATGAGTTACCTCTTTGCTACATGTGCTCTTTAACCTTGAGCCCATTTTCCCCAAGACTCTCTTTGTACTTGTGGGAAAGTATGTCACAGGTGTTTAGGGGTCTGTTGACAGCAACTGCTCTTATGGTAATGTCTTAGGAAATACTCCTTTCTAAAAGTTAAAGAAATATCTCTTTCTAAAAGCTATATGTGCTTAGCAGCACATATATTCAAATTGGAATGATAGAAAGAGGAATAGCATTACCCCTTCCCATGAACGACGTGCAAAAGGACAGAAAATTCCATATTTTAATAATAGTTGATAGAAAAATAGATGATTGATGGGTAGATAAATAATAGATAGAATAATTGATAGATAATAGAAAATAGACAATAAATGATAATAAATGATAAATAATAGATAATAAATGACAGACCATAGAAAAATAGATGACAAGTGATAGAAAATAGATGACAAATGATAGAGAAACAAGTTAAAGATGATAGATAGATAAACAGATAAACACTACATATAATCGGCTGACTAAAATGGTTCTTAACTAATAATCTTGGGAAGGAAGATCACTGGCAGAGACTAGAGATGATGGAATTAGAGAATCACTTCCAACTGCTTAAGGCGACCTCTGTAAGGGGAGGGGACATTTAGTCTTGCTCTAGCACCTCAGAATCCTCTGTGAAAATTGGAGTTGAACTCAGTGACCTCCTCATTTCTGTGGACCACATAAGCAAATAAACATCAATAAAGGATACCAAGACTCCAGATGAATCCAGATGACTCTAAACTCAACTAAACTCATTTATCCAGTGCCATGGCTATTCCACACACCTGAGTTTTCTCAAATAAAAACAGAAGCTTTTCCCTTTAAATATAGATTATTTTATCCCATACATTTTTTTTCCAGAATTAGTTCTAAAATCCAGTAGCTCCTAAGAAAAATTTCAACTATTTCTTGATGACTTCAACTAATAATTATAAGCATTCACTATGATGCAGTATATTCTAAAGGGTTTTAAGGGTGAACAAGGCCATTAGCCCCATATGCTGACAAGCAACCTCTATGTTCATGGGTTCTTGGATCTGCTATTTATAGACTGTTCTCTCTCCTTCCTCAATGTCAGGCCATCAGTTGATAATTCTTATCTCCCTCTAGAATCTCCCTTTTTCATCAACTGTGGACTAGAAAACTAAATGATTAAGCTTCTCAGAACTGGGTGTCAAATAGGAGTAAATAAGGGCTGAGAGAGGTTGTGAAGGCCTCCTCTATAAAGATAATGAATATACTCTCTATTTTGGGCTACTTGGAGTCCTTTCTTCTGACTTCATCATTTTGGGCTACTTTCTAGATAGGTGAATCTATAGATGTCACATTCACTTATGTCACCATGGCTCCAAGTCCTTGTTATGATGGCCAAAGAAAGGGTGCCATATCTGTTCCCTTAAAGGAAAATAGACAGTTGTAAAGAACTGAGTCTGGTTTAACCAACAGTTTTCTAGACCTACTGGGGTTGGGGGAGAGAGAGAGAGTGAAAAAGAACAGAAGAATAAAATTAAATAAATAAATGCCTCACAAGAATAAGGCAACAGACATATATTCTAAGAGCATTCATCTCATACAAGTGAAAAAAATAATCCAAAAATGGAAAGAAGAAGAAAAAAATGAAGGTGGGTTTTTTTTTGGAATGTTTTCTTTTCTTTCTATATTGGGATCACGTTGGGAATAAAAGACTTTTCTTCTCAGTCAAGGACACAAGCATACTAGTCGGCTCCCTCTGGTGGAATATTGATTTTTAGAGCACATCTTACCATGAAATCTCTATTTCCCCAGAGGGAAAGCCAGACTACCACCTGCACACAAACCCTTGGTAGTCCAGCATCAGGATCTAGAGGCAGCAGAGAATGAAAATAAGGAAAAGAGCCAAAGTCAGAATCAAAAGGACACCACTGAGGAACCAATCAGAAGGATTCAAAGTCCCCATTACTATGGTTTTTCATCTTCCTTACTGAAGTGTGTCATTGGCTTCCTCTCCTTTAATGTGTTTTCCCAGTAGTGGGCTGCCATATGTCCCAAGGATGAATCTGGGAAATTGTGCAGAACATCTCACAGAAATTGCTACAATTTCCTGAAATTCTCTTTTCTGATCATAATAGATATTTGCATTTCTACTTCCAGAAAGCCTTCCCCAGGGGGATTTTTCTTCTCCAGCACTAGAAAGTGTCCCTGCTGTAAGGCATTGAGCCTTTGTATCCTAACACCAGCTCCAATCAAAGATTCCAGATCATGGAAGGAGAGCAAGTGAGAGCTGTGATGGGGTTTGCTAACTAGGAGTTAAAGTCAAGCTTTCCCAAGATCAGGGACTTTAGAAAATTCAACACATGACAAAAATTTTCTGGTTGAAATCTATTATAAGGACAATGTAGCTGACCTCTAAGCTGCAGGTCTGTAGACATACAACCGTATGTCTCTTCCCCTAATCAATGGCTGAGTCATTGAATTTGATCTTGGGAATCCTCCAGAGATCATCTGATCCAACCCTCTGTCTGAAATCCAGTGATACTTAAATTATGGAGGACAAATGGTTTTCTAAGCATTTGTTTTGTTAAACTCTTCAGAGAAAGAAATTCCCTGGTAGTCCTTTAAAGAAAGAGTTAAGAATTTGCCCTATATCTCTAGCCTAAACCTCTCATTCCAGGATATCCACTCATCTTTTTAAACTCAAAGATATAAAATGGACAGTATCCAGCTGCTAACAAGAATAGTAAAAGGATTTCTTCCTGACATGTACACAGCATCAATCTGATATTCACACTGGCACAGGGGCAACATGGTGGATTGTGAAGTTTAGTTCAGTTCAATCCAATAAGCATTTAGAAAGATCACTGCACTTGGAATCAGGGCCCTGGATTTCAGACCAAACTGACACTTGAATCCATTTCAACCAGCATTTATTTAGTGCCAGCTGTGTGTAGGAAACTGCCAAAGATGCTGAAGATGAAAAGACAACAACATGGGGTCAAAGAGCTACAAGGGAACACAGATCCAACCCTTTCATTTTACAGATGAGGAAACTGAGGCCCAGGTAGGTCAAGAGGCTTTCCCAAGTTCATATGTCAATCTCTGCCCTCAAGAAATTATAGTCTACTGTGGGTACAGCACATAAACAGATGAGTAAACACCAGATAATCTGGAGAAGAAGATAGTATTATCAAGTGGCAGAAGTCAGAGAGGATTTCTGATCTTTAAAGGAAACTAAGGGTCCTGAGCCATGGAGGTGAAGAAGGAGTATATTCCAGGCATGGGAGATAGTTTGTGTAAATGAATGGAGCCAAAAGATGAGTTAAAGTCAAGCTCAGGAAATCTCAAGTAGGCCAATTTGGCTGAGAACATAGGCTGTGGAAAGGGCAGTGATGGGAAGACAGCCTGGAAAGGTAGGCTGGAGTCCTTTAAATTCCAAGCTGAATAATTTATATTTTATTATCAGTGCAATGGAGAGCCATTGAAGCTTCTTAAACAAGTTCATGACATGGTCCTATCTACATTGAAAAATTAAACAGTTCTGTGGAAGATGGATTGGAGGAGTCAGGGATAAGTAAGGAGGCTATTATAATAGTCCAGGGAGAGGTTATAAGGCCCTAAAGTAAGGTTG
Organism: Vombatus ursinus; assembly: GCF_900497805.2. NCBI lineage: Eukaryota > Metazoa > Chordata > Mammalia > Diprotodontia > Vombatidae > Vombatus > Vombatus ursinus. The sequence continues at coordinate 5,693,212 of NW_020954588.1, forward strand.
ATTATATTGGCCACATGAATGAAGAGAGGGAGAAGATTCAGATGTGTGGAAACGGAATCGGGCTTGTAAATCAATTGGGTATGGTGGGTAAGGGAAAAAGGTGAGTTAAGGATGAATCTAGGGTTGTTAATCTGGGTAACCAGAAGGATGTAGATACACTCAACAGAAACAGACACATTTGAGTGGAGAGGTTCCTAGCCATGTGAACTGGGATAAATGAAAACTTCTCAAAGCCTCAATTTCCTTATATGTAAAATGGGGATAATAATTCTTAGATTCCCTAGGTTTCTCAAATAGGTATGTGTATATGACAACCATATTCGTTGAACCAAAAACTGGGAGGCTCAGGGAATAAGTTTTTCCATGCAATATAGTCATTAAATATTAGAGTAAGAATTCAAACATAAGTATCCTCACTCTGAATCCAGAAATCATTCTGCTAAACCTTAACTCCCCTAGCTATTTGACCTTGCTCAAGACATTTAATTTCTTAGAGCCTTAATTTCCTTCTTTGTAAAATGGAGACATTGCCTGTAATTCCACCTTACAGAGTTATCCTAAAGAGAATAAGATGTATGAAAGTTGATTGTCAACTACAAAGCACCAATCAAATGTAAGATGCTCCTATCTCTGTTGCTGACCTTCTAGGTTAAATTGGCAAGGTACCTAGGCTGCTGAGTCTTCCTTTCTACTTATCACAGGATAATTGTGAAAGGAAGTTAAATGGTACCCACTCAATGGTCTCCTAATAGTGTTCTAGATTTTCATATCCCAACATCCTTCAAGTTAAGTCCTGATAACTAAACAATTACACACACACACACACACACACACACACACACACACACACATGCCAGCTTATTGTGGGGGTTGCAAAGGAGACAAATCCATGGCAATGATCACAAAGTATCACCTGATAAGCTCCAAGAAGCCAAATCAACACTTGAGAATTTTTTAAAAACACACACAGATGGCCTCCCAACCAAAATAGATGAAGCTTTCACAGTTTAATTCAGAATCCAAAGTAAAAAAATTAATCAGTTAAATAAGCATAAACTGTGGTCACATTTTGCTGATGCCAACTAAGCACATCCTGTCTATTTGTGCAATTGTGAAATGAATGGCACCCTCAGGAGAAGGGCTGAGTGAACAAACGTGGAATTACAAAAAAGGTGTATTATACACCTGGCAAATACTTGTTATGCAACCTGGAAGGAGAGGGACTCAAAACAGCACAAATGGACCAAATTTTAAAACAATTATCGACAGACTTTGTAAAAACAAACAGTGAAAATACACTCTCCTTTTCAGAGTTTTACTCATACAACTCTTTGCTAGTACCCATTCCCAGGGTTGAGAATTAAATCATTTTCATCTGCCTCCATAAGCATATATGTACCTCAGTAGTGGTCAACTAGGTGATACAGTGGATAGAGTGCCAGAAGGCTCATTTTCCTAAGTTCAAATCTGGCCTCAGACACATACTAACTCTGTGACCTTGGACAAGTCACTTAAATGTTTGCCTCAATTTCCTCATCTGTAAAATCCAGTATCTTTGCCATGAAAACCACACAAAGGGTCACATAGAGTCACACATGACTGAAATGATTGAACAACAATGTAAGGGATTCATTATTTATAGGTATATTAAAATTCAAAATTATCCTATATTTAGTTAAACAATGGCAACAGTGCCTTTCCAGCTTATTTCAACTATCATATTCCATGTTTGAAGCTATTTTTTAGAAAGTATTTGGATTAGAGGCAGCTAGTAGGTACAGTGGATAGAGCACTGGACCTGGAGTCAGGATAATCTGGGTTCAAATCTAGTCTCGGACATTTACTAGCATGTGACCAATAGCAAGTCACTCAATCTCTCTTTGCCTCAGTTTTCTCATCTGCAAAAATGGAGATAATATCAGTACCTACCTACTAGGGTTGTGGTAAAGATAAAATGAGATGATATTAGTACACTTCTTTGCAAACATTAAAGCACTATGTAAATGCTAGTTATTATTATCAACTTTTAATTAATAAGGAGCTTTGATTATTCCCCATAATTGCGGCAAGGAAAGCATGTCCAAGATGATCCTTCCTACTCTCCTCCACCCCTTCTTCCTTTCAGCTATCTCTGCAAAATGGACATATTAGTGTCTGAGCCATTTTTGACTGGATAATTCTGGTAAGCAGAAATGCTACCTCTTGGAAATGTTCTATACTTGGTTGGAGCACTAAGAATTTTAAGAAAAATACATAACTATTATGATCACAAATGAAACATATACTGTCCTGTATTCATTAAATTTGACAGGTCATTGACACTTTTGAGTCTTTCCATGAATGGAAGCTGGTGAGGTGCTAGCAGGCAACAGGGCAGGAGCCCTTTACAATATGCAGCAATTCAAGAGAGGATACTGTTGTATTCAGTCATCACCATGGGAACCAGCCCTTTAGTTTCTAGGTAAAAATGAATACAAGCTGTAAATCAAAAGGTAATTTTAAAAGAATTCTGGGGAAGGAAAAGGAAATATGCTATTATAGTTACATAGTAAATATCTCCTTCCTATAGTAGGTAAGTTTCTCTTAGGCTTCTAAAATACAGCATTGAATTCTAAACCAAATAAATTTATTTGAGAACAAAGGGAAATTATCCTCAAGACAATAGCAATTTGGTTATCAAGTAGGGTTCATATTTAAAGACTGCAACATAATGAAGGAAAATTTCCCAAATCTGTGGTCATTACATGGGTGACCATCTTGCTCAACTTTTCTCTCTCTCCTTATTTCTTCTAGGGAAAAGAAATACAAAAAGAACCCCAACCCTAGTCCATCAACACCATCCCTTAGTAAGCACTGCACTGCACAAAACAAATTAATGACTGGCTGAATGAAAAAAAAAACATTTATAAAGTATTTACTACATGCAAAGCACTGTGCCAAGTCCTGGGGATATAAATAAAAAGATAAAGACAGTCTCTTCCCTCAAAAATGGAGTGGTAGCCAGGAAGGGACATTTTAGTCCAAAAAAGTAGAGACAAGATGAATGTGGTCATGGGAGAAGACTGACATCGTCCATCCAGAAAGAGTGGCAGAGTTGATTTGATCATGATGGGGAAGGAAGGGGAGGGAAAGAGGCAAGAAAAGGCTACAGTTAGGGAGAAGATAGCTAGAGAGTAAAGAAGTAAAGGCTTTCCTAAAACAGTGAGCCAAGAGAGGCAGTAGCTAATCAAGACAGCAAAATCTTGCAGTGAAAGTTGTGGAGATGAAAGGGTTGAAAGCTGAAAGACGTGGTCTCTGGTATAGAACACAAATTAGCTGGCCAGGACAAAGATAAGGAGAGTAGAGAATGCCTACCCTCTGTCTCCAAACATTATTAATCATGTAAAAAATTAGGACACAACTATACTTTTTTATAAAATTATATACATGTATTGCTGTATAAATAGTATCCCTTGTAAAAATTAAACAAGATACAAATTTTTAAAGGATGAGATGAAGATGAAATAATATTTGATCTAAAGTCAGTAAGGAAGATGAGACATGTTAAGACCCAAGCTTTAGGAAAATCCCTTTGACAGCTAAGAGAAGGATGGATTAGAGGGGAAGAGTTGAGGCAGGAAGACCAGTTGGGCGACTATTATAAGTCAGGCAAGAGGTGATGAGATCGTGAACTAGGATGGTGCCTGTGCGAGTAGTGAGAAGGGAAGATATTGGAGAAGTGTTAGTGATGAAGGTGTAGCAACTGATTGGATATGGAGGAGGAAGAGTGAGTAGCAGAGATTGTAAACATGGGGGACTAAGAGAATGGAGTATCTTTGAGAGTAAAAAGAAGAGGAATGGCTTTGGGAGAGAAATATAATAACATAATAATATCAGTGATGGAGATCACAATCCATCCATGCTTGCTCATCTTATACAATTCACTCTGTCCTACCCAAAATGTAAAGGGTGAAAGTGGAGTTCTTTCCAGTCATTGCCCCTGCTCCCTAGGGGAGATTTACAGCAGAGGGATTTCCCACTCAGAAAGGGAGAGTTTGGAAATTTGCCCAGCAGGAGAGGGACAGAGGTAAGCGTTGTGGTATTGGAGATAAGCCCATCTTCCCGCCTTCTAATTAGTTGATCATACAGCACACTGTGAGGTCAGACCATGGCCTTCATTTCATAGAACACTGTTCTGATGGTTTACTTCCTAACTCGAGTATAGAAATACTCAAAATTTAAATCAAAGAGAATTCAAGTCTCTTAAGACTTCATATTTACCTATCCATGCACATGTTGTACACCCACTAAGAGAAGAATGGAAGCTATCTTGAAGAAGTGGGTGATTTGTTTTTCCTTTTGTACCTCCAAGCCTAATCCAGTGTCTTTTCATTGTAGGTGCTTAATTAATGTTTGTTGAAATGAATGATTAAGTTTAATAATACTGACACCCATGTTAGGACATTGTAGGGAGTAAGGCATAGAACAAACAGGGCAGCAAAGCTTCCCATCTGCGTTACTTTCCCAAAGGAAACCACATTGGATGAACATATACAGTACAATGGAAAGAACATTAGATATGGAGGGGAAAAAATCAAAATCAAATGCTGGGAAATTATAATGACCAAGTTTTGCTCCAGGAGATAGAAGTCAAATCAACAAGCATTTATTAAGCTCCTGCTGAATGTACTTTCCTCTCTTCCTTTCAGAATCAAGAGACTATAGGTACATAGCACTGAATATATCAGACTTGGTTAATGTTTTGGTTAGTTTTGCTGAAACGTTCAACAAACTGTTTCCCCTCTTTATTCTTTGTTAGATATGGTGCCTCTTAGGAGGGACAATAGGAAATGTGTAATGGGGGGAAAAAGATCAATAAGTTTCTTTAAAACTAATGAACAGTTCACATGTCCCAGATGTATCCCACATAGAGGAAGGTCTCTAAGCTCCTAAGTACATTAGGTTGACCACCTGTAGAGGATTCAGGAAAGCCCATAAACAAGAATCACACAGGACAGATTAGCTACATTCTGTACCATTGGAATGAGTGCCCAAACCAAGGAGGACCATAGATCTACTTTGTTCACAACAAACCCATCAGGTAGTTAAAGTCTTATTATCCCCCATTTTACTGATGAGGAAACTGAGGCTCAGAAGCAAAGTCACTTGCCTGTGGTTACAGCTAGTAAAGTTACTCCAAGATCAATGTTCTTTTACACTGTCACTCTGCTTCTCCAGTGAGCAGTGAAGTGGCCCAAAGAATGACTTCACACAAGAGCTAAAATAAGGCGTTTGTGCATCCTGGGCAAGCTTTTGAAAACTGAATTCTCCCATGTATTCCTGTCTGCCAGAAGCTTGGAGCTTCCATTTGTAACATATGCAACTTGACATCACAAAATACCCACATGCCACAGAGAACAGAATTTTCTGGCATCAAAAATATGTACTTTTTTTTTATAAAGTTATAGTAAAAAGTATAGGGAATAGAAACCTGATTTGGAATCAGAGGATCTGAGCTGAAATACTGACGTTGCTACCTGTCTAACTTTGGACAGATCACAACTTGGAGTAGCCTGGGCTTCCTCACCTAGAAATACGCCAGAGGCAGCACAGTATCATGGGGAAGGGCCTGGTTTAGTAGTCTGGAGACATGAGAGTTCTTATTCTAACCCTTCTGCTTCCCATTTGTGTATGACCTTCAGCGAGTCATTTCCTTTCTGAGGAGTCTCTGTTTCCTCCTTTGTAAGATGGGAGGGGGGGATTAAATGACCTCAAAGTTTCCTTCCTCCTCTAAACCCTAAGATGTAGTAGATGGGTAGGACTAGAGTCCCAGGCTTGGTGTTAGGTAGTCCTGGGTTCATATCCTGCCTCAGACAATTACTAGCCATCTACAGTGACACTGGAAAAGTCACTTTCTTCATCTGCAAAATGGGGCAATTATAAAAACTTCTTCCCATTTGATCCCAGTATTGAGTGAGATAATACCCGTAGAGTACTTTGCAAACCTTAATGCACTATATAAATGCTAGCCATAATTTGTCTTTCATTGTACCTCACTGTATATTACACCCTAGGGCTGCTGCCAACCCTCCCTTGGTCCTGATGCTGTTTCTCAAGCCTTTCACTTTGTCATGTGCCTAAGTAATTCACCCAAAAAGTGTTGGGTGAGAACAGTGTGAAAGAGAGGGGAGATTCACAAGCTGGGAAGAACACGGCAAGTGGGAGGGGTGCATAGAAATCAATATTTCAACTTAAGGACTTAAGCGTGCTCTAGGTGTGAAAATACAGTAATCAACACTGAGGTTTCAGCGGTCCTAAAAATAGACCTTCACCTGCTGTGGATTTTTTCATTGGTTACAAAGGCTATTGTTTATTAGGGCAGATGGAAAGAAGCCAGGAAACATTGTTCTCATGGTCCAAAGGAGCAAATCAAGAGAGGAAGACATGGGTAGTATGTTAATGAGTGAGGTGGGAGACGATTAGTGCAATTGCTAACATAGGATCTTTTCTCCTCAAATGTTTAGAAATCTGATCCCCTGACTGTAGTCTGGGAGCCTGAGTGTGCTAATTTTAGATTTGTGTCTTGCTGGGCACAGCAGCTCACATTTCCATCAGTTCACGTTAGTCCCTTCCACCAAACCTTGGAAACACCTTGGTATCTCTCATCTTTAAAGATGCTGCTGCTGCTGCTCATTGGTGCTTGCCACAGAGAGCGAGAAATTTCCAGCCAAGCTGGGATTGTGATTTCCATGTCTGCATAGCTAGTGTACCTGCGGGCTGACAGCTGTGGCAATATCTGTGTTTGAGGTGGCAAGTTACAACTATTTCTGTCTCCTGAGAAGTAAAAGTGGAAGAAATGTTAGGTGTCTGATCTCCCTGAACTCCTCACAGGGGGTGACAAGAATCTACATTGATGTGAGCTGAGAACCACTGAGAGGTACCCAGTGGGGTCTCATTGCTTCCTTCCCACTTCCACCCCCAAACCCTTGCAACCAAACCAAAAAGTGATAGAATCCTCCGCTCCAGAATTCTCAGGGAATGAGGGACATCACTACCCAAAGCATGTGCAGTTGTAAGTATGACTGTTGTTGTTGCTGCTGTTGTCCATTGTCCTTCATTCTTGAAGAGGACCCGTGACATCAAGAGGGTGACATCTTGACTATGATCATCCCTAGAAGCCTGAAGTTTCTGACTGGAAGGGACTAGAGTTGGAAACCTAGCTCTCCCATTTTATAGATGAGGAAACTAAGACTGAGGGGAATGGAATATCTTGCCTGGGATCACACCACTACTAAATATCTGAAGCAAAATTCAAACGAAGAAGTTCCAAGTCTCAAGTCCTGTGATCTTGCCACAACTGTCACTGGCTACCTCACGAAAGGGGTCACCAAGTCACACTGGGGACAAAGAACTTTTCCTTCAGTTGGTTGGTCATTGACTCAAGAAGGTAGCAAGTGTGCATGAGAAAGTCCTACTAATTGCTAATTTAAAAAGAATTCTGAAGCATCATCTCCAAATCAGTCTATAAACCCCACTCCCCCATTGCTAAGACAAAAAGGGTAGAATTGCCCCTACCCTCTCTGTCCAGATGCAGACACCTCTAAAGTAGCAAGATACACTTATGTGGCTATTTTCTTTACCAAAAGTGCCCCCTTGCTAGTCATCTTAACCTACCACTAATGTTTCATTTCATGTCCCACTGTACCATGGAAGTGACCTTGGATTCTCAATAGCTATGGCCACAGGGTACGAACTCTGATAGGTCTTGCCAAGCTGGAGAGCTTGGAACTTGGAACACATACCAGGGGATAGACCAGCTGTCCATTTTCCAAGAACCAGCCCAGTTAAGTTTATAGAAGTCTGTAAGTTAGTGAATTTTCCAACTACAGTCATCCCCAAGACCAGTGACTAAGGCACACAAGGGTTGCAGTCTCTGTTGATGTAGATAATGCATGTAAAGAAAGCACTTTGCAAACCTTGCCACACTATATGAATAACAGTTATTGTTATTATGAAGGAAATCATGAATTTTTGACGAATTGACACCAAAGCGTTTTCTGGAAGGAGAAGAGGTACCATGTGATAATAACTTACATTTATTAAGTGCTTTATGATTTGTGGATCACTTTCCTTACAATGACCCTGTGAGGTGTAGTATAAGTATTATTACACCCATTTCACAGATGAAGAAACTATGAGAGGTTATGTGACTTGCTTGTTGTCATGTGACTATTACAAATCAAGGCTGAAATTCAAGTGCAGGGCCTCCTGACACTGATTCCAGCACTCTGTCCATGATACTAAACTGCTTCTCCATGATTCATTGAAGCCACATCCATTAATGACCAGCCCAGCATATAAATGAAATTTGTGCTTAGAGTCACAGGTGTGGTCTATATGAGTAGTTAAATATAATAAGGTCATTAGGGTATGGATTGGTGTGTGAGTTGTTTGGGGTTTTCTGAGGAAGGGAATTAGCATGGGCGGGGGGAGAGCGGGGTAGGAAGAACATGTTCATGGTCAGCAGTCTTTGCTACATCTATTACACATCCTTGTAGAGTTGTAAGGATGATACAAAAAGCACAATTAAGCTTTTCCTAAAATGCCTAAATGCGCACTGATCAGAGAAAACATGCTCCAGCCTGGATCAGAAAGGAAAACAATGCTAGAAGAGAAAACACCAATTTAGGCAATCACCTGCTGGTGGCCAAGTTAGTTCTGCTCTTGGTAGGAATCAATTCTTGTGGTTAAAAGGTCTCTCCCTGCAGATGTCGCTGAGGTTCTCACCATTACTGAACACAGCAGTTTCTTGAGCATATCTGGGGGGATAATCATTCTCATCTCAAGTCTTTGCTTTTATAGACCACTATCAACAGCAGTGAACCACAAAAAAAGATGGCTTACTATAGCAAATTGCATGCCGTCTTAAGGTGGGGGGCGGGGAGAGATGGAGAGAAAATTTGCAACTCAAAATCTTATGAAAGTGAATGCTGAAAATTAAAAAGAAATGAATTTTTGAAAAGAAAAAAAGAGAAGATGGCTTCGTGAAAAGGACACTGGGCTGAATGTTCAGGTCTCAGAATTGCCACTCATTAGTTACGTGACCTTCAGTGAGCCACTTTCCTTCTCTGGTTCTCAGTTTCTTCATTTGTAAAATGAACAGTTTGGACTAGATGATCTCCAAGCCCCTTCCAGCCTTGGGATTTCATGATTCAAAGGCTTCTGGGATAGCAATCATTCCTCATCAGTCTCAACTGCTAGAAAGGAAACATTTCTACTTCTCATATTTTCTTACTTGATTAAATTCCTCTCCAAAAACTAAAGGGGATTCAGCCTCAACAATTCATAGTTGATAAGTGGTACTGAACACTTCACCAAGAATCAAATTTTTCAAAATTAATATGACTTTAGAACTCTACAGCCCAATTGGAAACCCAGAGACTATAAAAGGGAGGCATTCTGGAGTTCATGCTGTTCCCATTATTCAGATAACATTAATGCAGTAACATGTTCTTTGTCACAAGCAATCGAACTTAGTTATGACTAATGATTTTGAGTTCACATCCTCCATCTTCAGTATGTAGGGGAGGAAAGCAACACTTCTACACAAAGAAAGGCTGGAAAAGTAACAAAAATGACATCTGGCCCTTTTGAAGTTCTTTCAGAGAGCTGCACTTACATTAATTGAATAGCTTATGTCTTCCACTGATCAAACCAAAGTTTCATATTCTGCAAAATTTTGGCCATTCACATACAACTTGTTCCTGCCCTGTGGAAAGAGATGAATTTGAACTGGCCCCCATAATATCTTACCTGTGTCCCACAGAAAAGCATCTCTACTTCTGTTCAATTCAAGGTGCAGGGCTAAGGGAAAACAAAGGCAAGGACTGATGGGAAATGGCGGGGGTGGGGGGGAAGGATCGTCTGGCAGGATGGGAAGCCACAAGTTGGGTACTCTACCAAGTCGAAGGCAAAAATCTTGGCTGGGACTCTTTATGACACAAAAGCTTTAGAAGCCTTGAACAGCAAAACAGAGATAGGAAAGAAACTTAAGGTAGTCCTCACAACTAACCAGAGAATGCCAAGGTAGAGACTTAGGTCCAGAAGAATATTTCAAGGATGGAACATTAATAATGAATTGATGATTTAGTGATTTTTTTATGGTCTTAATGTGATTATTATACTAAACTATAATCTGGTCAATCTAGCACAGACAAAGAAATGGATAAAGAGGCAATTCTTAGTCATTTTATTAGTAAGTTAGACAGCTAGATGGTACAACTAGGTGGCACAGTGGATAGAGTGCCAGGCCTGGAGTCAGGAAGATTCATCTTCCTGACTTCAAATTCAGCCTTAGACACTTACTAGCTGTGTGACCCTGGGCAAGTTACTTAACCCTGTGTGCCTCAATTTCTTCATCTGTAAAATGATCTGGAGAAGGAAATGGTAAAGCACCCCAATATCTTTGCAAAAACAAACAAATGGGATTATGAAGAGTTAGACATGACTAAAAAGACTAAACAACAACAATATGAGAACTAGATGTATAAAATCATGTCATTATGAAAAGCTCTCTTATGCTCTCAGTAATGACCATATTGGGAGCATTTGGTATATTTTTTTTTTTACTGAGATAGCCAATGGTTATCATAAGGGAACATTACCAGTATACATGCAGGCATTCTACATAAAATCATTGAAGCCCATGTCAAGATTTATTTATTCCTGCAAGACTTCTGATTGGTTTCTGAAATATAAGACTCCAAGTTGGGTTTAGGACCCAAAAAAGTTCCTTCCCCTCTGCCTTCTTTCCCTCCAACTAAAAGACACACAACTGCACTGATTGGGTCCACTGAGCAGCATGGCCTCAAACCCAAAAAGTCTTGAGCTCAAGACCTGTCTCTGATATGTACTGGTTGTGTGACCCTGAGCAAGTCACTTAATATCTTATTACTCTAGATATGTCTCAGCAGCTTAGATTTTAAATACCAATGTAAGTGCTGACCTGTACTAGTAGAGGGAGTTCCATCACCCAGGAATTCCTTTTGGCAATATCATACCCTTGGTCCACAATAAATTCATGCTATCTGCTTTCAGCTGGGCCCTCACTGCTGCATGGGCATATTTTCATTCTTCTCTGACTGACTCTCTATCACATTCACCACAGCCACCATTGCAAATCTCTCTATTAACCTCAAACACCAAATTCCACTGCTGCCTCCATCCTTCTTAGCAGATACATATTTTACTAAAAATGAGACTATCAATATGGATTCCTTTGGTTCTCCTCTTCAACTATTGCCTTTGACGCTGTCTAGACAGCAAATTTGTTGTCTAACAACCAGAAAAGTTCATAGAGGTTCATCACCATTAGGTTGGCCACTCAGTGTTCTGGGCCCCATCTACTAAAGCTTGGAAATATAGGAATCTTCTCTGGTGGGGCAGGTGCCATACTGCTGAAACCCCAGATTCCTAGAGTAGCAGAGCTCTCTGGGTATTTGTATCTGTTTCACTGAGCTGGGATCAGAAATGAACAAGAGAAAGAGAATGACTGGATTACATTTAGGGAAATGCATAGCACTCATTATGTTCTCAAGCTGCTCTTTGAGACAAAGACCTATCTTTTTTAATGCTGATATTCTCCTAGGGATGCTATCTGGCTGTGAATTATGGTAACAATCTCTGAAAGACTCAGAATTACAAGTGACTCAAATAGCAATAAAAAGACACCAAATCATAGGCAGCTAACCATATCACCCTCCTCCCTGCTCCAAAAGTTCCAATAGTTACCAGCTGCCTCTAGGATAAAATGTGAATTCCTCTGTTTGCTGTATAAACCTCTTCACAACCTAATTCCAGCCAGGCTGTCCCCACTTACTATACACTACTACTCTTTCCACAGTCTATGTTCCAATGCAAATGGCCTACTTCCTTTCAGCCTACATGACATTCCATCTCCTGACTTTGGATTTTTGTGCAAGCTGTCCATCTGCCTCCAGCCCCCACCATGCCTCTTAGAATTCCTAGCTGTCCTCAAATCCCAGTTTAAGTGCTACAATCAGGTGGATGATCTACCTAATTGCTAGTGCTCCCATCACCAAATCATTTTGTATATATTTTGTATTTAATTATATGTTTGCTGGCTATTTCCCCTAATGAATGTTAGAGGAATTCTTTTTCTCTTCCTCCCCAGTGTCAACCCCAAAACAGTGATGGATGATTATTTTATATAGCAAAAAAAAGTAGTGGAGGGTAAAAATCAATCTAAATAAACATCCAACTAAGCAAAGTCATCCCAAGAGCATTCAAAAATAAAAAATGTAAATATGACTATTAGAAGAAGAAGAAGAAAAATGCAGAAGATTTGCAAAAATTATTACAACTACTTTCTTTATCAAGGATGAAATTACTATACTTGGTCTTTAATATCCCAGTCTCTCAAGTGTTTACAGAAGTAGAAATGGCCCTGAAGAAGACAAAGATGAAGAGAGTAGCCTGACTGGATCAAATACATAGAGAGGAGATATACGCTGGAAGCGATATACCCATGAGGAACTTGAGGAACCATTTCACAAAGTATCTAAAGGAGGGTGATACCAAAGAAATGGAAAGAATTCCAGGCCTCACGACTGATTCCAAAAGGGGTAGGGAACAAGGCAACATCAACTACCAACTTCTATGCTTATTTTCCCATTTATATAAAATGTTTCTGAGAGTCATCAATACGTGAACTGAGGGCTTCCTTGATGAGTACATTAACATGGTACAAGCAGGCTTTTGCAAAAAGTCATCGTCCATTGGACAGCAGACCATATCTTCATCATCTCACACTTGACTGAGAGATGTAGAGAATACAAGATCCTACTGAACTTACTGTTTGTTGTTGTTCAGACGTTTCAGTCATGTCCAACTCTTCATGACCTCATTTGGGGTTTTCATGGCAAAGATACTGGAGTGGTTTGCCATTTCCTTCTCCAGCTCATTTTATAGATAAGGAAATTGAGGTAAACAGACTGAATTGATTTGCCCACAATCACACAGGTAGTGTCTGAGATTTGAATTCAAGAAGATGAGTCTTCCTGATTCCAAGCCCAGTGCTCCATCCACAGTGCCACCTAGCTGCCTGGAGCTTACTGTTTATTGATTATCAAAAAGCTCCCAACTCAACAGAACAAAATAGCACCTGATAGGTTCTTTTATAAGGTATACTATATCAAGATCATTCAATAGTCATTGAAAGTTGTAGCAACAGAATATTGTGCTTAAGGACCTTATGATAATAAACACACTACAAGGGTATAAAACTAGAACATGTCTGTTCACCAGAGTGATAAAAGAGATCCAGCACAGAGTCTAGGCTCAGGAAAGGTTCTCGGTGGAGGGAAGGATCTTCCACAAGCTCCTGTTTATAGATAACATCATTATTGATTAAAGCCCCAGATCATTATAGAGCCTCCTGGAAGATATCTGTGATCACTTAAAGGACTTTGGTCTTTTCCTTCACATAGGAAAGACAAAATGAATGAAGAATGTATAATGCCCACATTTCAAAGATGCTTCTGAATGGACAACTTAAAGAACTTGTCAAGCAATGTACAGACAGACAGATAGATAAACAGATAGATAGATGGATAGATAGATAGATAGATAGATAGATAGATAGATAGATAGATAGATAGATAGAAGTATAGGTACAGATATAAAATAGATATAGATCTGGTACAGACAACAGAGATGAACAATGAGTTATACCCAGAGTTAAAAAGGAGTAGAGCAGGTTGGATTGCTTTGATGAAATTACAGCACATTTTTACTAATCCTAAGCTTCCTATAACAGCAAAGGCCTATCTTTTCAATATGAAAATTTTACCAGATTTGCTACATGGCAGCAAAACCTGAAATGCTACTGATTCCAAAGAACTAAAGACTAGCATCACACAAAGGACAATGGAAAGGAGCACGATGGACATGAGCAGGCTATAACCAGTGAGGAACACTGAAGAAGAATGGGACCAAAGGATATCATCAAAGAACTGTATGACAAATAGAGAAGGGCTGGGCAAGAAATGCCCAGATGATTGATGACAGGTGAACAGCCAGAGTAATCCACTGGTAGCCTCACAATGTTGGGAGAAAGTAAAGAAGGCCTCTAGCATTTTCAGTGGACCCCTTGTTGAGGTGATGGATGAGAGACGGACAGATCAATACCCCCCAAATTTTAAAGGCCTAGAAGGAACCTAACATAAAGGGTTGACCTTCTATGGAATATTTATTGGAGGACATGAATAAGATCAGCACAAAATGAGAAGATGCAGATAGGTTGCATTCCACACCACTAAAAGAAGTTCCTACATTGATGAAATCAAAGATCCATTGGAGTATCAATATGAGTTAGTCTCAACCATCAACCCCACCCCTGCCATACTATAAGTTCCTTGAAAATAACTATCCCACCCACTTATCATGGGGAATTTCGCACTACAGGTGCTTAATAAAAGATTATTCAATTGAATGTAGCCAACCTCCACCATATGCAATGAATGCAAAAGTGAAAGTTCACTAACCTGTTAGAACAAAAAGTGAACCCCTGCTCTTCTGTAATTATCACCTTTACTATTGCAAGAACTTCTTTTGGCCTGTTTCCTTTCCCTGCTTCTAGTTCTATTTCCATAAGATAATCTTAGATCACTAAATGTCAGAGCTAGAAGAAACTTAGAGATCATCTAGTAGATTCAATACAACAAACATTTATTAAGCACCTACTACATACAAGCATAGTGAGAAGGCTACATTCCTGATGTGGGAAAAAGGAATGAGTATAGGTACAAAAATGGAAGAGGCCTAGATGAATCCAAGATGTGATAAATAGCCAATTTGTCTGGAAAGCAAATATCATGAAGGGCAATAATAAAGGATAGGGTAGAATGGAACCAAATTGTGAAGATATTAAATACAAGATTAAGGGTCTGTATTTTATCATAAAGGCAACAGAAAACCATTGAATCTTTCTGAGCAGGAGAATGACAATAGAATTGACTAATGAACGCACAGTGCATTAGGAAGATGAATATGGCAGAGGCATGCAAGATGAATTAGAAGAAGGAGAAAATGGATGCAAAGAAACCATTCAGCAGGATATTACAAGAGTCTAGGCAAGAGCCAAGGAGGCCAGCAGTAGGATAATGGTAGTGATGGCAGTAGAAACAGAAGTATCAGTTGGAAGGATAGCACAGTTGTATTTATCGTGGCAACAGAACTTGGTGACTGCCTGCAAAAGGAAGGCACAGGAGAGGGAGGAGTCAAGATGGAGCTAAGTGGCTGAGATAATAGTGTTCATCCCCTTCATTTTTACAGATGAGCAAACTGAGGTCTAGAGAGATGAAATAACTTACCCATGATTAGACAGTTATTTTACTCACATATGTCATTCATTTGATCCCTGTGTTTCAGCTCAGAGACAAAAGAAAAGTTCTGTATTTGGCTTCCATGGGTTACAATTTTTGGTTTGACCATGGTGCCTTGTTTTCCTTCTTATTGCACAGAGAATAATGAACACAAAGAGCTAAATAATGTGTAACAAAATATTTTTACAGTCCCTTAATTTTTTCTTATTAATATTTTCTATGTCATCAGTTAACTCTTTGGATTTGTTAATTCTCCCCAATCGGGGGCTGACAGATAACTCAAATGACATCAGTGACTTGGACTTCTATATAGAATGTTTAGCTGTCTCTATTCTCTTTCTAAAGTTACACCTCCAGTCACTGTGAAGAGTCCCTAACAATAGGAATGTTTGATCATAAGCATGTATGTGTTTAAAGTGTTTTCATAGCTTGGAGGTAAGAAAGTAAAAGACAATTTAATTTCTAAAAACATGAAAGCAATAATTTTCCAATTTCAAAACTGCCAGGGCCATCTCATGACTTAAGTATATATAGTAACTGAATAAACAATAATGATTCTAAAGATATATACCAAAATCCTCTACCTTTTTGAGCTAATCATCAAACTCATATTACTGCTTGAGAACTAATCAGGCTAATTGTTTCTTTCAGCTTGGCTAGCCACCTTTCTGGCTACCCAGACCTTCCCATCCCTAACAGTGTAAAATGCTTACTTGAAATTGGCAAAGAGGTCAGCACTTGGCAGACTGCCATGTCTAGTTCAATTTGGGTGAGGCAGCAGATGTTTCACCTGTGATTCTGCCAGCCCTGCCAACTTGGAGTCAACCTTGCCACCTCTCAATTCCATGGCGCGACAGCCTTCTGGCTGTCTTGTCAGGCAAGCCTTGCAAATTGTCTGTGGTCAAAATTGGAGGCTTCTTATAGGCCTTCAGTGTTCTACAATGTACTGAGCTTGGTGACTGGAACACAAAAATAGAACCCAGGAATGATGAATAGAGTTGAATTAGAATTGGAATTGAATGCTGCAGAGAAAGTAAAACCTTGGGTTTTGCAGCCCCAGGCAACTGTAAGCAACCACTGAAAGTTTTCTTTGTGAAATCTTTAAATCTCTTGTCTCTGGCCCAGAAAAGGCACTGCAATCTTTTTAAGGCTGGGAAGGACATATAAACTGTTATTCTTTCCTTTGATAGATGATTTTGATTTATAGTAGCACCACAATTAACCTCACGGCTGGAGATTTTCTGTTTGGGAGTTATCACTAGTGAACCTAACCTGTGCTAAGGTGATACTTATTTCTTTGCTATGGAACTGATTGAACTTCAGGCCATAAGTTCCCCAGTCCCCACATCCACTCCAGCTCTTGAAGACCACCGATTAACATATGTAGTTTTCCTAAAGCTCATGCTAAAGACTTTTGTCTTGCCCAATGTTGGCATTGGATAGGAAGACACTGAATGTTCCACAGAACTTTACATTTTCTGCCACCCCTTTGGATTTTCCAATTTTCCCTGGTGCCATTTATCCAAAAGATTGAGTGTTCCATCTCTGAAAACATAGTAATAGAAGTATAGCATTATCTTTGTGGGATAGGGACAGTGTGGGAAAGCAGAAAGACCTTTGGATGTGGAGTCAGAGAACCTAGGTTTGAATCCTATCTCTGACACTTACTGCCTGGATGATCCTGGGCACAAGTCACTGAACCTCTCCAAGATTCGCCTACCTGACCTCTATCATCCGTCCTAGTTCTAAATCTATTGCTCCTATGATCAATTTACAGGTAAAGACACAAAGAAAACTAAACCAAAATCTACCACCTCCTGGCTATCCACACTTGGTCCTCTCAGTCTTGCTGTCTCTAATGAAAATCTTTGAATGAATGCACTGATGCCCATAAAAAGCAAAAAAACAAGCAAACAAAACAAAACAAAACAAAACAAAAACAAACAAACAAACAAAAAAAACCTGAAGCAGGAGTCCAGCACCTTGGAGAGATCTTCTATTCATTCCATGGATTTCCTCCATAGAATGCCAGCCCATCATGGAACAATGGGAAATGTCTCATTTTGTCCTTGTATCTCCAAAATGTAGCATGGTAGCTGGGATGTACTGGGCATTAGTAAATGAGCACTCAATGGAATTGAATTCTTTGGAGAAGCTAAGAAAGAATATATATAAAAAATTAAACAAAATGAGAAGGCGTGGATGGGGCACAACCAACCCGGATGGAGAGAACACCCAAAGGAGTAAGATAACAAATCCACTAACATGCTGAAGCCTAGGATTCTTCCAGATAATTTTGAAAAATAGATACAATAATATTTTAAGTGGAAAATGCCTATTAACTCACATTTCAAGATAAGAATTATCTTTAATTTGTCCAAATGTTCATCCCTCCGGAAAAATAAACTGGAGTCAACAGCCCCTGCTCTTTTTAGCCTAAGCAGCCAGATGGTATAGTGGATAGAGCCCTGGACTCAAAGTCCGGAAGACCTGGGTTCAAATTCTGCCTCATACACTTAAAAACTGGGTGACCTTGGAAAAGCACTTAACCTTCCCTAACCTCAGTTTCCTCATTTGCAAATAACAATAACACATAGCTTAAAGAGTTGTTGCGAAGATTAATTGAGATACTATATGTAAAGTGATTTGCAAACCTTAAAGTGCTATATTAATGTTAACTATTTTTATTATTAACCTTTATGTCATCAGTGTGCAGATAAGGAAATCTAATTGGAAAACCTCGTGCCTTTGATCCTATAAATCACTGGCTTTAGGGACAGTTATCAAAAGGATTCTGAACTATCTCAACTTCTGAGAAAGTTGAAATAAGGAATAAGAGAATAGCTGTCATTATCTCATATGAGTTTGAATTACACAAAACATTCTCCAGGTGCCATTTTTTAAACATTTATAACAAAATTTATAAATTGGAGCTCAAAAATTATAAGTTAAGAATTAGCTTCTTCAACTGAAAGAAAAAAAATATTCTCTCTCCAGCTTTTTTTTTAACATATCACTCCTCCAGATCTGAGTTTGTCCTGAAGGATGTGGTGACCTACATAGAACTGACAAATTCTCATTATCAGAATTCTGCAGCACCCAGGACTGGCAGCAATTGATGAAGGAAAGCTTCAGCGGCAGAAGCCCCCTGCAGTTTCAAAGCTAAACTGGAATGTGTTTCTTTGTACTGAGACAAGAATGGGGTGTCCTTTCAAGGTCTTTGAAATCAGCCTTTGGGAAACTTCTGAAATGGTGCTATACAGATGAACTAGATTTAAAAGGCACTGACCTGACTTTTTTTTTAACTATGCCTGTCTTTCTTTCCATATTTACCATACACACATATACAAATCACTAAAGAAAAAAAATAGAAAGGGTTTCAGAATTATAAAAAGGAAAGCATTTCCCTCCCCCATCCCAGCTGAGGGACAGGTTCTTAATACCTAGTATTCTATAAGTAGAACTAAATTATTTTACCTTATCTAACCCCATCATAACATATGCTCCCAAAACATAAATCTGGTAGAAGACCTGGGTTTTAGCACTAATCCTGCCTCTAATTTATTGAGTGACCTAAGGCAAATCATTGAAGTTCCCTGGCCTCAGTTTCCTCACATGTAAAATGAGAAAGTTGAAGTAGATTGCCTCTAAGTTCCCTTCCAGCAAAAATCCTCTAATCTATCAAGTCAGCTCCTCTGTGCCCTGGAGAGCACCTTAGAAACATGCAGACAGCGTTGAACTGACATCCTTTGACTGACCCTACTTCTAAGGTGCCTTGGCTCTAGGAAACTACTATTGACAGCTGGATTCCAGCTGCTTAACAAGGTACCCAGAGTGGGCAGACTGAAGGCAAAAGAACAATGACTTCAGCAGACAGAGGATGGAGGATAGGGCTACCAAATCTTTCTAATTTCTGAGCATAATACCAAATGCTCCTTTCCTAGTCTAGCTGAACACTGAGCCCTAAGATGTATGATTTAAGGAGCTTCTAGTGGAGTCAACTAGGAGGGTGGTGGATGTGCAGGAGGAAAGCAACAAAAACCCTCAAGCCATCCTACGAAAAACCCTGGGTGTGACTATAGCTGTATATAATCCTTGATGAACAATTTGTGAGGAGGAGTAGCTGTCCCTCCCCCCCAGCCCTAGGACCCAACTGGCCAGTTCCAGTTGGGCAATGCCATTATTTCCTCCCTCCTCCTTATCCTCCCCCTCTTCCTCTGTCTACATGAGGAGTCATACCCTTGGAATATAAATTTTGACCACTTATACTTTGCAAAATATCTTGGGGTTTGGGGACCAGATTTTTTTTCTTTTTCTTCCCTATTTATTTATTCCATCATTTTTTAAAACTGGAAAAATTAATTAACTCTTTTGTCTCATGTAGTTTTCATTAATGATTTCTTGAAATATAGCTCTGGGAAACCAGGCTTGATAAAGCCCATTGGGATTCAAATGGAGCTACTTGATTATGTTTTTAAAGCCAAATCGCTCTGGCTCTCACTGATTGGCCAATAAAAGGTCCGAAGACTCACTCATTGTTTGGGAGCGTAAATAGCAATTGTTTCTGTTCTGGACAGAAACTCAGAGGGTCTTCTCCACCCAGACTGACTCTTTGGTGAAATCAAACTAGGACATTTTTTGTCTCAATTCTTACCTAGCCTTAAATCACTGAAAAGGTGTTGCCTCAGACAAAATAAAACCTGGAGAAGACCTTAGCTTTAAAAGGCCAGGGTCTCCCACTGCATGCAGAGCCATCCCCAGTCATCCTGATCTATGCCTTACCAATGGACTCAGATGACCCTAGAGGAGAGAGTGAGGCTGATGACTTTGCCCAGCTCTGCCTCACTTAAATCCAATTCATTTGCAAGTCATAACATCATCTACCTGATGTCATTGGTCCTCTTGGAGAACAAAGGACAAACAACAATGTCAAGTACTCCCTTCTCCCAGAGCTTTTCTTCTTGCCTCTTAATGAGCTCATGCTCTCTCTCTCTCTCTCTCTCTCTCTCTCTCTCTCTCTCTCTCTCTCTCTCTCTCTCTCGACTACCTTGTAGTCATTTTGGATGTATTTTGTATATATTCATACACATATATATTGTCTTCCCCTATAGAATGTAAGCTTCTTAAAGGCAAAAACTGCTTTTCTCTTTTCTCTTTGTATCCCCAGCACTTGGCACAGTGCCTGGAACCCAGCAGGCACTTAATAAATGCTCATTGACTAATTGATTAAGCATACATTTTATAAACTCATGAATATATAAATTCCTGAATGAACTGCACAAAACTAAACAAAATATCTCAACTTATTGGCACACTGCTCACTAAATATCTAGTGTGGTTATGAAAGAAATCCACTAATGTCTTAGTAGAGTCTTACTGCATAATTAAAAAAAGAATTAAAATAAAATAAAAATGTTTTGTTGTTTAGTCGTTTTCAGTCACATCCAACTCTTTATGACCCCATTTGGGGTTTTCTTGGCAAAGATGCTGGAATGGTTTGTCATCTCCTTCTCCAGCTCATTTTGCAAATGAGAAAACTGAGACAAACAGGGTAAAGTGACTTGCCCAGTGTCACACAGCTAGTACATGTCTCAAGGGCAGATTTGAATCCAAATCTGCCTGACTCCAGGCCCAGCAGTCTATCCACTGTGCCACCTAGCTGCCCCAAAAATAAGAATAAATAATTAAAATAAAATAAGAATTGCCTCCCATAGGGAATAGCCTAAATGAAAAGGACCAAGAAGTAAATTTGAATAAATTAATGACTCTCCTACCAATCATCAGAACAGGATTTTAATGGAAGTCACCTTGGTCTTTTGAGGAGCAGAAGACAAAAGCTGTGGTAGTCCTACCAAGACAAAAAGTTGTGACGTCTGGGCCAGGCAACTAACAATACTGCATGTCTATTGCCCAGGAACCAGCATAGCTGTTTTTGCAGAGGCCCATCACCAAGCTGGCCACAGCCATTTAGGGACAATGTAAACCATGGCCTAGAGAAGTTGCAACCCACATTAGGGTAAAGGGACCCACACAAGTGAAATATAGCTCCTTGATGTAATGACAATGTAGGATAGAGTTTCTTAACCAGGGAATCCATGGACCTCTAAGGAGTCTGTAGATAAAAGTCTAGGGATCTGCAAACTGGCATGGGGGAAAACTTGTATCTGACTTTCAATCATCTCCAACCAAAATCTAGCATTTCCTTCAATTATGAAGGTGCACAACAAACATTATTCTGAGAAGAGGTGCATAGACTCACCTGAACTGCTAAAGGGTTAGGTTAAGATCTCATGATTTGAGGTTTTGAGGTATAAACTGTATTAGTGGTATAATTTGTGCCAAAGTCATTATTATGTTAAAGAGATTAAGGTAGGTTTTTAAAGAATTCAAGCCTATTCCTTATATAAATACCACTTTTTGTTCCACATTTAAACCTCTCATTTGTGTAAATGGTATTTGCTTCATTATTTAAGTCTTATGTGTCATGCCAAAAAAAAGGGGGACTATAGTAAGTTCAGCTCACTAAAGGGTAGGATCTCAACCCTTTGTCTTTCTACATGCTGTTCCTTGGAAGAACCATTCATTCCCAAACTTCAATGACCTCCTCCACATGCATGGTTCCCAAGGTCCTGATCTCTCTCTCCTGAGCACCAGAACTATGTCTCCAACTGCCTCCAAGACAGATCCCCCTAAATATCCTACCAGCACCTCAAACTCAAGTTCAGTATCTTCCCTTTGTATCCTGCCCTTCTTTCTGAGCTCACCAATTCTGAAAGTGGCACCAGCACCACCACCCAAGACCCTGATATGATCTTGGATTCTTCCCTCTCCTGCATCTATCAAATCCAACCACCTACAAAGTCCTATGGATTTTACCTTCAACATGTCCTGCACCATGTTTTCTGGCATGGATGATATAAGAATTTGTTTTGCTTAACAACGCATACTTGTTACAAAGATTTTGTTTTTATTTTTTATTTGGTTTTGGGGGGATGGGGGAACAAAAGGAAGAGAGGGTTGCTAAATAAGAAAAAGAAAAGAATTGTCGGAGCATGTTGAAAATGCACATAAGAGACCAGAGGGAAGGCTCGAAGGAAACACAGACAAGCAGGATAGCTTTGAAAGTTTGAATGTTGAATTTATACTTAAAAGAAAAGCAAGCTGTATGTAGATTCATAGCTTCAGGTCCAATTTTCTTTTGATAGATAGAGATAAATATGTATATATATACATATACATATATGTAAATGTATAATTTATTTGATGTTTGTTAAGTTCGGAATAAAATAAAATAAAAAGTCTCATCTCTCCCCTCCTTCATCCTAGAACAAGTTGTTATAACTCATCTAGCCTATTACAATTAGCTCTGAGTTGTTCTGACATTCAATCCAGACTTCATAATAGCCACACAAATCTTCTTGATGTATAGAAAATGTCACTCCTCTGTTCAAAACCCCTCAGTGACTCCCTATTGACTACTAAGTAATGCCTTATCCTAACATTCAAGGCCCTCCTCAAGCTCCCACCACCTTATTTTGCCAGGCTTAATTCACTCTACTTTGCTGCACATTGGATAATAAATTTGGAGCTGGAGGGAATCTGCAAGGTCAAATCCAACCTTCACATTTCACAGATGAGGAAATAGAAGTTCATAATGGTGGTAACTTGTCCAGAATTACACTACTGTTATCTGAGACAGTTTGAGCCCAGGTCTTCATAACTTCAGGAACATCACTTTAACCACTAGACTACATTGCCTCTATCTACTCTATCCTGGAACTTAGTAAAATCACTCCCTGTTCCTCATATGCATATCACACATTTTTCACCTCTGTGTGCAACCTTTGGCCCAAGAACTAAAGCTCTGCATTTAAGCAAATTGAGTTAAATATTTGGAAGCTTTTCCCAAAGATCTCTTTTTGGTTCATAACCCCACCCAGGGAACAACAGATTTGGCTCATACCTAGGTTATCTACAGAAAGAGAAAAGAGCCCTCTTGTCTCATGTAAGCACTCAGGCTAACAACGCACTGAATGAGGAATACGTTTTCTTTCACTCACCAGAACACATAGAACACAAAGGATTTACATTGAAACCTATAAATAATCAAGACAAATCTCTAGTGAGCCTCTACGTTCCCAAGAAGTATCATGGGCTAAGGTCATCTTACAAAGGAAAAGCACTCAGGGTCAATGGAGAATAGACGCCTCCCTATAACCTACCACCTTCAGTTTTACAGGATTACCCTGGTTGAGCTCTCCTACACCCAGAGAGGTGAAAACCCTCAGGGCTGCTAGAAAGTCAGGCATAGTTTCTGATGAGCTCCTTTTGATGAACTCCACCTGCTCATTTATCACCTTCCTTACATCATTGGTCCTCTTCAAGAATGAAGGACAAACACTAACTCTCACTCTAGCCCTCACTGGTTGGCCAATAATAACTCCCAGCCCAAGCCACTGGTGGTCATTGTTTGGGTTTTGATGGCTCAGAGTGAGGGTAAAAAGCAATTGTTTCTGTTCTGGCCAGAAACTCTGAGGGTCTTCCCCTCTCAAATTGATTTTTCTTTTTTTTTTCTTTTTTTTTTTCAAATAGGCAAATGAGGTCATCTTTTGCTTCATTTCTTACCTAACCCTAAATCACTGAATGGGTGTGGCTTCAGATAAACTGAGACCTGGGAAAGACCTTACAAGGGATATAAATTTCTTGAAATAGAGCTCTGGAAAGCAGGTATTGATAAAACCATTGTTTTTTGGGTTTGTTTTTTTTTGAGTAGACAAAAGAATCCATTTTTGCCTCATTCCTTACCTAGCCTTAATCACTGAATTGGTGTTGCCTCAGACAAACTGAGGCCTGGGAAAGACCTTAGCTTAAAAAGACCAAGGTCTTCCATTGCATCCAGGGCCATCTTCAATCATCCTGATCTAAGTCTTACCTCTGGACCCAGATGGCTCTGAAGGAGAGAGTGAAGCTGGCAACTTTGCACAGCCCTGCCTCACTTAAATCCAATTCACTTGAAAATCTAGACATCACCTTCCTGATGTCATTGGTCCTCTTTGAGAATGAAGGACAAATAACAACCTGTTCAGGGACTAATAGAGTCAACTCCAGACTTATGGTATTGCCCTGATTGGAGCATCCTCAAAAGAAGAAAACTTGGGGTCAATAGCTAACTTCCCAAGCTTGGACCTATACAGTTTATATCATTCCTAGTAGCTTTAAATGAGAAAGTCCAGGTTTGCTTCTCTACATTGTGATTCTGCCTTGGCTCCAGTCTTTGCTTGTTCCTAGGAATGTATCTTTGTCTAAGAACTTCTTTTCATCTCTCCAGGAGACTCAGTCCAGGAAATCATCATTGTCTAGGAATGCTTTTTCTATTTTGAGAAGGTATGGTCCCAGGACATTTCCACTTGTCCAGAAACTCCTCTTCCTTACAACTGCTGCCCCTGCTATCCCACTACTTTCAGCTCACATCCATGCAACTCCTGGCTTAGCCCAGAAACTTTCCCCTCCTGGCTCTGGCTAATTCTGTCTCTCAGGCCACAGGGTTCCCTCTTCTCCTGGAGCCTGGCAGGTGCTCAGGCTGCCTTTCTATGGAAATGAGTCCAAATCTTAAAGGATGTCTGGTCTGTCCCCTCTCTGCATCTCTTAATATCTGTCTAGAAATGCCTTTTAAAGTTTTAGTCCAAGTGTTTAGCCCAGGTGCTCTGAAACTGGCTGTGAATCAATCCATCAATCATCCTTAATGTGGTGTCAATGGACCAACTGAGGGCCAGGTGAATGCACAGTCCATTAAGGAAATATCAATGCCAGAACAAAGCTCATTTCACTCATGGCTCCACTCCTCTCTCTTCAGACTTCTCTAACTCTTTACCACCAGCTCACTCCTTCAGCAGATATCCTATGTTCTCTCCCCCTTCCCCTGCCCCACTCACTTTCCAGCTCGCCTTTAGCGATTGTCTTCCCGTACTAAATGTGAGCTCCTTGCAGAGAAGGATTATCTTTTTTACTTGTATTTCTAACCTCTCATAAACATTTTTCTATATATCTAAGTCACCAACGTGACGTCATTAGTCTATGCTTTATAGAGCAAAATATTTTAACAAAGAACAAATGTTTCATCCTTTAATTTTGTTAGTCAAGAATTAAACACAATCAGGCTCCTTTTGAGTTCAGACTATATGTGCATATGGTAGGACAATTCTCTTTACCTGGAATACCCCTGTCAACTTGTGAAACCCGGCTTTTTTTAAAAACCCTTTCCTGATTGGTTCACACCTCCCTAATTCATAAATCATTTGGCATCATAGTTACTCACACATAGGTCAATATCTCCCTCCTGAACTGCCAACTCCCTCAGAGTGAGGAAAAGGACTCTTAGGTAAATTTGCATCTTTCTTGGTGTCAAAACAAGAATCTCGGCACATAGGAGACAGTAGTGAACTGGACTTGGAGTCAGGAAGACCTGAGTAAAAGTCCAGTCTCAGACACTTTTACAAGCTGTGTGATCCCAGGCAAGTCACTTAACCTTTCCATCTCAATTTCTTCATCTGAAAAATGGGG
The DNA here is from genome assembly GCF_900497805.2 of Vombatus ursinus. Taxonomy (NCBI): domain Eukaryota; kingdom Metazoa; phylum Chordata; class Mammalia; order Diprotodontia; family Vombatidae; genus Vombatus; species Vombatus ursinus. Next base: position 5,719,155 of record NW_020954588.1, read on the forward strand.
ACAATAATAGCACCAAACTCATAGGATTGTTGGGATGATCAAATGAAAGAATATAGGTAAAGTACTTTAAGATTTACAAAATTGATAAATGTTAGTTATTGTCAATCTGTCAGCATTTATAGAGCAATGACTGTGCTAAGAGCTGGAAATGTAAAGATAGAAATGAAATAGTCCCTACCCTAAAGGAGCCTAAATAGGAATAAATAAATAAATAAGAAGAGGGGAGAGGGAGAGAGAAAAAGAGAGGGACAACATTTATCACCTTTGAATGTCTTTCCTCGAATCTTACATGAGTCACACCTAAATGTATATATTATTTTAAGGTTAACAAAGCAACATTATGTCACCTGAACCTCATGAGAACCCAGTGAAATAGGTAACACACCTAGTATTATTTATATTTTAAAGATGAGGAAACTGAGGCTCAGTGAGGTAAAGTGGCTTGACTGTCATTACACAGTAAAGTAAGAGCAGAGCTGGAATTTGAACCCCTGATTTTTTTTCTGTCTCCAATTACTATGTTGTCTCTACTCTACCACACTGCCTTAATGCACAGTTACAGAAATAACTACTGTGTTGTTGCTCTGTTAAGCACATCTTTAACACTGTGGTGTTTATCAAAGCAAGAAGATGGGATTTGATTTTAAGTGGCTGTTTAGGATTCAACCTGTATGGAAAAGTGAAAGGAAATGCACCTGCAAGACCGTTCTCAAAGAGAAATACTACAGGGATTAATGAAAAGATTCATAGGAAAGAAAATCATATCAAATGATGAGCCAGATGCTGGGGGGGGGGGGGGAGGATTGATTCCAAGTATAGCAAAAATCAAGCTAAACCCCAAATCACGGCACGCAGTACAAATTGAAAGTAAGCTATCAGTGTTTGGCAATCTGCTGTTTACATGGAGGCCTCACGCTATCTTCCCATAAATATTCCTTTGAGAAAAACTGCCAAATATAGTCCCACCCAATATTTATTGCCAGGATTCAAAATCCAAAACCAAAATGAATTTATTACTCTGTGGCCACATTTCCATGGTATAGAAAAAATCAATCAAGTTAAAAGCAATTGGTTTCTTTTTTTTTCCCTTCATGGCCTCGACTAATAAGTTTGACTGATTGTCTTTCTATTGAATTGGTCCTTGCTTTGAGTATAACAAAGACATAACTAAGAACGTGCAATGTTCTATAGCCCTAAATTTAGTCATTCTATGTGTTAATTCAGCAAAAGTAAGATGTCCCTAAAAAGAACATCGCTGGACAGAGAAAAGCAATGACCCCATTTGGGGTTTTTTTTTTCCATTCTCCTCACCTCCAGAAGCCATGTTTGTTTTGATTAGTTAGACAAGTTTCAGTCATAAGTAAGACAAAAGTGAGATAATAGACCTAGAATTTAATGGAAATTCAGAGGTCATCTGGTCCAAACCCTTCATTTTACAGATGAGAAAACTGAGGCCCAGAGACTTAAGTGATTTGCCCAAGATGGAACAGGGAGTAATAATAAAAACAATAATAAAAATAACATAACATTTATATAAGGTTTCAAAGTACTTCATAAATATTTGATTTTATCCTCACAACAACCCTGATAGGTAAATGCTGTTATTATCCCCATTTTTCCAAAGGGGGAAACTGAGGCAAATAAGGGGGTTTTTTTTGTTTTTTCCAGTGACTTGCCCAGAGTCACCTATCTAAGTAAGTGTCTGAAGCCAGATTTGAACTCAGATATACTGTGCAAGTAACTTCACCCTGTTTGCCTCAGTTTCATCATCTGTAAAATGAGCTGGAAAAAGAAATGGCAAACTGCTCCAGTATCTTTGCCAAGAAAACTCCAAATGAGGTCATGAAGATTCAGATTCAACTGAAAAATGACTGAACAACAAAAAAATTCTTGATTCCAAGTCCAGTGCTGTATTCACTGAGCCACCTAGGGGCAGAGACAAGATTTGAACCCAGATCCTGTGACTGAAAGATCAAGCTTTTCTTGCTGTGCCATACTGTCTCCATGGACATGTTTTTGAAGGAAGATTATACCCTGACATTGTCATTATCCTGATTTTACAGGCAAGGAAACCAAGGCTGACAGTGACTTGCCTAGAATCGCACAGTTAATAGCACATCTTGAGGCAGGATCTGAATGCAGGTCTTTCTGACTATAAGTCCAACACTCTCTCCATTACATCTCGCAACCTCAGAGAGGGCAAATGATAGAACCTTGGGCAACTTCCTAGGTTAAGGAGTCAGAAAGAAGATAAGAAGGCAGAGAAGAAGCTGTAAAAGACGAAGGAGGAAAACCAGGAGAGTTTTCTAAGGCGGGATAAGATGAAGTCCAGTAGAAGAGGCTGGTCAATAGAGTCAGATGCTGAAGAGAGGTTAAGGAGGGTGAGGTCTGAAAATAGGTCATTGTATTTGGTGACGAGAAGATTGGTGATAAGCTCTGAGGGAGAGGTTTCAGTGATTGCAGGGGAGAGAAGCCAGATTATTTTTCCCATAAATCATTTGTTCGATATCCATCATGTACAACATTGAAAGAATTCCAGAGATTATAGACATACCAATGTTACTTAAAATTCTACAAAGAACAATTCCTCCCTGTTTTTGCCTCCTACAATTACATCCTTCTTAATCCATCACCACACTTCTTAACAGCAGAACACATCAGGTGCAGCCTTCAATTATGCCCACTGTGAATTCACATGAAGTGTGCACTTCAGTCAGCCTACTTTCCTTGTCTTCTTAGGGAGGAGAGAAAGCGAATCAGACTCCCTGTCACAGAACTGTTAAATTCACAGGCTTTGTTACTGCCACATCATTTTGTTTCCTTAGCTGGTTTCTGCAAAACATTTTTTTAAATAGCCAGGATCAGCGCTCTTTATGGTCAGACTCAAAAGGCCATGGTTAACAGTCAAGCAGATAATGAGAGTCAGTAAGTCAGTGAGTCATTCAACAAGCAAATTTATTAACCCCTTACTATATGCCAGGAACTGTGCTAAAAACTTAAGATACAAAGAAAGCAAAAACACGTGAACCCTTAAAGAACTCACATTTTAATGGGAGAGACAATATAACAGGTGCATGCAAATATAAAAATGGAAAGAAAAGTGCAATCTTAAAGGAAAAGGGCTAACTATAGAAAGACCAGGGAAAGCCTCCTGTGTAATGTAGAATTTGAGGAAGCCCAGGACACTGGAGGTAGGAAGTGAGAAGGGAATGCATTCAAGTCATAAAAGACAGTGCAAATGCACAGATTTGGGAGATAATGAATGTCTGTGGTATATGAAGAAGACCAAGTTGGGGAGAAGCCAAGATGGTGGAGTAAAGGGAGCATTCTAGCTGAGCTCTCCCAGGATTCTCCTCTAAACAAATTTAGAATAATATGTCAAATCTAATTGTAGAGTGACATAACCAACAAAAGATCAGAGTGAGACATTTTTCTAGCCAGAACAACTTAGGACAGGAAATATCTGCGGCACTGGGGTGGGGGCTGGCCACGAGCACAGTATAGAAGTGGTACCAGCTGTGACCCTTGGAGGCAGTAGTCATAGCAGCAGCAGTAGTACAGAAACACTCACCACCCAGAGAGAGCAACGGGATTGAACACTGGGTCAAAAAGAAATCCCAGGGCATGGGTGCTAGCACTGAGTGTGGGACCAGGTGCCATTTAGCAATTCCATTGCCCGTTACCAAGTTCCAAGTCATTTGCTATCACAAAAGAGCAGGGCCCCTGCCTAGGTAAAAACTAGATTGAAGACCAGGAGGTTAATGATCACCTCTCCCCAGATCACATTACCTTGGAAGCACTGAAAATTTACAGACAACCCCCTCCCCCAACTAGCTGGGAAAATAGCAACCTGAAAAAAAAAAACAACCCCGAAATCTGGGACAGTGATTCTCTCCCACCCTCAAGTGAGCAGAGCTCAATACTGACATAAAGTCCAAAGTCAAAAAATAGGCAGGAAAAAATAATCAAATAACAAAAAAAGGAACTTGACCATAAAAAGCTACTATGGTGATAGGGAAGATCAAGATACAAATTCAAGAGAAGATAGCAATGTGAAATAGCAAAGCCTAAAAGAAAAAATGCAGATTGGACACAAGCCCAACAAGAATTCATTGAAGAGATTCTTTTTAAGAGACAAAAAGGGCAAAAAAATTTTTTTTTAAAATAGGAGTAGTAGAGGAAAAATTGAGGAAAAGAAATGAGAGTAATGCAAGAAAATTATAAAAACAAAACTAACAGTTGGTAAAAAAAAAAAAAAGAGGCACAAAAAATTAGTGAAGAAAATAACTCCTTAAGGAGCAGAACTGACCAAATGGTAAAAGACGTGCAAAAGCTCATTAAAGAAAATAATTCATTAAAAATTAAAATTGGGTAAGTGGAAGCTAATGATTCCATGAGATATCAAGAAACAATAAAACAAAGCCCAAAGAATGAAAATAAAATCAAATAAACTGTGAAATATCTCATAGGAAAAAACAACTGACCTGGAAAACATATTGAGGAATGGTAATTTAAGAATTATTGGATTACCTGAAAGCCATGATCAAAAAAAAAGAAAAAAAGAACCTAGACATCAAATTTCAAGAAATTATAGAGGAAAATTGCTCCAATGTCTTAGAACCAAATGGTAAAATAGAAATTGAAAGAATCCATTGATCACCTCCTGAAAAAGATCCCAAAATGAAAACTCCCACAAATATTATAGCCAAATTCCAGAAGTCCCAGGTCAAGGAAGAAGACCAAACACGCCCAGTATGGCTGATTCACAAAGGGTGTGGAAGGGAGTAAAGTGTAAAAAGGACTAGAAAGGTAGGAAGGGGACGGGCAGTAAAAAACCTTTAAAGGCCCAAACAGAGGAGTTTAAACTTGATTCTAGAGGTAAGAGGGAGCCACTGAAGTTTATTGAGTGGGGAGGTGACATGGTCATACTCATGCTTTAGGCAGCAGAGTGGGAATGGGGAGAGACTTGAGGCAGGGAGATCAAGTAGAACATTATTGTGATAGTCCAGGCTAAAGGTGATAAGGACCTGAATTAGTGTGGTGGCTATATGAACAGAGAAGGGGCCATAGAAGAGAGATGTTGTGAAGGTAAATAAAATATGATTTGGCAAGGGATTGTACATGTGGGGTGAGTGAAAGTCACTGGTCAAGGATAACACTGAGGTCACAAACCTGAGTGACTGGGAGAATGGTGGTCCCCTTAATAGTCATTTTTTTAAGTTGGGAAAAGAGAAGAGTTTTAGGGGAAAGATAATGAGTTCAATTTGGGACATGTGGAGTTTAAGATATATATGTCCATCCAATTCAAGATGCCTAAGATGTGATGCCTTAAGACTGGAGAGGAGAAGAAACAGAGACAGACAGACAGAGACAAGAGAGGAGAGAGGGGAAGAGAGAAAGAGGAGAGGGAGAGAGGAGAGAGAGAGAGAGAGAGAGAGAGAGAGAGAGAAGAGAAAGAAGAGACAAAGACAGAAAAAGGAGAGAGAGAAATGGAAAGGGAGGAGAGACAGAGAGACAGCAACACAGAGACAGAGGGAGACAGAGAGAAGGATCATCCTTGGGTATTTGGAAAGGTGTGATTATCAACTCAGATTATCTTATAGGATCAAGCTGCATCTATACAATTATGAAAGGCAGAATGGGGCAACGGGTAGACTGCTAGACTTGTGGTTAGAAAGGTGCAGATGAAATCTAGCATGAGTCATTTACTAGCTGTGCAACCCTGATCCAATCTCTTAAGCTATCTGAGTCTCAGTTTCCTAATTTGAAAATGCTCATTATAATAGCATCTCACAGAATTGTGGTGAGAATCAAACAAGGTAATTATACATAACATGCCCTACAAACATTAAAATGCTCTGTAAATATGAGCTATTATTATCATACGTCCATACACACTAAATGTGCAAGGTGCTGATATGTTCATTCTCAACAAGAAAAGTAGAATCATCTATTGAATCCAAGAGCAAAACCTTCATCTTATATACCTCATCATCCTTCTGTCCCTTCCTACTCACCCTAAAAAAGGAAGGAGTCCAAGAAGCTAGGACTCAAAGCCAACAAATAGGAAGAAGTGATACTCTGATAGATCACCAATGTGGGTATGCCTTCCACTGTTACAGATAGCAACCTATGGGCTTCTTGTCCCTAACTTTCCACGAATCCTCCATCCTGGATCTTCCTCTCAATCATTCCATATTTTCCAGTCCTGGGACTATCTAGCTATCATTCCTCATTTTCCCTATATGACCATTCCAACTCCTTTTCTAACAGCCCTTTGTCAGGAGGCAGAGTGTCAGAGGGGATGAAACCTTGAACTTAAGAGGAAGACATTTATGAGCTATGTGACTCGGTCAAGTCATTTTACCTGAAGCTCAGTTTTCCCATTGGTAAAACAGGAAATGATATCATACATGTAAAGTGTGATGCAAACCTTACAGCACTATATAAGTGTGCACTGCTCTTAATATTATCATCGAAGATATGTGAACACTCTCCCAAGCCCAAGCATTGCTTCACAATGTAAGTCAGAGTAGATCTTCAGAACAGTGAAGAAATCAAATGCTTTTGACACCATCAAAGACCCTTTGTATAAACTGCCTCCTTCCACCCAGGCCTCTTAGGATTCAGGCTCCCTGATCACCTAAGTGTAATAATAAGCCAAAAGCTCATCTTTTATCTCAACAGAACAGTTTTCCTTTCAAAAAACAAAGGAAACATGTTTTTTGCCTGTAGCAATTTCAGAGAAAAGACTCATGATATTATGCTGTTTCACTTGAACCCAAAGCAGCAGGCTAGAGAAGGGACCAAAATGAGTAAAACCATTCCCTCTGTAAGGTTTGCGACAAGAAAGAAATCTCTCAGCTTAAAGGTGAATATTTGGCTGCCAATGGTAACAACTGATATTTACATAGCACTCTAAAACTTCTAGATCACGGCCTTAGGTATACTGTCTTATTTGGAACCCACTACAACCTTGTGAGGTATATAGTATTAAGTAACATCCCCTTCCCACAGATGAGGAAATCAGGGCTCAAAGAGATAATGACTTGTCCAAGGTCACCCAGATAGTGTTAAAAAACAAAATCAAACCTAGAAAGTAGAAATTATTTAATTCTTTGTATTTATATTATTTCTCACTAATTCATAGTTATTTATTCATTATGATTTATATAAACTAAATTATTTAATTCCTTGTATATTAGAGGCGACTACGTGATATAGTGGCTAGAGCTCTGGGCCTGGAATCAGGAAGATTCGAGTTCAAATTCAGCCTCAGACACTTAGTAGCTATATGACCCTGGGTAATTTATTTAACCTCTGTTGCAGTTTCCTCAACTCTAAAATTAGGATAATAAGAGCACCTACCTCCCAGGGTTGTTGTGAGGATCAAATGTGATAGTATTTGTTAAGTGCTTAGCACAGTGCCGGGCTCATAGCAGTTCCTCAATAAAGGCTTTGTTGATTGACTGATTTCTCTCTAAGTATCTTAGTTTGTATTTTTATGGGAAATCTTCTGACTACCCTTCTTCAGTGGCAGGAAAGTTTCTTTAGTTTCCTCGAAAATGGAAGGAAGAATATAGGGAACTGAGTCAAATTTATAAAATAAGAGTCGTCCCCCAACTGTTAAATGGTCATCAGATATGAACAGGCAGTTTTCAGAGGAAGAATTCAAAGCTATTAATAGTCAGATGAAAAAATGCTCTAAATCACGATTGATTAGAGAAATGAAAATTAAAACAACTTTGAGATATCACCCCACACCGGTGAGATTGGCTACGATGACAGAAAAGGCAAATGACAAATGTTGGAAGGGCTGTGCGAAAATATGCACATTAATGTACTACTGGTGGAATTGTACATTATTCCAACCATTCTGAAAAATAATTTGTAATTATGCATACAGAGATATAAAATTGTATATATCCTTTGACCTGGCAATACTGCTACTAGGTTTATATTCCAAGGAAATGAAAGAAAAATGAAAAGGACTAATATTTACAAAAATATTTATAACAGCTCTATAGTGCCAAAGAATTGGAAACTGAGGGGATACACATCAGTTAGGAAATGGCTGAAAAAGTTATGGCATATGAATGAAATGGAATACTACATGCTACAAAAAATTATGAAGGGGGTGGTTTCAGAAAATCTGAGAAGACTTACATGAACTAATCAAAGTAAAGTGAGCAGAACCTGAAGAACTTATGGGTGTGAAGTGGTACCTCAGAGTTGTTTTAATTTTATTTTCTCTAATGATTAGTGTAGAGCATTTTTATATAACTATTAATACCTTTGATTTCTTCCTCTGAAAACTACCAATACATATCCCATGACCATTTATCAGTTGGGGAATGGCTCTTATTCTTATAAATTTGGCTCAGTCCCCTATATTCATCCTTCCATTTTTGAGGAAACTAAAGAAACTTTCTTGCCACTAAAGAAGAATAGTTATGAGATTTTTAAAGTCCCATAAATACACAAACTAAAATAAAAGTATCAGCAATATTGTAAAGATAATCAACTGTGAAAGACTTAGTAACTCTAATGCATACAATTATCCCCCATAATTCTAAAGAACTCCTAATGAAACATGCTATCCACCTCCAGATGGAAAACTGATGGGCTCAGAGTACAGACTAAAGCATATTTTTCTTTTTTTTTTTGTTTTCAAAACATGAGCAATGGGGAAACATTTTGCATGACTTAATATGTATACAGTGTATACATATAATATTTTTTACATTCCCCAAAGTGGAAAGACCAGTAGCTCCTCTCAATCTTTACATTATAAAAAGTAAATGAGTATCCTCACAGCTTAGCAAAGTACTTTACTCACAGTTGATCCTCCCAACAACATTGTGTAGTAGGTGCTATTATTATCTCCCTTTTACAGATAAGGCCAAAAGAGGTTAATTTCCTTATTGGTCACATAGCTAACAAGTGTATTGGGCAGAATTCAAATTCACACCTTCCTGACTCCAAATCCAAAAGCTCTATACCCTGAACCATCTTGCTGCCTAAATTAAGTAGATAAAATAGTGGCACGCAACATTTATTCATCTGTTAGACCAAATATTTTCAAACAGGCTTGAACTCTATTATAAAACTGTTCATTAACTAATCCAACAAATATTTATTAAGGACCTACCATCTGAAAAATCCTGTGTGAGCCAATGGGGACAAAAAGACAAAAAGAAAACCATTCCCCACCTTCTATTCTACTGAGGGATATAACATGTACACAACAAATTATTTGTGATTTGTAAACACAAGATAATTTAAGGAGGGGGAGGGAATGTTAACCAATAAAATCAGGAAGGCTTCTTAGAAAAGGTGGCACCTGAGTGGAGCCTGAACAGAAGCTCAAGATTTAAAGCTGTAGTGGTAAGAAGCATCCTATGTTCCTAAATGAAAGACAAAATACAGGATCCTGAGAATAGGCAGTTTACCTGGCTCATAAAGTGTGTGGAAGTAATATAAAACAAATCTGGAAAAGTAGGTTTTGTTGTTCAGTTGTGTCTGACTCTTCATGACCCAACTTTGGATTTTCTTAGCAAAGATACTGGAGTGGTTTGCCATTTCCTTCTCCAGCTCGTTTTATAGATGAGGAAACTGAAGCAAACAGGGTGAAGGGACTTGACCAGGGTCATACACCTAGTAAGTATCTGAGGCTGGATTTTAACTCAGGAAGATGAGTCTTCCTGACACCAGGCCCAGTGCTCTATCCACGGCACCCCTAGCTGCCCAAGGAAAGATAGGTAGGAGCCATATTTTTGAAAAGGGTATGAAATCCCAAGCAAAGGAATCTGTATTTTTCTCCTAGAGGCAGCAGGGAGCCACTGAAGATTTCTGAGCAGCAAAGTGATGTGGCCAGACTGGTGTCTTAGGGAGATGATGTTGGCAGCTGTGCCAAAAGTGGCTTGGAGAAAGGAGACAGTGGAGGCAAGGATACTAGTTAGGAGGGTAATGCAATTGCCTGAGTGAGACATTTGTGGTATTCATTGTACTTTGCTCAGTTCTGTGCAACATGGTTTAAGAAGAACATTGAGAAGTTGTAATATCTAGAAGGGGACAAGCAGGGTAGCAAAGAGCCTTGTGACCATGTCATATGAGAATCAGTTGAAGAAACTAGCCAGGTTTAGCCTGGAGAAGAGAAGACTGGAGGGAAATGTGATAACTATATTCAAGTAGTGAAAGAAGTGTCACATGGAAAGGAATTACATCATTCTGTTTGACCCCAGTAGGCAGAATCAGGAACCATGGCAGGGGAAGGGGGAGTTACAAAGAGATCAAGTTAGGCTTGATGGCAGGAAAAACTTCCTAACAACCAGAGCTATCCAAAACTTTCCAGAATGGGCTGCTTCAACAGTTGGTGGCCTTCCCTCCCTGAAGGTCAGTAAGCCAAGACTAGCTGACCACTTACTGGATGTTATAGTGAGAATTCCTTTTGTGTTTGAGTTGAACTAGATGGCTTCTGAGGTCAAATTCTGTGAGTTAATGAGGTGAGTTTAGAAACTAGGTATAGAATATGTGCAAATGGAGAGAAGGTAATGGATGGTGAACTGTAGGAGCAATTTATCAAGGCTTGGCAACTGTTTGGATATGGTGATAAGCAAAAAAGTCAAGAGTGACTCTGAGGTTGTTTTCCTAGGTGCTCTGAACAGAAATAGGGAAGTTTAGACTAAGGGTGGGTTTATAGGGAGAAGACAAAGAGATCTGTTTTCAGCATACTACTTGTGAGATGCTAATGGGGCGTCTTGATTGAGACATCCAGTAGACAGTTGGCGATGTGTAAATGGAGTTCAGGAGAGGAACCAGGACTAGATATAAAGACCTCGAAGTCAGCCATATAGATATAAGTGAATCCATTAGAGGTGATAAGATGACCAAGGGATAAAGTAGAGAGAAAGAAGGAAAGAGAACAGAGCCCTTTACAGAGCCTTGGGATACACCTTTGGTGAGGGGGCAGAAGAAAGAAGAAACAACAGTCGGCTAAGAAGAGTATAATGGAATTCAAAGGAAGAGTATACTAGCATTAAATATGACTGGCAGTATCAAGGGCTGGGGAAAAAAAGATAAAGTATGATGAGAACTAAAAAGAAATTATTGTGTTGAGTAGTTAAGAAATTGTTAGTAACCTTGGAGAGAATAGGTTCAGTTGAGTAGTAGGGTCAGAAGCCAGATTGCAAAGGGCTGAAAACTGTGTGGACACTGACTCTTTTTTTGTATGAGCTTGGCTGTGAAGCGAAAAAGAAATACCCAATAATAGCTCGAGGGGATACAGAGTCAGGTGAAAGGCTGCTTGGTTTTTTGTTGGTTTGTTTTTTTAAGGCAGATGAGATTGGAGCATGTCTATAGGCAACGGAGTGTAGAGAGAGAAGGAGAATGACCAAACGGGTAAGCTCATAGAAACTGAGTGAGATGGACTCAAGCTGTTGGAATTGGCAAAGAGGAACATCTCTTCCTTATAGATTACATCAAAGGAGTTAGATAGACAGATAGACAGATAGAGATAGAGACAGACAGACAGGCAGATAGATAGATAGAAAGAGAAAGAGAGAGATGGAGAGTGAGAGAGAATATCCATTAAACACTTACTTCATTTTCAGGTGCTGTATTAAGCAAAGGGACTCCAAATACAACAAGCAAAAGAGCTTATATTTCCCTAAAAGGGCTTATATTCTGATGGGGAAGAGACAATATACAAAGGGGAACTGGAAAGGGAAGGGATTATATCATGTATGAGAATTTGGGGTAGAAGATGGAAGAAGACAGAGCTCACAACTGGTGATCTTGATAATCTCAGTAAATCCAGAAAGTCCTCTGCTGAGAGACAGGGTGGGAATGGTATACAAGGTTAAGAAGAGAAGGGAAGGTTTTGAACAGCTGCTATGGGGTGTACGATAGAAAGTCAAATAAAGAAAAACAAGGATTTCTGTGCAGTAGCAAGGGCCCAGCTGGGTTTAAATAACAGAAACTAGGAAGGGACGCAGTATGTAGAGAAGTATCAAAGGATAGGCAAAGAAGACTAATGGCAAGTTAGAGTCTAGCATGGTATAAGGAGGATTACAGTAAACTAATAGCACAATTTCCAATCTTAAATTGAATCTAAAGATGTGAAAAGCTTTGACGAAATTATCACATGGTCAGTATAAAATTCCAGTGGAAGCCATTAAAGTGAATGAAGTGATGTAGAGAAAGATATTTTCTTTCCAGAATCAACACATTAGTAAAAAGGCTCCAGTGTAAAGTAAGCCTTAAAAGGAGGGGAAAAAAGCATCCAGAGGCCAGCTGTCACTCAAAGTGTTAGTGCTTTGGGAAGTGCTTTAGCTTGGGAACAAACTCTGTCAATGTATAGGAAGGACAAGGGACTAATCTGGCTAAAGCCAGAATTCTGCAGAGTGTTGAAGAGAAAATGGGAAAGCCACCAAAAATAGAAATTAGGCCAGGTCACTTAAAGAAAAAACATGATAGTGTAAAAACACAAGATCAGGAAGTGGGAAAGAAGACATAGTCAGCAAAGTGTCCCAAAAAATCTTCCAAATATGCAGAAAATGTTGCCCACTCTGATGATAAGATGTGACAGTGCATGTTAGATTAATAACAAAAGACGTTGAAATGTCAGAGGTTTTAAAACATGCATGGCATCAAATGAACTAGAAGATGTAAGGAGTTGACTAGCTAAGCTAGACTATCGAAACACCTTCCCCGTATCTGCAGGTGGTATCACCATTCCTCTTGGTCTCCCAGGTTAAGAACCTTATAACCAATTTTGAATATAAGAGATTTGAGAGGGAAATTTCACAGATTGCTCCAATGCAGGGACAGTTTAATGGGAAAAGAGCTTAGCTGGGAATCAAGAAACCTGGGTTCCAGCGATTGCTCTGACATTTACCAGCTGGGTAAGCTTGAGTAAATCATTTTGTGTCTCTGGCCTCAGTTTCCTTCTCTACAAGGTAGTGATCTAGGAGGAGAGCCTCCTAATCTAGCTCCTTCTTTTAATTTGTCCTCCTAACCTGACCTGGACTGAGGAACATCTGGGTTCAAACTCTGCCATAGCTAAGTGTCCCCGGACAAGGTACAACCTCTCTCGGCAATGGTTCTTCATCTGTAAAATAAGGGAGCTCGACTTGATGACCTCTAAGTTCCCTTCCCTTCCTTGCCCTGCCTTTCCCAGTCCTTTCTTCCACATTTATTTCCCTCTGAATTTCATGTCATTTTGAGAAGCAGCAAAATGGAAAGAAGAAATGAAAGCAGTGTCAGATTCTACATTCTTGGGCTCAAAGTTCACTGCAGACAGTGGTTACAGCCGTGAAATTAAAAGATGCTTGCTCCTTGGAAGGAAAGCTATGGCAAATCTGAACAGCAGACTAAAAAGCAGAGGCATCACCTTGCCAACAAAGATATAGTCAAAGTTCTGGTTTTTCCAGTAGCAATGTATGGCTGTGAGAGTTGGACTATAAGGAAAGCTGAGTAACACAGAATTGACGCTTTCTAATTGTGGTGCTGGAGAAGACTTTTGAGAGTCTCTTGGAAAGCAAGGAGATCAAATCAGTCAACACTTAAAGAAATTAATTCAGACTATTCATTGGAAGGACAAATACTAAAGCTGAAACAAATATTTTGGCCATATAATGAAAAGATGGGACTCATTGGGCAAGACCCTGATGTCGGAAACAATGGAAGGCAAAAGCAGCAGGGAATGAAATAGTTAGAGTGTCATGGAAGCAATGAATATGAGCTTGAACAGGCTTTGGGAGATAGTAGAGGACAGAAGCATGATGCACTGTGGTCCATGAGATCACAACAAGTCAGACACAACTGAATAATTCAAGAATGGCAACAAATTAGGAAGCTATTCCTATAGTCCAAGTGAGAGGTGAGAAGGGGAGGACTGCAGATGATGTTACACAAATTGGAACCAACAAGACTCGCCAGTGGGTTGGCTATAGGGGGAGGGGCGGAGAATGGAAAGCTGGGAATGATTCCATGGTTGTGAATGTGAATGATGAGAAGGATGGTGGTGCCCTCCACGGAAATATGAAACAGCACAAGGGATGGGTTCATTTTCTTTTTTTTTTTTTTTGGTTCACTTTCATATCACCTAAAATACATGCGTAGTTTATGGTTTTTAAAAGTCAAAGTTAATACACACTAAAGAGCCTTTTCTTTCCTGAAAAGGTAATATCAATCAATCAGCATTTATGCCCTGACCAGGTGCCAGTCACTGTATTAAACACTGAGGATAAAATAAAAAATCAAAAGCAATCCCTGCCCTTATGGAACTTACATATTTATGTGATTCCAACTGTATAGCATCCCTGCGTGTCCCTACCAATACACCTATTCACAACTTACCCATGAGCTTCTTTCAGGAATGTGAGACCCAAGAGGAAAAACTACTTATCCTGAAACTGACAGCTGTTTTAGCAGCCCCGAGTTTTTGAAAAAAAATAACCCTCTGACTAGCTCTCTGTATTTAAAATATAATTTGCGTGGGCAGGGAGGGGAGATATTTCTATGATTTTAAATTATCTGATCCTTATTTAATCATAATGTTCCTTTGATGTTGTTCTAGAATTAACTGCCACCTTCCTAATTAAATGAGTAGAAAAGAGGAAAGGAATGTAGCGTTTCAGTCTTGTTTTTACTTCTTCCTGGTGTCCATTTCTTTTTGTGAAAGGCAATCTTTATACTGAATATATTTCTATGTATTTTAAATGAATATACAATGAAGCTTCCTCTCTGGAACCTATGCAATGCCCCACCTCCCCTGTCTTAAAACATCACCACCAGCAACAACACTGCATTGGAATCAGCTTGTCATATTTCTTTAAACAATCCAACAGATAAAAATGGGAGTCTCATTGGGAAGCCAGACTATTTGTGCAGTTGGCCAACACTCCCTTTATCTTTCTTGTCATCCTTTTGCTAATGTCATCAGAAAGGTAACCACTGACTGATGTCAATAAGTTTTTATCCTGGCTGTGATTTGAAAAAGGAATGTCTATATTTAATTGTCCCCTTACCATTTGATAACTTTTTTTAAAATTCTCTTTTCCTCAACTCCCACTTTTGACTAACATAACCTTAACTTCCCCTCTCATTATACACTATGACCATGGCTTTCTTCCTGGAATAATTCCTAAACACTGATCCCAACACCTTTGTCAATCAATGAACATGTGTCCACTACTTGCCAGGCAATGTACTAAGTGCTGGGGATACAAAGAAAGGCAAAAGGCAATCCCTGTCCTCAAGGAGCTTACAATCTAATAGGGTAGACAAGATGTAAACCATTATGTACAAACAAGCTATACACAGGATAAATTGGAGATAGTCAACAAAGGGGGATCAAAAAAGGCTTATTATAGCTGGGATTTTATTTGGGATTTGGAATTAAAGGAGATGGGGGTAACTCCTGGCTCTGTCACTGACTAGCTATCTGACTTTCACTAGGTCATTTTCCTACCCCAAGACTCCCTCTGATATAAACTGAGGGGGCTAGAGGCTCTCCAAAATTTCCACCAGCTCTAAATTTTAACCAGGGATGTTCTGGAGCCAGCTCTTACCTTCAAGACCAATTGTTAAATTTTTACTGTGAGCATTTTTACCTCAAACAGCAGTAAACACTATCAATCCAAGCTCAATTCGTTGTTTTGTTGGATCAGATTTGAGAAAGTGACGTAGAAAATGTTAATGCAGAGAAAAGCATTTGGCCAAAAGTGTTTTGTACGTATAATTTTTTTTCATAGAACGAGTTATTAAATGTTTACCAGCACGCCACTGCCTGTGGTCAGAGATCGGAGTGGCAGGAAATATAAATGAAATTTTAAAAAATTCTAGTCAAAGGTGTGACGAACAAAGTCACAAATGGAAAATGAAAGAAAATAGGATATGCCTAATCCTTAGGCAAAGCCCAAAAAGAGAGCCACATTCTCTCCAGACGTAGATTTTTTTCCTTAGGGCAACTGTTGGCAAGAGTCCCCTAGACTAGATGGAGAACAGGTCTGAGCTACTATGGTAATTCCTATGGACAAGTGATTCATGGACAAGTTGAGTTTTGAAAAGGTGATGTGCTATTGTGGACAGAGCTCTGGACTCAGTCAGTAAGACCCAGATTCACATCCTATTTCTCACTGACTACTCATGTGGCCATCGGCAAATCACTAACCTCTCTCAGTCTGTTTCTTCATCAATAAAATAAATACAATAATATTGGCATCACCTACCTTGTAGACTTAACAGTGAGGTTCAAATGAAAGATATATCTAAAGAATTTTGATAATAATAATAATAGCAATGATAATAAGTAGCATTTATATAGTGCTTTTCATTGTTGTTTAGTCGCTTCAGGCATGCCCAATTCTTCATGACCCCATTTGGGATTTTCATGGCAAAGATACTGGAGTGGTTTATCATTTCCTTCTCCAGCTTATTATTAGATGAGGAAACAGAGGCAAACACGGTTAAGTGACTTGCCTAGGATCACATATCTAGTAAGTGTCTGGGGCTGTATTTGAACTCGGGTCCTCCTGATTCCAGGGTCACCCTGCTGCAGATCTGTTTTCCTTTATTATTACTATGTAATTGGCACTGACCCCCCAACTCCTTCTCTGGGAAAATAGGCCCTTGTTGATATCTTTTATACCACAGCAACTCTTGCTTACTGTGTTTTTTTTTAATTCTATGAAAATTCCCCCTGTGCTCCAAGTTTCCTAAGTATTGTAGCTAAATATAAATTTAAATTAAGTAATAAGTTTGTTCATTTCATAGGACCAGTCCATCAACAAGAATTTATTATCTACTATGTGCGAGGCACTGTGTTATGAGCACAAAGAATGACACAATCCATGTTTTAAAGAGGCTTTTATATTCTAAAGATGGAGACAAGGACACAGTCATTTATTTATTTATTTATATGCACATATACACACACACACACATATACATACACACACACATATACACATACACACACATATGTTCTTGCTAATTTTCCATTAACCTTGGTTCTTAGTTCCTTTTTATCCATAGAATCAGCTGAGCAAATACCCGTTAAGCTTTGTCAGCACATCTAAAAATGCTAAGCAAGATAAAGAATGGCAGAAAGGTCTACAGCAATAAGATAACTTCAACAACAACAGAAAGGTCAATACAATGATTTTCAGCAAATGCATTACTAAGGCCCTAAGTCTTAATTGGCCTAAATAATGCTGAGTGACAAAATTTTAAGAGGCTGGCATCCATTGCCCTGAACACTTAGAAAATGCATTTGTCCTGTGAACTAGCTGATTATTTAAGATCTTATATACTGGTAACAGAGAACAGAATCAGGCCCTTCCCTCCAGGGACACTTACAAATAATTATAGCTCTCGTAATCAATATTTATTAGGTGTTCACTAGATGAATGGTGAAAAAATCCATGAACTCTTAGTCTCGGAGAGGTAAGAAAGCATGCAGTTCTGTACTCACTGTGCCAGAGGATCTTAAAAAGGAAAAATCAATTCTAACTAGAATGTTTTATAATTATAGTGAAATTATAATCATTTTGCCTGCTGTGTGACAAATCCTTGATTTCTGAATACCTAAACAAAACTAATGATTAACCTTGGAACCCATTGATGGTTCAAAGATACTAATCAGAAAATCACAAAGAAGTCATTGGATGACAGATTCCACCTTTATCATTAATTGGAAGGCTGGGACAGCCAATCAGGTACAAATTTATAGGTTAAGGTATAAAGGGCTGTTTCAGGTACAACCCCATTAAGCCCAAAAGGATGGGGATTTTTTAAAGCCCTTAAAGTAAGCAGTAAGAGTCTTTAAAAGCCAGAAATGTTTTCTAAAAGGCAAAAAAATTAAGAAACAATGCAAATGAACCAATAAGGATGAAAAACAATGGTGAAATTTGTTAACCATGTTTTCTCTGAAATGACAAACAGAGCGGCAATAAATTCCACCCCAAGAATATGAAATGTGTTTTCTTTTGAAACCCAGAGAAGAATCAAGATAACTGACTTTTTCTCTCTAAGAAACCTTGACATCCGTGCCCCACTTACATCAGTCCAGGCTTACAGCAAACAAAGCAGGGGGCACTCGAGTGGAACAGAGACCTGCTTACTGTTGCAAACATGCTGCAAGGCACTTATTTATGTACAATATTAAAAATAACTTGTGAATAATTAAGCAATTGCCAAAATAAATGAACAAAGCACATGAATCAAAGTCCCTGAATTTAATAATGTTCCTTTCTTTTATTAATCTACCAACAAATTTGGTTCATCTCTAACTGCAACTAAATGAAGTTCTTAAGGGATCCTTAAACCTTCAGAGGTTGGGCAGAACTGTCCTATGCCATCCTCGCAAAATGGTTTTTGAGGTCATTATAAAACAAAGACCTGGAGGAAACACCCTGTAGGGAATTTCTTAGGTGCCCCGGGGGGCCTGATTTCTATCACTCTCTGGGAGATAGTGTGGGACACTTGAAAGAATGCTAGATTTTGGACCAGATGACTTGAGTTCTAATCCTTGCTCTAACACACTACAAGTGACCTTAGGTACGTCATTTACACTCCCTCTAGACCTCAGTTCTTCACCCATAAGATAAAGGGATTATACTAGATGAAACCTCTCAGGTGCTTTCCAGCTAAAAATGCAATCAACGATTCTACTCTTGGGGACACTGCTCCGCCAATTCAAACTCACAGATTGGGTCCCCCAGGGGATGTCTATCTCAGGTGTAAGGTACTCTGTGGGTCCACTCTCCTAAAACAATATTTTCACAAGCCCCTACCAGTACGCTTACCTTTAACACTAACCCAGTTGAAATAATCAGCTTAAAGTCAATGCATTTAGAAAGGAAACAAGTATTTATTAAGCATGTGCCAGGCACTGTGCTAAGGGTTTTACAAGTATTATCTTGTCAAATCTTATTTGATTTATCTCATTTATCAAAATGGCAGAGCATGAACAATAGTAACAAAACATTCCCCCCATAAACCTGAGGTACGCTGTCCCACAAAAACACATGGCCTCAATGGGCATTCTGTGCGTGTGCTTGAACAATATGTGTTGCCAAAGTAACTCAAGCCTCCAACGTTTCAGGGCCCCTATCTCTTTTCTCTTCTTGTGGTATTCTCACACTCACTCTGCTGGGCCCGTCACTCATCTAGGTTCTGTGAGTCTATTTTTCTTCATAGCTCACCTTTTGACTGCCCAGGCTAATTCTCTCTTAACCGGACTGTCTGAGCCTGCCCTCTGTTAGGTTCAGCATCTTCTATTGAGCAATTTACTCTACTGCCAAGAACCATTGATGATGGGGATAGGATGGGAAATAAAGAAATCAGCTCCCCTCCTCTGCTGGGCTCTGGAAGAAACACAAGGATCAATCCAAGAGCAATGTCTTCTTGAGAGCTACTTTATTTCCCCATAGCTAGTTATCTTCTACACTGCAAGGGATGAATGACTCCCTTGACTGACAGAGCTTCAGCCTTGCCTTGCTTCTTAGAGAGTGTATGAAGGGTTTCCCTAGCTTTATAAGGGGTATGGCTGATCCTTTGAGCATCCAATAGCTAGAGACTCTATAATTCCCCTAAATAGATGAAGAAGTTCCTTCATAATCTTGCCTCAGGTACTTACTAGCTGTGTGACTCCAGGCAGAATCACTCAACTTCTCTTTGCATCAGTTTCCTCATTTGTAAAATGGGAATAATAATAGCACTTACCTCCTAGAGTTATTTTCAATTATATTTTATTTTTTCCCCAGTTACATGTTAAGAAAATTTTTAGCATTCATTTTTTACAAGATTTTGAGTTCCAAATTTTTCTCCCTCATTTATTCCCCTCCCCTCTTCCAAAACTGGTAGGCAATTTGATATAGCTTATACATGTGCTATCATGTAAAAATATTTCCATATCAGTCACAGCTGTGAAAGAAACAGATCAAAAGGAAAAAAACACAAGAAAGAATAAAGTAAGTGAAAAAATATGCTTCAATCTGCATTCAGAGTCCATCATCTCTTTATCTGGGTATGAATTAGCATTTTCCTTCATGAGTCCTTTGTACTTTTCTTGGATCATTGTGTTGCTGAGAAGAACTGATACTGTGTACAACGTCTTGCTGGCCCTGCTCATTTCACTTTGGATCAGTTCATACAAAACTTTACAGATTTTTCTGAAATCTGCCTGTTCATCATTTTTTATAGCACAATAGTATTCCATTACATTCATATTCCACAGCTTATTCAGCCATTCCCCAATTGATAGACATCCTCTCAATTTCCAATATTTTACCACGACAAAAAGGGCTGCTATAAATATTTTTGCACATATAGGTCCTTTTTCCTTTTTTATGATCTCTTTGGGATACAGACCTGCTAGTGGTATTGCTGCATCAAAGGGTTTGCACAGTTTGGTTGCCCTTTGGGCATAGTTCCAAATTGATCTCCAGAGTGGTTGAAACAGTTCACAACAATAGTGCATTAGTGTCACAATTTCCCACATCCTCTCCAACATTTATCATTTTCCTTTTTTTTGTCATATTAGCCAATCTGATAGATGTAAGGTTATTTTAATTTGCTCTAGGAGCTTAACCTTCAGAGTTGTTTTAATTTGCATTTCTCTAGTCAAAAGAGATTTAGAGCACTTCTTCATATGCCTATAGATAGCTTTGATTTCTTCATCTGAAAACTGCCTGTTCATATCTTTGACTATTTATAAATTGGAGAATAGCTTGTATTCTTGTAAATTTGACTCAGTTCTTTATATATTTGAGAAATGAGGCCTTAATCAGAGACACTTGCTGTAAAAAGTGTTTCCCAGCTTTCTACTTTCCTTCTAATATTGGTTGCATTGGTTTTGTTTGTACAAAAGCTTTGTAATTTAATATAATCAAAATTATCTATTTTACATTTTCTAATGCTCTCTCTTTCTTGTTTAGTCATGTATTCTTCCCCACCCCATAGATCTGGCAAGTAAATTATTCCTAACTCTTCTAATCTGCTTATGGTGTCCAAATCATGCCTAAGGTGCGTCAAATCTAATCTTTCTAATATTCTATTTACTTCCTTAGTTTCTTTCTTGTTTATTTTTGGTTGGATTTATCAAGTTTTGTGAGGGGACAGTTGAGTATAGTTTTGCTGTCTATTTCTTCCTGTAACTCACATATCTTCTCCTTTAAGAATCTGAATGCTATACCATTTGGTACATATATGTTTGGTATTGATATTGCTTCATTCTCTATGGTATCCTAGAGTTATTGTAAGGATCAAATGAGATAATAAATGAAAAAGTGCTCTGCAAAATTTAAAGTACCATATAAATGCTAATTAGTATTATTATCCTAAGTATTAATGAAGTATAAACACTTCTCTATGACCTCAACATCTCATTGTCTTTGTTATCTGACGCTCACATTCTATAAATTCATCAAGTGGCCTGGAGCAAGGGGGAAGAAGGGGAAACTCAGGTGATTGGAGTCCCTAGTCATTATGAAATACTTATTAGCATATTCTCTGCACAAGACACTCTGCTAAACACTGTAAGATTTACAAAGATATATAAAACAAGGTGTAATCAATGAGCAGGTTATGATCCAATTGAAGAAGCAAAACATATACATACTCAAAAGGTTAACAATAGAAAGCAGTACATAAGTGCTAAGAGAGATTATTTCCAGTTAGGGTGGTCAGGGAAGACTGCAATGAGGAAAGATGGTTCGAAGAGGGCAATGGTTCCCAACATTTTTTTTTGTTTCAAGAACCCCTTTCAACAACAATGAAAATAAATATGTTGTGAATCCCCAGAGTAATTTAGTACACTACTCAATATTCATTAAGTGCTTATAATAGCTACAATGATTACTTTTGCCCCCAAAAGCTCCAAATTAAAATGTAGATTATATTATTCTAATTATAAAATATAAAATGTTATCCTACTTACAACTATGAAAACTCTATAAAGTTTAAAACTTCAATTATTAATTATAAATATTTTATACGGGACATTCTATAAACATTTTAAAAAGTAATCTAGCAAGACCTCAAATGTTTACTATTAGCTGTAAGACTTTATATTAAGTTTCTTTATTTTACAAATTTTGTTGACTCTAAATAACATTTTTAATAAAATGTTACAACTTGGAAGATGTTAAACATAATTTTATATTTAACATAATATGATCTATAGAAACAATTTCAATATCGGACTTTTTTATTTGAACAAAGATTTATATTATAAGACAAATGCAGTTTTAAATCTGGCTCTGTGTCAAGTTTATTTCTGTATTTTGATTTAAAACAAGAATAACACAAAAATGAACACTCACAAACTATGTGGTGGAAAATGGAGAATTTTACAAGCTCTCTTGCTGAAAGATAGTTCACATTTTTTAAGCCATGTAACTAATCAACAAAAATGAATAGTCAGTTACAATAGAAAATATTTGCTTTTCTACTGGCTAATGACAAGTGCTATATGACAAATACATCAATTGCACATATTGCTCCAGTTTTAATGTATCAACTAACTATTTTAAGGAAGGAATCTCTTTAGACATGATGTTCTCTTCTACTACTCTCACACAACTGGCTACAATCTCAGAAAAACTCTACTGAACAACTGATCAGTGCTACTGACCAGTTGATTTGAACACTCATGTAGAGAGAAGAATATTAACTATAGCAGAGGATAAATTCAAAGCCTTAATAGTGCAAAGAGAAGCAATATAAATTTTACTTCTACAGAATGTTTGTGATGATCCATGATGGTTTCAAGATCACCAGAAATGAGCATGCCCACTGATCATGGTTTTCAAGAAGCCTGACTTTTGCACTGTGACAACAGTCACAGTTATAGAGGGGAATAATGAAGCTAGTCTGATGAAGTGTACAGAAGAGAAATGAAGGTACTTAAATGTGTCTAATCATCCTTTTGGAATCTATTTGTACTAGAATGTCAAATCCTTGGGGCAATTTGCAAACAATTTGATAACAGGTTGAGAAACTGCAAAAGCACATTGTGCATAGTCAGAAGCATTCAGAATTTAATGTCATAGCTGCATGGACAGCAATGTCATTGTGTGCATGATCGTGACAGTTTCAAACCACTGAAGAAATAAACCTATAATGCTTTGAATATGCATGTTTTTGTTGTCTTAGAGAGATAATACATTTGCAAAAAAAATTGGGCATTTATTTACTGCTTAAGGTACCATTAAAGAATTTTTAATGTGAACCCCTTGGACCATTGTCATGAACCCTCAAGGAGTTCACAAACCATTTCATGAGAATCCCTAATGTAGGGCCTTAAAAGATGGCTAGGATTTGGAAATGTGAAGAGAAAGAAGGGCAGTGTAGGTGGTAGAGACTATATGTAAACAAAGATCCAGAAACATGAAAGCACAAGACTTTGTGAAAGGAAGTATGCTTCAAATGGAAATATTTGCAGTCAAACACTGTAAATTTGCAATCTGGCTCTGCCATTTCATGTTTTGCATGACCTTATGTAAGTCACTAGACTCTCTTACCCTCAGTATCCTCACCTGTGAAAATGGGGGAGGGGGTTCAATTAAATGATCTCTATGCTTCTTTCCAGGTTTGGAAATATGATCTTGCAATCCTATGTAGGTGGGAAATTGATTTGGGTCTAGATTATGGAAAGACCTTAAATGCCAGACTAAGAAGTTTGGGCTTTATCTGGATTTTATCTTTAATAGGGTGCCATTAGAAATTTCTGAGCAGCAAAGTCACATGATGGAAGCACTATTTTATGAAGATTTGTTCAATTGCAAAGAAATAATGGAAATGGGGAGGGTAGTTAGGAGGCTGCTGCAATAGCCCAGATGTGACAGGATAAGGGACTGAACTTGTGAGGTAGCACAGACAGTGGAAATGAAAAGGAAAGGACAGGTTCAAGAGCTATCCAACCCATTCACTGGTTAGATGAAAGGGGCCGTGGTGAAAGATGGCTCTTAGATTTTGACTTGGGATACCTTGAAGACTAATACCATTAAGAAAAATAAGGAAGGCAAGAGATGCTGCTGGTTGTGCTGGAAGTCTAGGAGTTCGGTCACATGACATGGCTTCAAAAATTTTTAGGAGATCAGAATTTCACTGAAACCTATACCTTGAAGACCTCGTCTAATGCGACCACTCTCCATCTAGGCTAAATTCTATAAGGAATTCCCAGAGGAGGAAATTCCCTCTACCAATGCTAGCAACTTCTCTGCAGCTTATCATCTTAGAGAGTTGCCTAGCATACTCAGAAGTTACATGATTTGCCCAGATTCCCACAGCTGTATCAGGGACAGGATTTGGACCCAGGACTTCCTGGCCTCGAGGCCAATTCTCTATCCACAACATAACTCTGCCTCTCAAAGGGAAATAAGATGGATACTTCCCTTCAAATCCTACTCTGATGCTTCATCATGGCATGGTTCTCAAAGACTCTAGCAATGGAATGCCAGGTGTAGCAACTCCTTCCCAGCTTGAGAGGATTAGAGAATGAACCTGCATGCCTGTGAACAGCTTAGCTAAGTTCCAAGAGGGCCATCATGATGTTGGCTAAAGGATAATCAATTTGAGGTACCTAAAAACTCTCAAAAACTGTCTGCTAAGTTGTAGAAAGGATATGATTAGCATCAGTGTAGGAAAATACCTCCTCCCATACTAAAGAAATCACAGGTGTTTGAAGCATTTAAATCAAATGGGTGGTCATCTACCTTATTCTTAATGAGTCTAAGGCCCAATTCAGTAATCATTTGTCATGTTTACTCACCCTACCATTTAGAATGGTTTGGTTTTATACAATGAGCTCATAACATGGGTTAACTCTAATAAGGAAAGGGATATGAACAATAACTGTGATTTTACTGATGTAGGAAGGATTTTATTATTAGTGAAGGATCTCCTCTACCAAAGCAGGTTGATACCCATTTTGCAACTTATCATGTTAGAGAGTTGCCTAGAACACTGAGAGGTTCCATGATTTACCTGGGGTCATAAACAGCCAGGATGTATCAGAGTCTGAACTTGAACCTCCATCCTCCTGACTCCAAGGTCCACCATCCTCATTAGACAATTTCAACTCTACTAAACAATCTGTAATAAAATATTTAAAGCAAATCCAAGTTTCCTAAGTCTAACCTACTGATGGCATATTGCCTACTTCACTTTGTGACATGGAGCAACCTATTTTACCTAGTCTAATTTTAAAGCACTAGCTTAAGAAAGTTTGACAAAAAAAGAATCTGCACTAAGAGAAATGAAAGCTATTCTGTTGACCCAGTAAAATGAGGAGACCATATGTATGCTTTAGAATCAGTAACAGTTTCTAGAAGGCAATTGAGATAATCACTGAATTATTGCAATCGTTCTGAGGTATATTTTTATCTCTGTTGATCTCCCCCCGCCAATTCCATTGGGACAGTGACTGTATAATAACAACAGTACAAGGTTAGAGGACTCTGATCTTCAGTTGCTAAGCAACCAGCAGCCTTGAATCATATGAAGGACAAAGAGTGCACAGTATGATAATGCCACTTGCATTTCAATAGAGAGTTAAAAGTTTTAGAAATATTAATATTGTTCCATCCAAATACAAGTATGCAAATGAGAACTTCACAAGAGAAATCATCAGTGCAATCTCCATCATGCCCTGCATCTGATGTGGAGACCAAAGACTAAATACATGAAAGAGATCATCATGACAAACTGAAATAGATGGAGCAGGATTTAACAAGGATGAGGGCCATTGTTCCAGCCATACAAAGATGATGCACAAAGAGCCAGAATCTGTCATTACTGCTAAACAGAAATAAATAATCTGGTTTGCCTTGCTATATTCAGCAAAAGCTCCATGTTTCGCAATGAGCCCTTTTCCATTTATTTTAAGGAAAAGTCAATCTATGTATTTCTGACTTGTTTATGATCATCAAAATATGTCTGGAGAAACAATGGCTCCCCCAAGAAGCCTCAGGGCCTTTTTATGCACTTTGACATTTGAATCAAGAAAACTTGAGTCACCAAAGATAGTGGAGTGGACTTAGGGTAGATCAACAGAGATGTAATCTATGGGAGAGGAGCACTGGAGTAAATAACATGATGGAAATTTGACAGCCTGCATGTTCTTCCATCTTCTACTCTCTGGACCATGGATTTGAGTCAGAGGAACAAGGCATCCCAATTCATTTCATCTCTTTGAGATTTTGGAGACTTTATTACAGGCATATTTTAACTTACACAGGAAAAGGCTTAGAACCCTGATAAGAAAAAACAAAGAATACAACTGGGCAGGGAGTTAAAACTTCCGGCACAATGACCTTCAGGCTTTGGTCAGAGAAGAAAGGTAGTCAACAATGGGCCTATAACTCTCCAGAGCTGGCACATCTCAAGCGCTCATCAGTCTAAGGCAATATATGGGATGCCTAGACCCTTCATCCTCCATATCTGGTCAGCTCAATGACCTAAGTAAGGGCCATGAATGGTATGGGGGAGGGGTTTCTCATCCAAGTATCTATGATGAGTTTCTGAGCTCTGCTGTCCCAGGCACAAAGATGCTCAGGCATTAGCTTACAATGCCCTGCTCTAGAAGCATGGAAAATGGAAATTTCTAGCATAGAAGAATCCAGGCATAGAAATTCTAGAAAAAAAGACAAGGTAGGGAAGTACCAAGCAAGAGAAGAGACCATGTCTAGGACAGAAGCAGCCTTCAACAAGTGAACCTTATGGACCTTAGGGAGGTTTGTTGCCTTTTTTCCCAGATTACCACACTAAGTTTGAACCTCAGCTCCACTACTCATTACTTGAGTGACCTTGGGCAAGTTGAATGATGGCTCACTGAGTATGTTAGAGTGGGGATTTCTTTGGTGTATAGTTTGGGCTAGATGGCTGCTAAAATCCCTTATAACCCTCGAACTCAGTGATTCTGTGAAGTGACAATTTCTCTAAGCCTCAGTTTTCTCATCTGTAAAATGAGAGATCTAAATGAGATAATCTCTAAAGTACCTTCTATCTCTGATCCTGTAGAACTAGTTTGGGGCCCAGCACCCTGGCCCTAGGATTCCTAAGATTGATTTTACTTCATCCTACCCACATTTTTGCTACCCAGGAATAAACAATCCATCTTAACCCATGATAAGAAAATCTGATAAGAACCATGATAAGAACTCATATCTCTCTGTCCAAGAGGCAATGGCAACCTGGGATTTGGGGGAGGGAAGTGAAAAGGACAGGGGCAGAGAGAGGGGGGAGGAGACAAGGGCTGGCAGTGACTTGGCAAGCAGGCTAAGGAAGGAACAGTTAGTTCCAAGTGAAACTGGCATTAGCAAGCAGGAGACCCCAGGAAGCAGCATGCATCAGTGGAAAGAACATTGGAGTTGGAGTCATAGCATCTAGGTTCAAAGATAGGGACTGGACCAGAAGACTCTTGAGGTCTTTTCCATATATAACTATGATCCCATAATCTAGGATGGAATTTCAGCCATGTCCCTTACTACCTGCATCACCTTGGATGTGTCATTTAACCCATTCTGCGCCTCTGTTTCCTCAACTCTAAAATGAGGAAGTTGGAGTAGATAACCTCTAAGTTCCCATCCAGATATAAATCTACAGTCCTGAGATCTATGACCCAATGGCAGGGGATATGAGGAATACAGATAATCAGAAATTCATCACATGTTGACTGAGGGGAAAATTTTGAAGGAAGAAAAATGTGTATTCTTCCCTCCTCTTGGCATCTCCCAAACTTAGCTGAGGATATCTAAGGTCCTTTTTCCCCTACTGAGGAAGCCAACTTGGTCCTGTCCTTGCCAGTGGTTCCATGTACCCAACCTTGCCCATTCTCTAGCCCTAACTTAACTTACCCTACACAACTTACCTTATAAGAGAGGCAGCCTGGAGGGAGTATAAAGAACATTGTCTATAGTATTGAACTACTGAGGCTGACTCTGCTACTTATTAGCTGTGTGATCTTGTGACATGGCAGGGGGACCCTTTACTATGTAGTATCCTTATGAATAAATAAAAATAATTCCTACTTATCTCTCAAGACTGTTATAAGTACCAACTGAGATACTGTATCGAGTCTCGCCCCTGCTATCTTCAGTCTGTGTGACCCCGAGCAAATGACTTTACTTTCTCTGGGCCTCATTTATTTTTCATTTGTAAAATTAAGAAATTGAAACAGATGGTCCCCAAGGTCTCTTCCAGTTTCAAATCTCTAATCCAATGCTCACTTTGGAAGGGTAAAATAATACGTAAATCAGCTGTTATGATTATCCTTATAAATCTGGTAAACTAACTCAAACAAATTCAGATGGACTCATGTGTTCTCTCTGGTCATCTAGACATTACAGAGGCCTTCTGCGAACAATGCCTTAACCGAAAGGAGTGAAAGTGATGGTGGGAATCTCAATCACTCTAGGAGTTAGTAGGGAGAGTTATCTGTGGAGAAGCAGGGTCTCACGGCTTGGCTTAATTCACAAGCCACATGACACCGGCTTTACTGGTCCTTGAACAAGATACTCCATCTCCTGACTCCAGGCATTTTCCCTGGCAGTCCCCCATGCTCATATTCTCTCCCTCCCAATCTCTGTCCCCTGATTTCCCTGGTTTCCTTCAAATCCCAGCTAAAAACCTACCATCTATAGAAAGCTCTTTCTGATCTCCCTTAATTCTAGTGCCTTCCCTTTGGTGATTATTCTCAGGTTATCACTGTTTGTACATAGTTCTTTGCATGCTGTCTGCCCACTAGACTATAAGCTTCTTGAGAACAGGGACTATCTTTTGCTTTTCTTTGTATCCCCAGCACCGAGCACAGTGCCAGACACATAGAGGGCACTTAATAAATGTTGATTGACTATCCTGCCCTATAGAAGGGGAAGGGAATAAGAGAAGGGGTGGTGATAGAAGGGAAGGCAGATTACGGAAAGAGGTATTCAGAATGCATGCCATCTTGGGGTGGGGGAAAGGCGAGATGGGAAGAAAATTTGGAATTCAAAATCTTATGGAAATGAATGTTGAAAACTAAAAACAAATTAATTAATTATTTTTTAAAAAAAGAATAAGTAAATAAATAAATGTTGATTGACTGACTAAATAGTCCCCCCCCCCCCCCCCGCAAAAACTAAAGGCATGTCAATATCACAATGTTTTAGTAAGTAGCAGTCATCCAACAGTCACTGTTGGCTTGGACCCAGAGGCCATCTTACCCACGACCATAAATCTGCCAAGGGCACTGCTCCAAACCTATTTCCAACTGGACTAGAAATTGACCACCAGCTGAAGTCAGCTCCTCCTTTTGTCAGCCAGCCATTATCTCCTCTTCCTTTCTCTTGCTCCTTCTCGGGGATTAAACTGGCTGGTAAATATTCAGGATGCTGCTATTCAGATACCACACCATTGCCCTTCATGGTGTTCTTACTGCATACACAAATGTAATTCCACTTGTCAGAAAGTTTACTAGCTGAAAACCACACAGTAGGTGCTTAATAATTGCTTTTGCTTGATTGGACCTCCCTGAGTGAACAGACTGGAGCCAGCAAGTCATTTTTCCTGATTCATTTTGCTTTCACAATTTCACTGCCAAGGCCATAGTGGAATGCACCACACAGACCTGACCCAACGCCGCTGTGTTGAAATCTGCTGACCAAAACTTCTCTACAAACCATCAGCTTTGACAAGTGCCTGAGTATCTCCCCAAAGCCCTGATCTTGATTCACACACTACAACTCATCCAGTCGTCGATATCCAAAGGAGCCAGAGCCATGATGTTCAGAGCATTCTGTGGGTGGGCTCCTCCCTTCCTGTCTAATTTGTGAGGGTTACCTGGGAAACTCAGGAGCTTGCTTAGGCACTGACCTCAACATCTGAGAGATAGCATAGCATGTGGCACTGTGAGTTTCTTCTGCACTGCATACAAATGACCCACTTGCTAGTCTGACAGTCATCTTTCCCTAGCCAGAGCTGCTGCTGCTACTGCTGCTGCTAACAAGAACAGGAATTCATATTGTAGCTGTTGGCTTCTTGACAGATGACATTAAAATTTAATTTTTGGTGTTGTAGGTATAAAGGATTCAAAAAGATCAGAGCCAGATTGTGGATTCTAATTCAATCTGTCACTATGATAGGCTGTAGACGTGATTCACGTCCTCTAGGAATCCACAGTTTGGTCATAGATGAATGACAAGAAATGGGGAGCAGAGGAAAAAGCTATTTACTTTACCATATGGGAAATGGCTGAAGGTTGAGTAACACCTTATTGCTACTCATACAGCGGGGCTTCCTAGAAGAAGCAGGCTTGGAAATGCATGACCAATGTGTGCCCAAGGCACAGAACTACACTAACTTTCAGAAAGACTGGCCCCAAAGGCAGGAAAGGGAACTCAAATGACCAGGAGGCATCTTGCTTGACAGACATACAAAGTCAGAAGGGTGAATGTAAATGGGGAAGGGAAGAAGGTTAAAGCAGAGGTTCTTAATCTTTTTTGTTCCATAGACTCCTCAGAATAATGGTTTTAATTACCTAAAATAAAATACACAGCATTATAAAAAGAACTAAATATATTGAAATAAAGTTATCAAAATATTTTTAAAACAAGTTCATGGAGCTCAGATTAAGGAGCCCCAGTTAAGGTAATTTTCCATACTTCAATAATTCAAGGACCTGTAATTTCCCCAGTACAGGCAGACCCTCCTCCACTGATGCAGATCCAGCTAGTATTAGGCACTGAGGCATTGGACAACCAGACTGGACAAGCTGGGACAGACCTAAGCGATCAACCCTCGTGTTCCTGCAGTCGGTGCTAGCAAGCTGATTTCTGGTGGAAATAGAGAATTTTACGAAAGATTGAGATGGTTAGACTTTCATCACTGCAAATGGAAAATTCACATAAATTCTTACATGGTGAGAAATAATCATGGTAAAGCAAAAAAAAAAAAAAAGTATCAAGTCAAGAGGCCTGAGTGCTAATCCTGGCTTTGCCATTAACTAGCAATATGACAATGGGTAAGTCATTTCATCTCCTTAAATCTGTTTCTTCCTCTTTTAGATTAGGGGATTGGCCCCAGTATCCCTAAAA
Organism: Vombatus ursinus; assembly: GCF_900497805.2. NCBI lineage: Eukaryota > Metazoa > Chordata > Mammalia > Diprotodontia > Vombatidae > Vombatus > Vombatus ursinus. The sequence continues at coordinate 5,750,237 of NW_020954588.1, forward strand.
TCCCTTCCAGGTTAAAACCTCCTTACCTCACAAGTCCCTTTCAACTCAGTTTCCTATAGTTCAAAGATCATATGTCACTGCAAAAAATGGGGTCATCTGGACACAACTCATTTCCAAGGCCCCAAGTATGTTGTGTCTACAGTTTGAATTCTTTATCACCAAATGCTGCTATGCTTTATTTTTGTCACTAAGACCAGGGCTCTAAAAAGTGTGTGTGTGTGTGTGTGTGTGTGTGTGTGTGTGTGTGTGTGTGTGTATGTATGTGTGTTTTCAAATTACTGGCCCATTTTTTCCTACTAAATATCCTTACTTCTTAAAGGTTATACATTTAAACTGAATCTTGACAAAGTAAATTATACCATAAGCTGGGTGGTGAAGTGGATAGAGTGCCAGGCCTGGAGTCAGGAAGACTCATCTTCCTGAGTCAAATGTGGCCTCAGACACTTACTGGCTGTGTGACCCTAGCCAAGTCACTTAACCCTGTTTGCCTCAGTTTCTTCATCTGTGAAAATGAGCTGGAGAAGGAAATGGCAAACCACTCTAGTATTTCTGCCAAGAAAACAAAATGGGGTCATGAAGAGTCACACATGACTGAAATGACTAAAAAAGAGCAACAACATTTGATCATAGATTTAGAAATGGAAGGAATCTCAGAAGTCATTTAGTCTGATTCCCTTATTTGACAGATGAGGAAATTAAGGCTGAGATAGCTTAAGTGACCAAGATCACATAGGTAGTAAGTGATAGAGCTGGGATCTGAACCCAGGACCTCTGTCTACATTATGCTTAATGGATCAGGCCCTAATTGGCGATTGATTTTTTTTTAATAGAAGGTAGTAGCAACCTACCACACACCTAGGTGGGAGAGTGCACTTATCTGTCTGTGGGCTCACATTGTGGCCTTGCTATAAGACATTCAAAAGTGTTTTATTCATCATTATGTATTAGTGGTCAAAAATAGATTTCATGCTTAGGGAAGTTCTTACACAATTGGTACAAGTTACACATTTTTTTTTTTTAGGGCAGTTGGGGTTAAGCGACTTGCCCAGGGTTACACAGCTAGTAAGTATCAAGTGTTTTGGTCTGAAGCCGGATTTGAACTCAGGTCCTCTTGACTTCAGGGCCAGTGCTCTATCCACTGCACCACCTAGCTGCCCCTATACATTTCTTTTAAAACAATTACTGAGTTCACAAATGCTGACAATTCCATAAATAGAGGTTCTGGGTACATACAGTGAGTACTTAATGCTGAAGTACAACATTTGCAGAACAGGAGTGGTTTGAAAAGATGACTAGAGGGGCAGCTAGGTGGCACAATAGATAGAGCACCAGCCCTGAAATCAGGAGGACCTGAGTTCAAATACGGCTTCAGACCAAACACTTGACACTTACTAGTTGTGTGACCCTGGGCAAGTCACTTAATCCCAATGACCTAAAAGAAAGAAAGAAAGGATGACTGGAATGAATGACAAAGCATTTGTTAAGCACTTACTGTGTGCATAGCACTAAGCTAAGTGGTAGGGTTACAAATGCAAAAGTCAGGTAGTCCCTTCTCTTGAGGAAGTTTGCATTCTTCAGGGGAAGAAAATACATAGAAGAGATTTTTGTTGCAAGCCGCATAAATGGAAGGGCCCAATGGCACTAGAGCGCAGCCAAAAAATGGTAGTAACACGTGTTCTTTAATAAGGTGTATGTTAACAAAACCACATCTATTGCTTTGCCCATGCCAAGGACTGTGATGAGAACTTTCTTGACCAGGGCTTCCTTCAGTGACTGTAGCTGTTGAGGAGGTGGGCGCTGGAACACCAGCAGAGGCAGTTGCCAGATCACATGCCCACGGGGTTGTTCCCTTGGACTGTGGCTCCAGGGGCCTGGCTGGCAGCCAGGTTGTTGGTTTGTGTTGGCAGTGGCAGTTGGTGTCCGTGGTGATGCAGACACTCGGTACCTTCTCCACAAAGGTTGCTCCACTCAATACTGGCCGTGGGATAAGGACTGGAAGCAATCCAGGTGGCATGCCACAGCTTGGGCTCTGGGTCCTGGGCTGCCACCGCCCAAGGCAACATTTACACAGTGGGTGCTAATACTTGTAAAGGGAGTTTCCTGTATTCATGAAATCAGAAGTCCCATCAAATTCCATCCCAAACTTTAATACTGAAGAATTATACCCAAGTAGTTTCTCAGAAATGAAAGAAGATTGGTATAACCATTTGGAAGAAATATTAGACCCTATCCCTGGCACGGGAGCAATGACTTCTAAAGCATACAGGTGGCATATATATAAAGTATACAGATAGGTCATCGGACATGGAGTCAGGAAGATGAGTTCAAACCTCACTTCTGACAACTATGATTTGCGTGACCACAGGCAAGTCACTTACCCATTATCAGATCTAGTGTCTTCAATTTGTAAAATTGGGATGAGAAAAATAGGACCTACCTTAACAGGTTGTTATGAGAATCATATGAAATAATATTGTCAAATGTTTTGCAAACCTTGAAATACTACAAAAACAGTAGCTACTTTTAGACATTCTTTCTGAATAAACCCGACTTTCCTCCCAGAGGTGTGAGGCAACTTCAAACCTCCCCATGTCAGAAGCCCGGTGCTCTTGTCTCCCTTAGCTAGGGGGTAGCCCTGTCTCACTTACCTTTCAATCCAGCAGTACAATCAAAATCTTTTTTTTAATTGTCTTATCAGGGGACTCTTCTGGTCCAATGGGCTGCCTGAGGCTAAGTGCTGATGCAGCCAGACCTCCCTTTTCTAGCTTTTCTCTGATCCAACCTAAAACTTATAAGCAGAAAATGGTATGGTTTCTCTTTGTCCTCACTGGGCATCCTTATGGACCTAACTCAAGTACCACTCCCTTCGGGAAATCTTCTCTGATCCAGCCAGAAATTATCTTTACTTTCTCCACTTTTGTAGAGCACTTTGCCTCTCTCCCACACTCTTCATATATTCTTCTTTGAAGTGCAGTTATCGAACACTAAGGCATATTTGGGTATTGAATCCCTTCCTTCCCAAAATGGAAGCTCTCTGAAGCTAAGAGCCATGTCCTTTATAGCTTTGATCATCTCTAGTGTCAGCACAATGTTTTAAACCTATTAAGTTCTGAATAAGTTGAGAAGTAAAAGGAGAGAAAGAGAAAATAAAGAGATATGGAGGAGAGGGAGGGGGGCAGGAAGAGGGCTAAAGAAAGAGGCAGTGGGGAAGAAACAGGAAAAAGAAAAGAGGGGAGAAAGGAAGGAAAGAAAGGGAAGGATGGATCCCATGAAGGGAAAATTTGGGCAGGAGCTAGGAATATGAGTGGCTTCATGCTTAATATACAATCTTATTTCCATGTTTTAAGGATCCTTGATTTTATTAGTGTGGGCATCACCACCATGTGGCCAACCATGTTCGAACACAACACCTCTACCCAGTCCTCATGAATTGCTGAGGGGAAAAAAAAAATTCCATCATCTAGCAGCCAACTACTTGTACGTGTCTACGTTGTCTTCCTCATAAGAAAATAAGCTCTTTGAAGGCAGGAACTGTTCCAATTTTGCCTGTGCCAGTGCTTGGCACATGGTAAGTGCTAATATATGCTTTCTGATTAGTTGAAAAGCATATTTTTTCCATCCAGCAGCAGGAATCTTAAAACCTACAACCTTTGCAAGATGTAATTTTGGTAATTATAATTGGAGGTTGAAAATTATTTTCCTTTAGTGGGCTCCTCATTCTCTGAATGTTTACAAGTAAATCTCCCAGACGATCAACCACAAGGTTCTTTTCCATTCTCGAATATCAACTAAGCAGTCAACCATAGAGCCACTAACTCTAGTAATTTCCCCAAAGTAACATAGGCAAGACAAGAATTCACAGTGTTTATTAATCATTTGTCAAGTTCTACAGAAAATCATGCAAGGAGGGGGAATTAGAAAACAAAACCCAATTTTTTTTAAATTTATTGCCACATTGATATGGTTCCGGAAACACACATGCACATACACAAAACCTTTGTTTTCTAAATGATCCCCTTTGGGGGAAAAAAAATCCTGGGAATACAAGAGAGCAATAAATCCAAATCTTGAGTCTTGGGGATTACATTTGTGTACTGCTGCCTAACAAAATAATTCACCTGCATTACAATTCTGGGTCCTATTACACATCTTAATTTACCAAATAGAGGCTAAAGCCTCTTATCGCCTGAAATTCTACTTCAACTCTCAAGATAAATGAGATTCAACCTTTTTGTTTCTGGTTGAAATTCAGCACGATGTGAAAGAAGCCTCCAAGGTTCCTTATCAGCTGGGCACCAGCTACACACAGTGGAGTAAGATACTGTTGGGAGAGGTTCTAGAGATGGCAAGCTAAATTACTCCTTCTATCAAGCATTTAATCCTGCTCATGGTCCTAGGAAGGAGCAGACACTAGTTCAAGGAGAGAGTTACCAGGGCTACTGGTTGGGAGCCAGATGGAAGAGAAGATAGGGAGAAAGGAAGAAGGTAAAGTGTTATAAGCTGGAACTCACGGAAAAGGAATCTCCTTAGTTTTCTCTTTCATCCCTGATCCCAGAAGAAAGGCTAGAACTGGGGCAGGCAGCCCAGGCTTTGCAAGTCCTCAATCTTGGAGTTTCCTCCAACAACACCCCTGGTTGAGAGAAGAAAATCCCCTTTCCCAGAGGAGCTGGCCCTCTGTCACTAAAGTTAATCAGGTCCCTTTAGAGCCCTCTTTCCCCGGTAGGAATCAGGGCCAGAGCATACCCTGTTTGGTGGCATAGGGATAGAGCTCTGGGCTTGGAATCATAAAGACCTGATTACAAATCCAGCCTCAGATACTTACTTACCCTGGGCAAGTCACTTAACCTCTGTTTGTCTCTGTTTTCTCAACTGCAAAATGGGGATAATAATTGCACCTAACCCCAGAGTTGTTGTGAGGATCAAATAAGATAATATTTGTAAAACACTTAGCACAGTGCCTGGCACATAGTAGGTATTTAAGAAATGCCTCTTTCCTTCCTACCTCCCTATTGCAGCCCAGCCTGTTCCCAAAGGGTCTGGACCTTGAAATTTCCCCTCTGTAAGAGCAGCTCAAGTCTGTAAAAACCCTTCAGCCTCATTGAAACACCCTGGCCCTTTGACCAGAGTGAATCCGGAACCTAAAACTAGTTCAGCCTACTTCTCCCTCACCACTTCCTCCTACCCAACAACTCCCTTCAACTGGTTTTGCCCCTGGTGAAAAAAAAATTCCTAGTTATTCCTTTAGCTATCAGCATGTGTAATGGAATTTTTCATGACAAGAGTTCCCTACATCAGTGAAATCAAGTTAGGACAAAAAAAAATGTATAATCCCTAACCCTTTTAAAACTGTTTCAGCCTTTCAAGCCAACTCTTTTGCTGTCTGGTTTTCAGTGAAAGGATGTTGCATTACACGAAACACTTTTGAAACTATCTATGAAAGTTCTGAAATGAACAAGAATCAGTTAAACACGGCGACCACAAAAGGTCTTAAACTGACTAGTCCTCTGAGAGCCGGCTCAAGATTCCTGCTCACTCTGTGCCCCGCCCCCCCCCAGTCTTGACACTGCTGAGAGGGATGGGTGCTCATCAGGATGCACCCCCCAGTGAAGTCCAATGTTCCTGTCTGGGTCTTCTCCCTCATCCACCTAGCGCTGAAGGTACAACTGCCCTCAGTAGCCTGTTTCCAGAATATGAATTTAAATGATTGCAAAACCTCATCCAAGTGTGAAATGACATAAAGAGAGCTAGTCTATGCCCAGGGCTAACATCACAGATGAAGAGCAGGCCAGAGCCTCACAGGCCAATTCAGACTTCTTCATTTTACAGATAAGGAAGCTGAGGCCCAAAGAGCTTAAATGGCATGTCCACTGTCACCTCAGCAGTAAGTATCTAAAGTAGGATTTGAACTCTGGACCTCTAACTGCAGAGCTAGTACTCAATTTCCTCTATCTCATTCTGCCTCCCTAAGTATTAGCCATAGGACTTGGAGAAAGTTACCCACCCAAGAAAGTCTCAATTTCAATTTTCTCTTCTTCCAACAGAGGATAATACCATCTGACCTTCCAGCTCAACCCCTTACATGAAAGATTGCAATGAAGAAGGGTCCAGGTACTGATTTGAACCCTCACAGTTTAGAGAGTAGGCAATCAGAGGGGAATTAATTTTAGGGGGTAAGGGGGACAGCTGGTAGTGCCTAGGTCAGGAAGTCCCGAGTTCAAATCCGACTACAGACACTTACTAGCTGTGTGACCCTGGGCAAGTCACTTAACCTCTATTTCTCTGTTTCCTCAACTGTAAAATTGGATAATAATAGCACCCACCTCATAAGCAGGGTTGTTGCGAGGATGGAATGCTAAGCTTAGCATGGTGCCCAGCACGTAGTAGACAATTACATAAATGCTTATTCCCTTTCCTCGCCTACCCCTAAAGGAAGGAGGTGTTGTCTGATTCAGAAGCAGGGTCATATCAGCAATTACAAGACTCCAAGAACTTAAGTCTGGATCTCAGTTTGGCACTGCACAAGTGTTTAGTTGGACAAAGAGCTATCTCAATTTGCCACATACACTGGGTCCACAGTTGGACTGTGCTTTTAAGTGTGGCTGTGTGCATTGTGGCCCCCTCTCCACTTACTTTGTTGTTTCCTCTCCCTAAAGTCCGTTTAGCTGGAAAGTTCGTCACTTGTTCTCCATGGCAACAGCCACATCCCAGTGGTGACGGTCCAAGTGACTGTGAGGATCCAAGCCAATGTATATGCAGGCACTCTGAAATCTGCCAAACCCCACTCATACGTAAGGTATTGGGTTTGGGGCTTTTTTTATCAATTACACCAACGCTATTCAAAAAAAAATCACAGGTACAGTAAGAAATCACTTATACTCTTCCAATCACACAGAAATTGCCTATTTTTTTAAGAGTTTTTATGCTGGCTTATAAATTGAATTACTGAAATTTAACTATGGTAAGCAACAATACAAATTAATTACCATTCTTTGGAAGCATTCTCTAGTTTTGATTCATTTCTGTAAGGATCAAAATGTGAAATCCTATTTTTTATTATAAAGGAAATCATTCTTGAATACATTGGAAAAGCACTTCCTGTTACGGTGGGGATAGTATCAATTTTGTTTAGTCATTTCAGTCTTATCTGACTCTCCGTGACTCTCTTTGGGGTTTTATTGGAGTAGTTTGCTATTTCCTTCTCCAACTCATTTTACAGATGAGGAAACTGAGGCAAACAAGGCTAAATGACTTGCCCAGAGTCACACAGCTAGTAAGTAAGACTGGATTTGAACTCAGGAAGATAAATCTTCCTGACTCCAGGACTGGTACTCTATCCCCTGCACCACCTAGCTGACCTGACAATATCAATAACTCAGTATAGCTGCTTATGATAGAATTGAAAACAGTTATGATGAAGCAATGTGGCATAGTTAACAGAGTCCTGGATTTTCCATTAGAAAGACCAGGGTCCAAGTCCCAAGCATGACACTTTAATATGTGTCATTTAAACACCCTGAGCCTCTAGCAACTCACAAAGACTTCTGTAATAAGCTATGATATCCATGGGTTGCTCTCTGCACAGGGAAAGGGAGTTCTTGCACTGCAAAAAATCACAGATCTTTGACTTCTCACTGTATGGTGAGTCCATTGTTAAATACTGGCATGTTCTGTCCATGATCAGTTTCCTAATTTAAAAAATAAAAACTGCTGGTGTGACAGTGGGTGATGTCCTGAATTACTGATTCTTTCATTCCACAAAGGGTTATTGAATATTCACTACACACATGACACTATAATAATTACTGTTGGTCAGTCAAAGAAGAAGACATTTCTTGCTCTCACAGAACTTGATTAATACTATTAGAAACCAAAAAGTACATTTCATTAGGTATAAAGACTCTCTCCAGCCCAGCTACTATGCATACACACAGAAATTAACTTCAGAATTTGAAGATTTGGGGGAGGGGGAATGTATATGGCTACTTAGAAGTTGTACAACGAAAAAAAAAGAGTACACAGAAGGGTGAGAGGGAATGAGTATTTATTAAGTACCTACTATACACCAGGCACCATGCTAAGCACTTTACAAATATTACCTCATTTCAGCTTCAAAACAACCCTGGGAAGTAGGTGTTATATTATCCCCTTTTGGCAGTTGAGAAAACTGAGGCAGACAACAGTTAAGTGATTTGTCTAGAGTCATACAGCTAGGAAGTGTCTGAGACTGAATTTGAACTCTAGATCCATCAGGCCACTGGGACCGCCCTGAAGGTTCAGAAGGGGACTTCAAGGGGACCACAAAAGTCCAAGTCAAGTTGTCAGCATGAGATGGAGAGAAGAAAGTTACACAGGATTTCATAATCGATCAACAAGCATTTATTAAGCACCTACGTATCAGGCACTACGCCAGATGCTAGGGATAAAATACAAGATAATGACAGTCCCATCCTCAAGAAGTTTCCATTCATACTCTGAGCCAGCTCTAGCTCCCAAAGGGGTCCTGCTAATTTTCAGAGCCAAGTTGAGCCTAGAGAATAAATTCTCTAAGTGTCCATTGGGCCTGATCCCTGATGGATCCCTAGGAACATCTCCAAACTTAAGCTGTGGGCTGGCGTACCCGATGGCCAAAAGGTACATTCTGAGCCACCAGTGGGCCACCTTTGAAGTCCCTAAAGAAAAGCTGGGTTCTGTGTGGAGGCCATTTGGTACCTATGTCCCTAAGTGTTACAAGCACAAACGTATTTGGTACATAAGAGTCGACGGGACGAGCTCTGCGCCAATGTTCAAGCAACAAAGCCAGCTTTCTATTGATGAGCATTAAAGGATGGGGATGTTCCATTAATGTTTAAACAAAATGAGAGGGAAGAAAAATAATTCTGGCTAACGGTAGCTTCAGCTTCAGAGCTCTCAGCCAGGTTTTGAGCTGTTTCATCTTATGAAATGCTGAAAACAAAGGGTAGCATTGCACTTTCAAATGAATGGAAGTCACCCCAGGACACAAAGAAAGACAAGGATGCTCGGATCAAAACAATGTAAAAACACAAAGTATGTTGCGGGGAGGAGAGAGTCTGAGCATCTTATGACAATAGGTATTGAGCCAGGGCTTTTGACAAATGTCTTGAAAAACTCCAATTATAGACTTATAAACCAACTTTATATAAGCTTTTCTTTGAACCCGATAATCTTCAGAGCCCAAGAATGTGTAAGAGATAACCACCTTCACAATATACAAAGACGGCTTCTGAACAGTCCTTGACACTCTCTACTGGAGTTCCTAAGAGTATTAAAATGAAGGTTTCTAGTACTTGGTGGGCACACAAATTAGGCGACATGTAACATGCATCATTCAGTTTGGATTATTTATTGTACAGTTTAACTAAGCTCTCTAAGTGAATTTGATCTAATTTTGCACAAACTCAGCACAATTCAATTAGATAATCATGAAAGTCTCCCAGCATCATGTATTACGAGCCCTATCTGGAACTTTATAACTCACTCATCCTATTTTCACGGGATTTTACACAGCACTCCAAATCACGGCAGGTACCACACACAAAACTCAAGAGGGAGTGAAACGGGATCCAGTGGAAAGAACTCTGACTCTGGAATGAGACCACAAGAAACCTAACTTCTAACACTACCAGGGTAACAGGAAAAAGTCACTTAGCTCTCTTGGGCATCAAAGACAAAGGACCTCTCAAGATCCTTCAGTTCTAAATCTATGATTTTAGGTTCAAAGCTCACCTCTGTCACTAGCTACAGGACGTTGGACAACTCAACTAACCAGTATGGGCCTCCATTTCCTCATCTGCAAAATGAGAAGATTGGACCCCAAATACCTACTTAGCCTCCCACTATCTGTCCCAGGACTGCTCAGGGCTCCCTCTGTGTAACCTCAGCGGAATGCCTGGGTTAATCTGATAAATAAAATTTGAGTTAAATTTGAATGACTAATCAAACTTAATATTTGATCCCCCAAATATATATATATAATATATATATATAATATTATATATATTATATATATATAAAGTGGGCTTCAGTAGCCAAAAGAAAGAGAAGAAAGGAATTTCAAGCATCATAGTGAGTTAGCTGAGAAGATATCTGTTTTCTGTACTTTGTGACTTTCTACTCTGCTTAGGAAAGGTCACTCATAATGCTACTATTAAGTGAACAAAGGCTTAAAAAAAGCAATCTGGAATAAAATCAATTTAGTAATTTTTAAGTGGATATCAATGTCATTTTTAATCCTATTAAGGGTGATTACAATAATTATAATTATTTTCTCAAGCAACAGAAATAAGTGCAACTTTCCTTCAGTTGACTCAATTAAAAATCTCTGCCTTCTTTTAAAAAAAAAAAAAAGACAAACACACACCACATATTACTTCTATCCAGCTGGATTTGTTTATTTTAGGCCTCAAAGAAATGCTAATATTAGTTCTCATCACTGTCTTTCCTTCTTCTGTTATTCTTCTCTAGACAGAAAGAAAGAAATTTGTGAAAACTAAAACAAAATGACTGGGAAAAAATCTTTTTTTGTGAGAAATAAGGCTGTTCTCCGAAAGAAATCTGAACTAAAAAAATAAAACAAGGAAATCAATGTGTGAGGGAGGTTGACTCTCGGTGAATGGTTAAAAACGATTCTCTTTCTCTGGAGAATGAAAGATCCAAAAGCTGAGTGTGTTTGCCTCTCTCAAGACAAAAACCCAGCTCCTCATCCATAACTACCCATCCAATAAGTATCTGGTTGTCATATAAACCCACTATAGTGAGTCTGATCATTTTTGCAACACGTGAAAGAAAGTATGCTAATTCAAGGAGAAAGGAGAAGAGGAAATGGGGGCTTCTTAAATGATCACAATAAATCAATTTAAACTGAGAGGTGTTGCAATAGAATTTAGGTGATCTCAGCCAGTCCAACTGATCCAATCCCCATAACTCTCCAAATCACTAGACCCCAATATGTGTTGGCTCCTCCTATTAAAGAGACAGTTGTTAATGAAGAGGTCTCAGAACGAAGAAGGTAGGGGTTCAAGTCTCACCTCGGACAGTAGCTATGTGACTCTGAGATGTCCAGGAAATTCTCTAAGACTATAAATGGACAATAATGTACTGATGTGCACTGATAGAAGGGGTTCCTCAGCCAAATGTTTCCTATTCCAATGAAATCCCAAATCCAATCCATATCCCATTTTAAAGTATAGTTTAAAAGAGTGACAGTATAGCATAGTGACTAAAGGGCTGGCCTTGGGGTTAGAAAGACCCAGGTCCAAGTCTATTTATGACACATACTGGACTTCTGACCTTAGTGCAGTCATTTAACTACTCAGTGTCCACTCACTGAGTTTAGACAACTCTAAATTGCAGGGAAGGTGCTGATCTGGATGGGCAGTAGGGCTCTCCTCACTTGGAGGTCTCTATGCCAGTTAAATTACAGATCCAGTCCCTGTTGCTGAAGATATCTATGGCCATTGATTTAATACACTGTAAATGAGAAGATAACTGTAAAGCACTTTGTACATTAAGTGCTATATAAATATTAGCTATTATTATCTCTTCATAATTTTTTTATTTATTCATTTCATAGAAGTAAAAAATTTCAATAGAGAATGGTGTACAAATAATTGCTGGTATTTATGTAAGTGCTTTACATATATTATCTCCTTTTGTCCTCTACTCACCCTTGTAAGAGTGTTATTCAACATGACTAATGTGGAAATATGTTTAATATGATTGTATATGTACAACCTATATCAGATTGCTTGCTGTCTTGGGGAGGGAGAAGGGGAGGGAAGGAGGGAGGGAGAAAAATTTTGAACTCAAAATTTTATAAAAATGAATGTTGAAAACTATCTTTACATGCAATTGGAAAAAATGTTATTAAGGAAAAACAATGTAAAAAAACTAAATGCTGTTAGAATCCTCTTTTTATAGATGTGGAAATGGGTTCAAAATGGTTAAATGATCTGCCCAAAGTCTGAGGTATCTGGGGTGAGATTTGAACCCATGTTTTCCCAATTCCAAGTACATTCTTCCCTATCTAATACACTAGTGCTGGCTTCATATTGACTTAGAAAACCACAAATTAGCATTATCTATGTTGTATTGTATTTATATTTATTTTGCTAAATATTTCCCAATTACTTTTTAACATGGTTCCAGCTGTACTCAGGAGTGTCGAGGACCACATACAGGTCTGGAGTATGGCTCCTCTGCACCACACCACACCAATTCTCAACACACACAGTTGCATTGCAGCAGAATTTGCAAGAGACCTCAACGGTAATCTTGGCTCAGTCATTGACAAGCTATATCACTCTGGAAAAGTCCTATCCTCATGTTTTACATGTTTCACATGTTGTTTGCCTTCTCAATGGGTGGGGGAGAGGCAGGAGGGAGGGAGAGAATTTGGAACTCAATTTTTAAAAAGATCAATAATTAATAATAATAATAAATAATTAACTCATTGATTGAAGGGGGAGTTCTATTCTCTCAGGTTACATAAAGTTTAATCTCCCAGTTTTCCAAAATGTAATAATGTGTTCAAATATCCATAAATATCCTTAGCTGTTATTTTGGCTAGCAAAACTCAGTTCAAAACAATTTCATTTAAAACACATGCCCTTTTTTGCATCCTTTAGCAGGGGGACACAAGGGAGAGACAAAGGGAGAAAGGGAAGGAGGGAGAGTGGAGAGGGGTGAAGAGAGGAGAGAGAGGGAGAGGGGGGAGGGAGAGAAGAGGGAGAGAGAGAGACACAGAGACAGAGAGAGACAGAGACACAGAAAAAGAGAGAGGGAGAGGGAGAGGGAGAGAGAGAGAAAGGGAGAGAGAGAGAGAGAGAGAGAAGAGCTTCAAATCAGTTTCCTGAATAAAATGAAACTGCATAAATAGCAGTTATACAGATATGCCCCTTCTTCCTTCAGTAAAAAAAAAAAATCACACATTTTCATTATCATCCCAAAGGATAATATCCCTACAGAAATCTAATGAAAAACAAAACAGGTGTCTCAATCAATGCTTGAATGTTTGCAATAAAATGTTTCATTAAGATAAAATAAACTTTACAAATAATGCAATACAGATTTAAATAATCCATAGCTTTGCTGGATAGGTCCATAAAGTTTGAGAGCTTCTGTATTTTTCAAATGAACAATTAAAGCCCCCTCCTTCCCAGCAACTGCATCCTCAAAAAGGAGCTAAGAGGAAAGACACAAAGTCATATTCGACAGGAAATATAAAGGCTGAAGTTGGTTCTCCAAAATATCAGGAAAGCTTGTCTCTTTTCTTTGGTATAGATTTATTTTTTATCACAAAAATTCTTCCAGCTAAGATCCTTAATAGCAAAGTTAATGGTGGCAGCCCTGGTTTATGTATCAAAAAAGATATGTCTACTATGCCTTTATAAGTCAGCTGAAAGGGTTTTGCAACTAGAAAGAACCTTAGGGATTATCAAATCTGGGCCCTTCATTTTACAGAGGAAGTTCAGAAATGTTAAATCCTTTGCTTGGGATCACGCTAGTTATTGGACAAGCAGAGCCTAGAACTGAGCTCCCCTGGTTCCTTCCCATATACTCCCTTCCTGTATACGTCTTATCTTTTACCTTTTGGATCAGTTACATGCTACATTTTGATTTTGGTCCAGACCTGTGATTCCATCAATAAAAGGAATTCCTGGCGTGTAAACTCTCTCCATCTGGGCAGATTGGCAACTGCTCTGTAATATATAATCTTTAGTGAGTTCAAGCAATCAAAAAGCATTTATTAAACACTTACTGCGTGCCAGTCGCCCTGAGTCACACAGACAGTATGTATTAGCGGCAACACTTAACCCCACATCTTCCTGACCCCACAGCCAGAGCTTTGGCTTCTCACAGACGACGAAACCCATTAACTCTTTTTTTCAAAAATCCATAATAAGGGGCAGCTAGGTGGCGTAGTGGATAGAGCAACAGCCCTGAAGTCAGGAGGACCTGAGTTCAAATGTGACCTCAGATCAAACACTTGACACTTACTAGTGTGACTTTGGGCAAGCCATTTAACCCCAATTGCCTTTAAAAAAAAGTGCATAATAATAAAAAGTACCTAATAATTCCATCCCATTAAAACAAAAGTACCTGTTTCAAATACAACAAATCTTTTTAAGTACTATGTTTACAGGATTTAAAGCTGGAAACAGACTTGAAATCATAAAGCCTGGGGCAGCTAGGTGGCACAGTGGATAGAGCTCTGGAGTCAGGAGGACCTGAGTTCAAATACAGACACTTGATACTTACTAGCTGTGTGACCCTGGGCAAGTCACTTAACCCCAATTGCCTTGAAAAAAAAGAAAGAAAAAGAAAGAAAGAAAAAAGAAATCACATTGCCCAATACTCTTCATTTTACACAAGAGGAAACAGAGGCCCAGAGCAGAGGACGGACTTGCCCAAACTCACACAACCAGTTTACTGTAGCAAGATGAGTGTTCAAGCCTACATCCTCTAAGCCCAAATCCAGCTTTTTTTTCTACTCTATGACTCTACCATAGCACCTCCACCCTGGAAAAACTATTTCCCTTCTCTTGGCCTCAGTTGTTGTAAGGATCATATGCCATTTTTTGAGAAAGCATAAATCAAATAAAAGCATTTATTAAACTCTTACTAAGAATCAGGAACTACATGCCAGAGAAAAAAGACAAAAATGAAACAATCCCTGCCCTCAAGAAGCTTATATTCTTGGAAATTGACAGGATGCCCATCAATTAGGGAATGGCTGAGCAAGTTGTAGTATATGAATGTAATGGAATACTATTGTGCTATAAGAAATGACAAACAGGATGACTTCAGAAAAACTTGGAAAGACTTGTATGGTCTGATGCTGAGTGAAGTGAGCAGAACCAAGAGAACGTTGTACACAGTAACAGCCAAGATGTGCAATGACTAATATTGATAAACTTAACCCTTCCCAACAATACAAGAATCTAAGACATCTCCAAAGGCCTCATGATGGAAAATGCTATCCACATCCAAAAAAAGAACTATGGAATTTGAATGCAGATCGAAGCATACTGTTTGCTATTTTTTTTCTCTTCTGTTGAGTTTTGTTTCCTCTTTCTGGTGGTTCCTCCTATTGGTTCTAATTTTTACTTACAACATCACTAATCTGAAAATATGTCTAATAAGAATGTATATATATTAGCCTATATCAGATTGTGCACCGTCTTGGGGAGAGTGGTGGGGAGGAAAGGGGAGAAAAATTTTAAACTCAAAAGCATATGGAAGTGATTGTTGATAAATCAAAATAAGTTAATTAATAAAAAATTTTTTTAAAAAAGAGGCTTATATTCTATTGGAAAAGACTATATTCTACACACACACACACACACACACACACATACACACACGTCAATATATGCAAGTTCTATAGATAGGGATGAGTCCTGCTCGCTAATTAGTAGAAAAGACTTCCTCCACAGGAATGCACAGGTTGGCACACTGATAGTGTCCCAGAGTTACCTAGAGTAAGGGGCAAGTTCAATGACCAAGTCCCAGGTCACAGAACCAAGAGGTGTCAGGGTTGGGCCTGGAAACTAGGTCTTCCTGGCTCTGAGGTTCCCCTCTCTATCCATTATGCCACATTGCCTCTCTAATACAGAATTTTTTTTTTAATAGGGGGAGGAAGAAAAGCACTAGCAAATTTGGGGTGAGGGGAACATGAAAGATTTTACATAGAAGAGGCAGCTCAGGTGAGATTTTGAAGGAAAGATGTTTAAGAAGCAGAGGTGAGTACAATCTGGGTATGGGGGACAGTAGGAAAGATGGTGAGACAGTAAATGGAGTGACATGCATGAAGAATAGCCATGAGGGCTATTTAACAGGACATTCATGTTTCAGAAGGGGAGTAACATATAAAAGGATTAGGCTACCAAGCTGAGATAGTGGTCAACCACAATTCCAGAGGGCTCATGATGAAACTTGCTCCCTACTCCTTGACAGAGGGTCATGGATTCAGGAGGCAGATTGAGATGTATGTTTTTTGGACACAGCTAATGCCAGAAATTTGTTTTGCTTGACTATGTCTCTTACAAAGGTTTTACTTTTCTTTCTTTTTCAAGGTTGGGAGGAAGAATGGGGGAAAGAAAAAATAGATTTTTGTTTATTAAAAAGTTAAATTTAATTATTGTTAATTATTTAATTAATTAATAATTACAATTAAGTTGGGGCTAGGTTGTGAAGATCTTTAAAAGCTAACCAGAGGAGTGTATATACATATATATAATCCTAGAGGCAACAAGAAGCCAAAAAAGTATGAGTTCAGAGAACAGTATGGCCAATCCTGTCATTCAGGAAAACCTCTTTGGCGGCCATCCTGAGGATGCATTGGAGAGGGGAGAGCATGAAACAGAGAGACTAATATTAGGAGGCCATTGAGATAGTGTAGGCCATACACATGCAAGATGTCATTATTAGTAGTGATATTATTTGCCTTCCTAGTTACATTGTTTCAGTTTAAGAAATGCTCTACAAATACTGATAAATATTTATTGGATAATTTAGCAATAGGAGCTTAGGCCCTATTTCAGCAACCCCATCCCTTATCAATGGCTAATACTCCCTTTCCTTATTTGTATTAGTCTGCCAGTCATTCAGCTAATAAGCAATTTGGGAAAATCACTTTGGTAACTGTATGGAAGATGGACTGGAGTGGAAGACATGAGAGTCAAGGAGACCAATTAGCAGGCTATTCCAATGAGAAGTGATGATGCAGTCCAGAACTAGGGTGATAACTATGGGAGGGGAGAGAAGGAAGGATGTATGCAAAGTGTAGAGAAAAATTACAAGATTTGGCAATGGACTGGATATGGTGGATAGGGAGAATGAGAAGTGAAAGTTGACACCAAGGCTATGAACCTTTGAAATGTCCTTTCTGATGAGGCTATTAAAGAAAAGAAAGCAAAGGAAAAAAAATGAAAAGAAAAGAAAGTGAGAACCCCAGGTCTTACTGCAATAAGCATAAAACCTGAAATTTAAACAATCAAAAACTGAGTATTCATGAGTAATTAGTAACTGGAAAACCTCAATAAGACCATTTTGGTAATGAAGCAAAAGCCAAATTCCAAATTTAAAAAAATCTGTTAAAATTGCAATTTCTATGCCTTTCTCTTGAATTTAACTCCTAAATACCTTCATATAGCCTTCCATTTCAAGTTCCTCTTCCCTGATCCCCATGAATATGGAGCACTCTCCACAATTCTATGTGTGAAAGAACCTATGTTGCCCCAAATCATTTCTATAACTAAAATACGACATCAGGGATCCTTGAAGATCATGTATAATCTATGGCTATTTTAATCTAGAATAATTCTCTTCTATCTTAAACCATCATTTTGGATCTAATCAAAAAGTTTGTGCTTCTTCACTGGCCATGGTTAGAAGGTATTAAGCCCTGAATTCAAGTCATACCACTGATCCCCAGTAACCCATAGACCACGGTCAAGTCATTTGACTCCTCCGTACCCCCAGGCAGTTCTCTGAGGTGGTAAATTGCAGCTTACTTACTCATTTGCACCAGTGGAATCCCACTCGAAATCACAGATGTGATCCCCTTTTCCCCCTTAACAAATACCTTGTTTTAAAAAGTCACCCAAAGCCATAATGGTTATTACATCTAGTTTAGGAAACACACACACAAAAAAAGTCATTATCAATGAGGCCTCCAAAGAAATTAAATGAAATTTTTAAAAGAAAAAAAAACACCCTAAAATTTGTGTTAACTATGTCCCGGTCCAGTACCCTTTGACTTGAGCTGATACACTCATGCCCCATTTATGCTCTCTCACTGTTGCTCCAGAGCTTCCCCACCCCCTTATTCCACTGCCTGCCCTGCCCTGCCTCACCATGGAGGAAGTGACTGACGCCTCTTACAGGCAGAACTGGAAAATGTACAATAACTTTCCCTTTCAGTTAGTGAATTCACACAGGAAAATGTGAGAACTGATGGGCTGCAGCAACCAGACAACTCCATACTTCTCCACTCTCCCATTATTAAGTGGCAAAGCAGTTGAAATTACACAAAATCCCTCTATTTATTTGTGGTTCTCTTAGATTTTCCAAAAGTAGGAGGCGAGAGCTCTGTTCTGATGATTAGGGTTCCAAAAGACAGATAACAGTTACAATCAAAACCTAGTGAATAGTCATATGTCTTTTCCACTGGAATTACAGCTCCATGAACAGAGGGAAATCTACTACCTTGAAACAAATTACCTCCCTGTAGACAGTTGCCCTAAAAAAGGACCTCTAAATAAAACTAAGCATCATCCACCAATGTCAATCAACTTGATCCCTTCTTTACTTCACGTGACTTCCTCCCCCTTGAAGAAATGGGGGTGAGAGAAGTCTTCCCCCACTCCATCCCCCCCCAAAAAAGCTGGTTTGATCATTTTCCTATCCGTTCCCATCAAAAGTCTTTCATTAATTAAATTCATATGAAGCAACTCTCTTCAGGTCTACTTGCAATGTGGAAAGATTGTGTCCTCGGATTTTTCAATAGGAGCCCAAGGATAGTTCACATCTAATTAGTTTAAATGAATCCTATGATCACAGAACAGCCTCTTCTCAAGGGCATCAGATTCATTTTCCTACCCTTGCTGGTGGCTTAGTGTTTCTCTACTAACAGAGTCTAGGCACTGAATTTCTTTTTTGAAATGTATACGAAAACGAACCAAAGCTAACTTGGTTGCGGTTGACATTTTGGTCTTTGTGCATACGGTATTTTCTAACAGATTTTCTCAGAACCCAAATCCACTGACAGCCATCAGAAAGCACCTTTCGATTCTCTTGACTGAATAGCCGCGAGAACATTTTCTTTGATTAATACTTCATTAGTTGATACATTGTGTTGTGACTTCTCAATTAAAAAAAAAAAAGACTGACACATACTATAGATATATACTTATATCTGCCTATATATGTTAGATCCATCCAATGCACGTTAACACCAACATCACATTCATTGCATTTGCCTTCCAATAAATGCTACCTTTTTTTTTTCTGAAATGCCAAATTAACTCTAAAGAGAAATCAAAGTCTCAGAATGGACTAAGACACCGGCTCCTGCTCCTCCCATTTGAAGCGTACGGTTTGCATTTTTAGCTCATCCCTGAAGGGGAAGCAAAGTTCTCTCAACCTTAGCGAACAGCCCAACTAGGAAAGCACAGGGAAGAAAAAAAGAAAAAGAAAAAAAAACCACTCTCAAGGAAGGATGAGCATGACTCCTTTGGGTAACAACATCCACCTTAAATATTTAATGAGAAAAAAAAAAAAGCTGGCAACCTTGGTAAGTCTAGAGGGCCTGAAGCGCTTCGGTAGCACCCGACCACCACCTGAGCCATCTTCCTCTTGGCCTCCTAACCCCTACCAACTAGGGGAGTAAATGAGCTGTGTTTGGCTGGCACGGAAGAATTGAAGGAGACAGAATAGTGTCTGCTCAAGCAGACAGAGACAGGCAGGCAGCAGGAAGTAATACACACAACAGAAGTAAGTGGAAGTGAATGAAGGCATGGACGTTACATCCTAGGGGACAGAATGCATTCCCCAGGAAAGCCAGAGAGAAGGAGCTATGTGAGGAGCTAGGCTGTGAAGATGCCCAGGCCAGGGGAGAGAAGAAAATCCAGGGAAGGAGAAGGAGTGAGAGCCAGCCGTGGTGGTCGTGGATGGCTAGGGCAAGGGAGGGGGGAGGGACGGGCTGCCGAAGAGCACACATAGAACGTACACAGGGATAGATAAGCACATGCCCCAGAAAGATGGAGAGAGTGGCGGTGAAAACGAAGCAAGAAGCGGCCCCAGTTGCAGGGGCACAGGCATGCCGGCAGTGAGGAGGCGGGGGAAGGATGCAGGGAGAAATACAGAAAGAGAGACAGAGGCGAGGGAAAGCCCGGGAGAGGATGCTCCTGTCCCGGCCGCCGCGGCTCAGGCTCGGCGCGCCCGCTCCGGACCCTCCCCAGCCCCTCACCTGGCAGTTGCTGCCCGTGACTCCGGCGGGGCAGGTGCAGCTGTAGCCCAGGTCGGGGGGCTCCTGGACGTCGGGCTGCTGCTGCCCGGGGCCGGGGCTCGCGCTGGCGCTTGGGAAGCAGGTGCCGTTGTTCCTGCAGGGCTGCAGCGCGCAGGGGTCCGGGAAGGGCACGGCCGGGGTGACCGGGAGGGACCGGGATGGCCCCGGACTCAGCAGCAGCAGCAGCAGCCCCGGCAGCAGCGGCCTGCCGACGGGGAGCGGGGCGGTCGGCAAGGGGGGTAGGAGGCGGCGGCGGCGGGGGCGCCGGGTGGGCAGCATGGCCCGGAGAGGAGCTCGGGGTTGGGGAAAGGAGCTCGAGGGCGCGCGGAGGGCGCCGCGGAATCGGGGCCGGGCCGGGCTGAGGCCGGGGCTGGGGCTGGGGCGCTGCCGCCGGGGCTCGAGGCTCGAGGCAGGAGCGGCAGGAGCAGGAGAAGCAGCAGCAACAGCGGCCGGCCGCACGCTCCTACGGTTGCTTTTTTGCAGCTGCGGGGATCCGCGGTTCCCCGGGCAACGCGCGGGCGGGGCCTGCGGGGCGGGGAAAATTGGGGGGGAGGAGGGGAGGGCGGGGCCCGGGAGCCTGCTGTCCCCTGCTTGGGGGCGCAACGATAGCTGCCCAGAGGATGGAGAGAGAAGGGCTGCCTTCCCTTCCTCCCTCCTTCTCCCTTTCCTCTCTCAAATACTCACCAACACGCCCCAAGACACACACACACACACACACTCCAAGACCCCTTCCCTCTTGGCTCTGGAGGGGTCTGGTTAGAAGTGTGTGTGTGGCCGGGCAAAGGGGCACGGGGCCAGGGAGGGGATATCAGAGACAAGAGGTTCGAGTCCCGTGTGCTGGCCCTACTGGCTGGCGGCTAGGGGAAAAGGGGTGTGTCCCAAGGGCACTGGAGGGTGTCCAGCGAGCCCCCCGATGGTCCGGGGAAAGGAGGGCTGGTCAAGGCCGTGAGCTGAGAAAAGGAGGGCTATAGGGAGTGGCCAGGCGTTAGTCATCACGGTATCACTCTTAAACTGGGAGAAGTGCGGTTAAATAAGGGGCAGGTCAACTTGGGAGAAAGATGCTCAACCTCGAGCTGGCCAGGCCAGGCCACGGGAAGCAGACAGGGAGGAGGGAGGATGCTGCAGGTGGTTGCGTCCCGTCCCGAAACGGGGTCGGGCCGGTGCAGCTGTGCCCACCCGGACGGGGTTTGCCTAACGAGGCCAGCCGCCGCTACCCCTAGAGCCCCTGCTGGAGCCGAAGAGGAGGAGGCGGTTTGGCGCAGAATCTGTGTGTACCACTGCGGTGGCCAGCCTTACCTCATCCACCGTGGCTGCCTCTCCCCCTTCCTCCAGCCCTCCCTCCCTCCAAACACCCTTCCCTTCCTCCCCTTCCCCCACCCTATGCCACCCAGGAGCATTGAATCTAGGAGACTTAAGTGCTAGATATGCATCTCTCTCTCTCTGCCTATCTCTGCTTCTCTATCTCTCACCCTCTGTTTCTCTCTATCTCTCTGTTTCTCTGTCTCTCTGTCTTTGTCTCTGTCTCTGCCTCTCCGTCTCTATCTCTCGCTCTCTTTGTCTCTCTGTCTGTCTCTGTCTGTCTCTCTGTCTCTGTCTCTCTCTCTCTCCCTCCCTCCCTTCCCCCCTTCCCTTCACTCCCCTTTTGCTCCCCCACTTCTCGGAGTCTGAGGCGGAGACAGGAGCAAAGCCATTCGCGCTACCGAAAGAAAACGAAAACAGCAATTCTGAAATCCTGGTTCTCAATAGCTCTACTAATTTAAAAAGAAAAAAAAATTTAAGTCAACCTCTTCTTATTGTGGAAGGCTGCCGGCATCAAAGTAGCATTTGCTTTCACCTGCCTTAGGGAAACTTCGAAATCTGAAAAGAGATAACACTCTACTTGTATTGATTTATCTTTAAAAATCCTTCCCCAGTCTATATGGCTAGATATAACTACCTCATGGGGGGCGGGGGGGGGGTAGGGCCGGGTGAAGAACCTACAAGCCCATTCCCCTGGGGGGAAACCTAGAAACTTGACCAGATTTTGTATGGAAAGCAAAAGGCTTCGGAAATAACAGATATATGAATGAGGGAGAGGATGCTGCCTCAACCTGGGTATAGACAGATATGCTCAGGAGTAAGAATAGTGCCACTTAAAAGCCCATGAATGACTTTAGTCATCTGAGAATGTTAGGACTGGAAGGAACCTTAGAAACTACCTATCTCAAACCTTTCATATTACAATTTAGGAAACCGAGGCCCAGAGAAATGGAGTAACTTGTCTAAGGTTACATTGTGACCTACAGGAAGTCTTCCCCAACAGCTCTCAATTCCTTTGCCTTCCCTCCGTTATTATTTCCTATTTATCCTGCATACATCTTGCTTTGTATATATTTGTTTGCATGTTGCCTCCCCCCATTAGATTGTAAACTCTTTGAGGATTACCTTTTGCCTCTGTGTATCCCTAGTGCTTGGTACGGTGCCTAGCAACAGTAGTTTAATAAATGTTTGTTGGTTGATTGATTGAATTGGGCCATTTTCTTACCTTGGACTAAGAGTTATTTCCACCCTGACTCTCACCCCATTACAACAACATGTGCTCCATAGGTCTCTAGCATGCCAGTGAAATCTTAATTCTGATGCAAATATCTGCTCAGCCACTCTTAATCTTGTCTTAACCAATATTTGGTATCTTGCAGATAGTAGCTAAAATCCTTGTCATGACTTGCTTAAAGGAACTGAAACCTTGCTGGGTTTGTATTCAGTTGAAGGAATCACTAGATTTGTGCTTCCAAGTGGAGCAGACTAGGCTTACATTTTCCTTTACACCTGACTTTTATCTGAGACTGCATCAGCTTTAAATGTTTCCATTTCTGTGCCACCCTAGCGCCCTCTGCCGGTCATATTCTGACCATTCACATACTGTTTTCTCTCCCACTCTGAGCAATTCAGGAATTAAGCATGGATTGGCACTGGAGAACTAAAACTTTTTAACCTTTCTCTCCAATATGTGTTGAGAGAACTTCTGCCACGCCCATCTCCATGACACACATATGTGTTCTGTACCTCCTCCACATCTCGAAGGGCATGGGACTGCCATATCCAAAGGGGATACAGACTGAAGTAAATCCTCACTCCACTCTGATTTATGACATCTTTGCTTCAAACAACTCTGTATCACTGAATTTAACCCCTTCAAAACATGGGAGAATTTAAATCAGTGGTTTCATTTCTTGACTCCTCCAGATACAAAGACTACTGTATTCTCTGAACAGAGATTACAAGTAAAAACACTTCTATTTCGTCTTTTTCTTTGTTTTAATAGGATTATGCCATTAGAAATATACAATACTGCATATTCCCATAGGAAGAATAAATGGCTAATAAGAAGACAAGGAGTGAGAAGGAAAGAATAGGAGGTTTTAAGTTAAAGGTAAAAAAAGAGAGGATATATTCTCCTCACTCTTTACCCTGGTAGATAAAACCAGAAATACAAAAAGGGGGGGGGGGCAGAAGGTTGCTTATAAGCTAACATTTCAGTTGCACATCCTGCTACAGAGGACAAGTCTGAATTATCCATCCTTTACATTTCGCATAAAGGAATTCTACTTTAAGGCTGGCCATTTGGTACAGTGGAAAGGGGGCTGAATTGGGAGTTCTAATAACTAGAGCAATTCATAAATTGAATGGGCTGCCTTCAGAGATAGTGTTTCTCACCCAAAGGAGGCCTTCAAGCAGAGTCTGGATGGCCACTTGTTGGGTATTTTGTTAACGCATAGGTTAGTCCATGCCTCCAGGCTCTGAGGAAGTTAATCTACTCATCTTTGGACTCTTGCACTGGGGACCAGCCATCTTGAGGTGATCCAGTGAGTACAAACTTGTCTACTTTGAGCACTATGTCTAACTAACTGGCTCCAGACCATGCTTCATCTTCATAGCCATCCATCTAGACATCTTGCCTGAGAATACTCATAGACTCCCTTCTAACCCCTCCACCCCCACTTTCTACCTCTCATTCTGGAGTAGTAACATTAAGTTTGGAAAGGGCATGTCAGTTGGCTTTTCTAAGCATCCATTCACCATCCCTATGCCTTCTGTGACCAAAATTCCTTTCCCTGGATGAGATTCCCCTATATGAATAGAATCTCCACGAGGACAGAGGCTGTCTTTTCATTTCTGTATCTTCACACAGTGCCTGGCATGTAACTAAGTACCTAATCAAGGTTTTTTCATTCATTTATTCACTTATTTATTCATTCATTCATTCAACTATGTTTTATGGATAGTGTTTCTCAAGATTGAAATCTCTTAAGTTATATACTTTCCTCACCTGCTGTAGCTTCACTTGGAGCTCTAGGGCAACTCTTGCTGGAATCCTAGCACAGGATTCCAAATTCTCCTTGGAACCTGTTCAAGAGACCTTGCCCTAATTCTTTACTCATCTCTAAACTTCCCTGCTGTCTAAAATTCATTTCAAGGCACCAAGACCCCTCAACTCTGAGCATGCTTGGCTTCCTATATTCAAATACATGTTACGCCCAATCCTTAGTTCCTTTTCCCTCTTCAATCTCTGCCATTGGGACTAAATGCCTAATTCTAGAATCTTCCCCATTCTCCTTCTCCCACTGCTACCACATACGCCTGGCCACATGGGTGCTATCTCAATGGTTAATTCACAAGAAAAAGGAGGTATATACAAATTCAGAAATAAAATTCCAGAAGTGCATGTACAGATCTCATCAAATCTTTAAAGTTCCTCAAGGACATTTCTTCCCTGAACCCCAAACCTACTGGCCCATCCTCAGATAGATAAGGAGAATTCCAATAGGAGGCACTCCTGCTTCGGTAGACATTTAAGAATTTTCAAACCTTCGGCTTTCCCCGAATCACCTTCAGCTAGACCGTCACGCTGGCCCTTACCATTGTCAATAGCAACCCTAGATTCTACATGGCCTCAGACACTGCAGGGCTAGCTTAGCCCTCCTGATTCTCTCTAATTCCATTTCTTGATCTGTGCTGATTTGGCATCCTCCTACCTGGCCACCCTAAATCAGTCTCGTTTGTACATTCTACAATCTCTGGCATAGTCCCATCGACTCTGCATCTGCTGCTCTGCCTGGTTTCAGCACCACAGTACAAG
Organism: Vombatus ursinus; assembly: GCF_900497805.2. Taxonomy (NCBI): domain Eukaryota; kingdom Metazoa; phylum Chordata; class Mammalia; order Diprotodontia; family Vombatidae; genus Vombatus; species Vombatus ursinus. Next base: position 5,775,385 of record NW_020954588.1, read on the forward strand.
AACTCCCTCCCAGGTTAAGCTCATCACCATCCAGTCACCGCGCCTTCGGTAACTCAAGCCTTGACTTGATACTACCTCCCTTATAGTTGTCTCTGATTGGAGGGCTGGAGGGTGGAGTACCCAGCTCCTCCCAATGCCTTCCTTTTTAAAGGGCAGAAACTGGACTTTCTGACTCACTGCTCTGCCTGGTTTCAACTTCACAGAAAAAGATGCCCCCACATCTGGTACTCCCTGATGTCCCCCCCCCATTCTCCTTCCCCTTTCCTGCCTCAGCGTCTGAGGTTGGATTTGAACTCAGGTCCTCCTGACTCCAGGCCCTGTGTTCTCCATCCACTGCTCCCCATAGCTGCCTTATTTCAATCTTAGCACATTTAAAATATAACTCATCACATGCACTCAGTTCCATCCCACCCTGAAAATCAGCTCATCCTCCAAACTTTTATATTTCTGTTGAGGGTATCAACATCCCCCTCTCGATTATTTAAATTTGCAACCTCAACCTCATCCCTGACGTTTCCCTCTCTCATTACCAGGCATTCATTAAGTGTTATTATGTACTAGCTAGTTGGTACAATAGAGTGCTGGGCCTGGAGTCATGAAGACTCCTCTGACCTCAGACACTAGCTGGGTGACCCTGGGCAAGTCACTTAACTCTGTTTGCCTCAGTTTCCTCATCTATAAAATGAACTGGAAAATGAAATGCAGTATCTCTACCCAGAAAACCACCCCAAATGGGGTCACAAAGAGTAGGACACGACTGAAAAACCCAACTGAACAACAACTATGTGTCAGGCATTATGCATGCTGAGTGCTGGGGATATATAAAAGCAAAACCACTTCTTGCCCTCATAGAGTTTACATTCTATTGTGGGAGACAACCTGTAGAAATCAGAACATACAAGATAAATGCTGAAGAGATAGAAGTTAGTAAATGAACATTTATTAAATACCTATTATATGCTGGGCACAATGCTAAGCACTGGGGATAGAAAAAGAGGCAAAAAGGCAATGGCACTAGAAACTAGGGGCACCAGGAAAGGTTCTCCTTTAGGAAGTGACCCTTTAACTGAATCTTCTTCTTTTTCTTTGCAAGGCAATCAGGGTTAAGTGACTTGCCCGGTGTCACACAGTATCAAGTGTCTGAAGCTATATTTGAACTTGGGTCCTCCTGACTCCAGGGCTGGTACTCTATCCACTGTGCCACCTAGCTGCCCCTCTTTAATTGAATCCCAAAGAAAGCTGGGGATTCTAAGAGTTAGAGGTTTACAGGGAGAGACAAAGGCACAGTGGAACATCCTCCACAATGGAATATGAAAAGGGAATGGAGTTTCCTGTGTAAGGACCAGTAATCAATCATCATCCCCTATCAGTTCTGTTTCTACAGTATCTCTTACCTCCAGCCCCATCTTTCCTCTCACGATTGCTACTCTAGTTCAGGCCTTCATCAACTTTCATCTAAAATACCATAATAGCCTATTAATTGGTATCCCTGCTTCCAGTCTCCCCCCTTGCTGCCAAAATAATCTTAAAGCATAGGTCTGACCATGTGACTCCCCTACTCAAAAAACTGCAGTAGTTCCTTATAACCTTTGGGAAAAAAAGCATAAACTTCTCTTCCTGCTATTCAAAGCCCTGCATAACCTGGCTCTAATCTCCCTTTTCTGGATTATTTCACATTTCATCTCTTCTGGTACTCTATGTTGTGATCTAACAAGACTACTAGCCATTTGCCATACTCAACATTCTATCTCTCACCTTTGTGTATTTGCATAGCTGGTACCCCTTACCTGGAATGCACCTCCTCCTCAATTCTGACTATCAGAACATTCATCCACTTATTAGCCTTCAGGGTACCTACTCTATAGGTCTTAACTGGGCCCTAACACACTTTCCTGCTAAATGAGAGTTTCTCCCTGAAGCACTTGAACCAAGTGTGGCTTCCTTGGGTTCCATGAATTTGAAAAAGATGTAGAGCCTTGATCAGTTTCTCCTGGGCATTTCAATTCCTTCATATGGTGCAAATGCCTCTCCAAACAAGTGATTATATGGCAGCATCCACACTCAGGAAGGGAAAAAGAAAATCATTCGCAAGACTCACCATGTCCAAAGGAGATGTATTGAAAGGTAGTCTTTAGAGCTGCTCAGGGACAGGAATGAGGCCTTCTGGCCAGATTTCAATGGTGTGGTAGACCCAAATATGGCTTCCTAGCTTTCCCTTTTGTATAGGAAGAGTTCTATCTTGGATGCCTGCTAGAGATGCTTCCTCCTTTTCTGGGAATCCAAGATTATGATTCACGGAGAGCAAGGTGCTCTGAGAGCTGCACTTTGGGATCTTTGAGTACTATTTGATTGAGTAGGGTGAGAATAAAGGGGAGGGGAGGAAGAGAATAAGCATTTATTAAGCACTTACTCGCCAGGTACTGTGCTAAGTGCTTTACAAAATAATAATAATAACAATTATTATTATTAAGAAAACTAATATTTATATAGAGTTTACTTTATGTCAGACCCTGTGCTAAGTGTTTTATTACCACTACCACTACTACTCCTAATGATAATAATAATAATAATAATAATAATAGCAATAACTAACATTTATATAGTACCTCTTCTGTACCAAGCACTATGCTAGGTGTACTACTACTACTACTACTACTACTAATAATAATAATAATAACAATAATAACACCTACCTTGTACCAGGCACTGTACCAGTGCTGAGCACTTTACAATCATTATATCATTCAATCCTCACAACAAGAAGGTAGGTGCTATTATTATCCTCATTTTCCTGTTGAGGAAACTGAGCAAACAGAGGTGAAGTGACTAACCCTGGATCACACAGCTAGTATTATCTGATTTTATCAAATTTTATCAAATTTAGTAGTACAGAATTCCTTGATTCACCCAACAGGATAGCAAGAGGAAGAGGAGGGCTTTATCTATGACCCCAGGTCCTAGGGCCCAGCTGGACTCTGATTAACACTTATCTCTGAAGTTATTATTGGGCAAAAAAGGGCAGGTCTTCTTTTAATGCTGAGTGTGAAAAGCAAGGGACAATGACCACTTCTTGGGTGCAAAGCCATTGTTTGTTAAGTGCCAGGAAAGTGACCTTAGGTGGTCTTTTCAAGTGAGGAATCAAAGAAGTGCTTGTTTGTTTGTTTCTTTCCCTTCCAGAAGATCTAGTCTCTGTAGGCCTCTATCACTTTCGCATTATACATATAAGGCTGTAGCGATGCGTCTTAGAATTCTGTAACTGCAAATGTTCTTCCTGAGAAATGCCAATGAATGTACACTGCATGCTATAGAATATCCCCATGTATACACACATTTATATAGAGTTGTATTTGTACTTCATTCTCAAAAAGGACCACAACATCAGAGAGATGATGACATGACTTGCAATTGACTTTGATTCTGTAGGAAAAGGAGAATAAAGATCTTGACAAGGCCTTACCAACTCCTTATGCCATCTCCAGTCATTCTGATGAATATCTGGCCGCTGGACCCAGATGGCTCTGGAGGAGAAAGTGAGGCTGGTGACCTTGCACAGCCCTCCCTCACTCAAATCAAAGTCAATTGCAAGTCATGACATCATCTCCCTGATGTCATGGTCCTCTTCAAGAACAAAGACAAACACAACTCCGTATAAATGTGTGTGTGCATGGGGATATTCTATAGCATGCAGTGTTCATTCATTGGCACTCCTCAGGAAGAACATTTGCAGTTACAGAATTCTAAGAAGCATCGCTACAGCCTTATATGTATAATGAGAAAGTGATAGAGGCCTAGAGAGACTAGATCTTCTGGAAAGCATTGAAAAAGTTAAAGCTCTGTTGGTTCTGTCATACCTGCCTCAAATTATCTTGAATTTACTTATCTGAGTTATCTGCCTACTGATGTTAATGAATAGAAAAATAAAAAGTTGGCTCTGTCATAGCAAAAACAAAAAAAATGTGCCACTGAGGGCACATTTCCAAGCCATTGGTCCCCTCCTACACTCCCCCATTCTCCCCATCCCCCTCCTATCAGAACCTGAGATTCTGGGCTCTCAAAGATGACCTTTACAAAGCACTTCCTGGCTATCTAGCTATTCCTATCTATTTCCAAACCATCTCCCTCCCTCATATTCCCCACTTTCAGTTTTCTATTATTGGTATTTCTCCCATAAGAATGCAAGCTTCTTGAAGGTAACATCTTGCCTACTTGTATTTTTATCCTCTGCATGTATCTCAGTGCTTATCAAATTATTTATCATTCATTCATTCATTAATTCAAACTCCCATTGGAATATAAACTCCCTGAGGGCAAGATCTATTTCATTTTTGACTCCGTATCCAGTAGTGGAAACTAGAACACAATCTCTCGTCTTCAAGCCCAGTGCACCTTCCATGACACACCACCCTGCTTCCTCCTCTATCCTGCAAAATTTTCTTGTGAGGCAACTTTCTGTAGCAGCTGGAGAGCATGCCTCCAAAGCAGAAAGAGCTAAGTTCAAGTGTTACCTTGGCCATAGGGTGGCTTTGTGAACCTGGATTCCCTTCCCTTAGGCAACTCTCTGTGACACTATAAACTACAGAGATGGGGGCAGTTTGCATTTGTTGGTAGAAGTTCCAAATCCTAACATGGATTTGGCAAAAAAAAAAATCTTAAATTTAATTATTCTTAAACACAACCACATAGGGAAAGAAAGAAAGAGAGGGAATAAGCATTTATAGAGCACTTACGATATACTAAGCACTTTGCAAATAGTATCTTATTTGCTCTCACAACAATCCTGAGAGGTAGGTGATATTATTATCTCCTTTTTATAGTTGAGGAAACGGAAGTAAACAGTTATTAAATTACTTGCCCAGAGTCACACAATTAGTAAGTGTCTGTGGCCAGATTTGAACTCAGGTCTTGCTGATTCCAGGTCCAGGATGGTATCCACGGTGCCACCTAGCTCCTCATGCCTTTACAACAACCCTGTAAGGTAGGTGCTATCATTATCACCATTTTACAGTTGAGGAAACTGAGGCAAACATTGGTTAAATGATTTGACCAGGGTCGCACATTTAAGTGTCTGAGACCAGATCTAAACTCAGGTCCTCCTGATTCCAGACACAACACTGTATCCATTGTGCCACCTAACTGGCCATTCCTTCCTCCCTAATAGACTCCCCATAATGTTCCTATGCCCTACATCACCATGCCCATTCTTAGGGATAGATAAGTCATAAAATAAAAAGGCATTTACTTCATACTGCTCTATGGAGGTTGGGGAGTAATGTATCTGTAACCTGAGAAGACAAACTGAATCCAAAACTTACTTAAAGGCAATAGGAAACCACTGAAACTTGAGGAAAAAACGTGGTCGGACCTATGCATTAGTTGGTATTTACCAATTTGGCAGCTGTGTGGAGCATGGTTTGGAGGGGGAAGAGACTGAAGGCGGGGAGCTCAATTAGGAGGCTGCTCTAATGGTGACCATATGACTCCAGACCATCCATAGGTGATGAGGGACAGAATTTCTAAATCTTTCCCCATGCTATGGCTCATCCCCTTAATAGTGGCTTCAAAAATAACTTTAGCTCTATTTTTAAATGACAAATTTTAAGATGCAGTCAATCATCCAGATGTTTTTTTCTTAATATCATGCCAAACATCTGACTAGATTCATTTCTTTTTTTTAATAATGTCAGTCTGTTGGCAGATTAGAAGGATGTCGTAATCATAGGAAGTTTTGATTTCAGCAATGCATCTGAAAGCTTCTTCTACATAAAATTGGGGAATGTGGTTGATTGCATAATTAGGTATATTTACAGCCAGGGGAACAACCAACTCCAGAGAGGGTTGGTTAAAGGATTGCTATTACCTGGAGGAAGGTCTCTAATGTCAGGATGCAGGGCTCTGTTCTTGGTCCTGCCTTGTTTGATATTGTAATCAATAACTTGGGTGAAGACATTGAAGGTGTGCTTGTCAAATCTGCAAATGGTGCAAATCTGGGGAGGATGTTGAATGTATTAAGTGGCAGAACGGAGATTTTAAATAGCCTCAAATCCATGCATTCACGGGTAGAAATTAATGCTGAGGCAAGACTACCAACATGAAGTAGCTATCTGGTACAAGAGAGTGGTGGACCTGGAGCCAGGATGACATGAATTTAACTTCAACCTCAGACACTTCTTAACTGTGTAACCCTGGGCAAGTCACTTAGCTTCTATTTGTCTGTTTCCTCATCTGTAAAATAGGGATAATAATAACATTGTTGTAAGGATAAAATGAGATGATATTTATAAAGTGCTTAGCACAGTGCCTGGCACATAGTAGGTGCTACATAAATATTAGCTATTATTATTGCTAAGGTGAAATTTAACAAGGATAAATCTAAATTCCTGCATTTATGTTCAAAAAAATCAATTGTACAGATTCAAAAGAGAATGCCAGACAAGATAATAATTCATATGAAGAAGACCCAGAATTTTCAGTTGACATCATTACCATCATCATCATCATCATCATCATCATAGTAACTAACTTTATACAGCACTCACAGTGTTCCAGGCACTGTGATAAGCACTTTACACCTGTAGTTTCATTTCATCCTCACAACAACTCTGAGAGTTAGGCTCTATAAGTATCCCCACTTTACAGATGAAAAAAGTGAGGCGAGCAGAAGTTAAGTGACTTGCCCAGGGCCACATAGCTAGCTAGTAAGAGTCTGAGGTCAGATTTGAACTCAAGTCTTCCTGACTTCAGGCCCCATTCTCTATCTATTCTGCCACCTAGAGTGGTCAACAATATAATTCAGTTGTTAAAAATAAATGCAATCATACATTTCCTTATTCGAATAGATCCCTTCCTTCACTGGTATAGTTATCTCCTTCGTACAGTTAAGATCACCATCTCACTAGGTCTTCTCCCTCTTGGAATTCTTGCCCAATTCCTTCCATAAATCTTTCACAAAGGATTCTCCCACTGTGCTGGAGGACGTCTTCTGAAATAAAAGAAACACAAGAAACAAAGAAGGCACATCCCGTGTATACTCTCATACAACCAGCCTACCTCCTTTCATGAATGTTCTTAAAGCTGCTCCTTATGGACAAGCAATTGTTTGGTCATATGCTGCACCCTACTTAGACTCAACATGTGCCTTTCCAATTATATATTCAATAATATATATTTCCATATATACTCATTGTATGGGTAGAACTAGAGCCAATGAGTGTATATATCTGTATCTATATATCTCAATATTGACACTGATCTATATCAATATAGATATCTATATTAATATATAAACATATCAATTTATGTAGATATAGATAGATGGATGATGAATGGATGGATGGATGGATGGATTGATGATGGATGTTTGGATGAATAATGGATGGATGGATAGAGATAAATTACAGAGAGGAAAGTTCCACACAATATAAGGAAAAACTTTCCAAGAAAGGACACTATTTCCTGACAGAAGGAGTTCCCCATCAAGAAAACACTAGAATGCCAGAGATACAAATGCAAAAGTGAGACTTTAATCTCAGCTCTAAAATAGCTTATGTTCTAGTACAGAGAGTGGTGGTCAGGCAGTGTTGACCAGGGCGTGGAGTTTCTTTATGGGAAATCATGAAGATTGAAAGTGAAGACATATGGCAACTGGTTGTCACACTTTTTCATTAGCAATGACACTGTTGATTTGAGACTATTTCATTATTGCTTTCATATTGCTGTGGAATGTAAGATGTGACACTTGAACATATTTCTGAAAATTCAGTACTATTTTCTTTCTTTTCTCCCATTACAAGCATGTATGTCCAAGCAAAATGAATTCCCATGTTAGCCATATCCAAAAAATAAAAATTTTAAAAAAAACTAAATGCCTCAAAAAAAAAAAAGAAAGAATAGACTAGATAACCATCTGTCTGATGCTATAAATGAAGATTCCTGTGTGAGGAGGAAAATAGATCCAATTAGCACCAAGGTCCTTTCCAATCTTGTGACTAGATGACTGGAGCAATGACCTTGCAGATATAGTCCTAGGTTTGGAATTAGGAAGACCTGCTTAGACAATAACTAGCAGAGCTCTAGTTTCTCGGCCACTCTGACTCTCTGTTTCTTTATCTGTAAAATGAGAATCCTAGTCTGTGGATGGAATGAGATATGTATAAAGCACTTTATAAACCTCAAGACACTATAGAAAGATGAGCTATTATTGTTGACTGATAATAGCAGAGCAAAAGGTATTACAGATACTCCTGCTAATGTGATACATTCTCGTACAGTAGAAAAATTCTGAGATTCAGTTCCTCATCCTCTCTCCCCTAGACCTTTACAATAGCCTCCTAATTGATTTCCCTGCCTCCAGTCTCTCTTCTACTTTCCAATTTATCTTCCACAATTGATATTATCATTGATATATATCATCTTCCACAATTGATATATATCATCCAGCCAGACTGATATTACTAAAGTACAGGTTTGACCACGTCACTTTCCTTCTCAAGAAGTTTCACCGGTTCCCTTTTGCTTTTAGGATAAATTGATTATGATTAGGATTCCTTATGAGAGTGCTGATTGGGACATGTATGGCTAACCTATGCAAATTTTTTTTAAAAAGATCCTCATGCTACCCCAAATGCTGCAGTCTATGCTCTTTGTTAAATTAATCCCCTCGAAAAAAATTAGTACCTACACGTTCCATTGCAATGTTTCCAAGTGACAAAAAAGTCCTCTTAGTTACAGCCATTTCTAGTTCTGATTCCAAATGAGGAGACAGGAGGACCTTTGAAGAAGGAACACTTGAGTTCAAGGAAATGCCCTGCAGAGCTTAGGAGACCGAAGATCGAAGCCCAGAGAGTTGGGATCAAATTGTGGTGAAAGAATTTACAGGTCAGAGAGATTAGTGCCAAACAGCCAACGGAAATCAGCCTAGTTGTGTTAGGTAGGGAGAAAGCCTAGCCTTGGTAATATTCAGGGGAGCAGCTGGATATAGCCACATCTCTGAGTTCAAGACAATTAAACACAAATGCCACTTCATCGTCCCCATGTAAATAAATAGTGTGGGGCGCTCTAAAGTGTTTTTTAAAAGATCTCACAAAATATAAATGACTCTCATAAACTTTAACCCACAGGCAGCATAAAATTTCTAGTATTTCTTTAGCAAGCCATAAATATTCTTTTTGTTTTGTCCTTTCACAATAAGACCAGACATTTATATAGAGCTTTAAGGTTTGCAAAGTACTTTATCTATCTATCCATCCATCTATATATATATATATATTTATACATACACACATATATGTATACATATATACATACATATAATCTCACATATTTGAGCTTCACAACAACCCTTTAAATCAAGTTCTATTATTATTCCTACTCAATCGATGAGGCAACGGAGGCTGAGAAAAGTTAAATGACTTGTCACGGGTAACACAACTATTGTCTAAGATTTAAACGCAAATCTTCCTGACTCCAAACCAGTGGTCAAACTCTGGCCCAAAAGTGTGGTCCGAAGCGAGAGTCCCCAAGACCCTTTCAAGGCAGTTCGTGAAGTCAAAACTGTTTTTATAATAATACCAAAACATTTTAACTTCTAATACGATAAATATTAATAAATATAACCCACAAAAACAAAAGCTCTTTAGGGCTTCCAATAATTTTTAAGGACATTTGTTGCTGCTATTCCAGTTGTGTCCAACTCTTCCTGAGCCCGTTTGGGATTTTCTTGGCAAAGATACTGGAGTAATTTGCCTTTTCCAGCTCATTTTTACAGATGAGGAACCGAGGCAAACAGGATTAAGTAACTTGCCCAAGGTTAATAAATGTCTGAGGCCAGATTTGAACTCATGAAGCTGAGTCTTCCAGATTCTAAGCCCAATGTGCTATCCACTGCACCACCTGGCTGCCCTTTTAAGAACATAAAGGGATCCTAAGACCAAAAGGTTTGAAAACCACTGTACTGTACTATGCCCTGCAGGCCATGTAAGCATCCTAGTATGGAAAATTCGCATTATTTTGTTCTCTAGTATCTATGGATGATTCCTAAATACTGTGGTCAAGAAAAATTGCTGCTTTTCACCTCAACCTGCTCTAACTATAACTGCTCTAATAGAGTACTGAGACAACTCAAAATCCTCACATTGAAGAAGGCCTTTTATTACTTTGACCCAGAACTAATTTAAAGTCAATGCCTTGAATGAACAGACTACGAGAGAGGACACATCTTCCACAGATAAATATTTACAGAGACACTTGAACGATTACCAAAGGAAAATCAGCTTGTCTTAAATGGTCTCCTTGGAGACACCGTGTAATTTTAAAAGCAATAATGTTTATAGTAAAAATATTTTGTTTTCATAAGAAATAAGTAACATTTAAACATTGGATCTTCTCTAAGAAGAAATTCAAGAAAATTGGCCTGGAAATTAGAAGGCTGAAATTCTAGGCTCTGTACTAGTCACTACATTACTCTATGATTGTAAACTAGTTGCTACAATCTATTGGCTACTGTTTTTTCCAACAGAAAACAGAAATACAATACTGTTTATGATCCATGACAATTCCAGAGGACCCAGGATGCTGTGCACCTCTAGAAAGAGAATTGTTGAACTCTGAATACAGATTAAAGCACACTTTTTTCCTTCATTTTCTTGCTTCCTGTGTGTTTGTGTTTACCCTTGCAACATGACTAATATGACTTCACATGTGTAATTGACATCCTATTGCTTACCTTCTCAAGAAGAGGGGGAAGAACAGGAGGGAAGAAAAGAATTTCAAAATTTTTAAAAATGAATGTTAAAGTTTTTTTTACATGAATGTTAAAATTTAACAAAATATTTACATGTAAAAATGTAAATATTTAACAAATTTAACAATGTAAATCTAACAATTTAACAAAATATAAATATTGAACAAAATAAAAGTATATCTAAAAAAAGAAATATTCCTATTTGTTCTAGTTCTAAGAGGATGTTTCTCATTTTGACTCTTCCATATGCTGGATGAGGGAAATGAAAGGGATAGTAGGATGGAAAAAGGAAGAAATCACTTTGCCTCTGGGCCTCACCTGTCAAATGAGGCAATTGGATCATGTGATCTTCCAGGTTCTTTTCAGCTAGGGTGGTCTCCTCTGACCAGATATGTGGCTAGTCTCTCAAGGTCAGAGAAGTCCTCCCTCTGGCCTCTTCTTTGTCAAAATATTAGCCTAAGGCAAAGTAGAAAAGAAGTTGGAGTTTGTACTCCTGGCCTACATAGTAAGCCCCCAAAAAACCTTCTAACCTTCAGAGGAAGCCATTGCTAACACATCTGAGACTCAGATTTTTATGAATGCTATTGGTGATGCCTCTAATAAAATGATCATACGCTTTGACACTGAAGTACCACTACTGACCTTGAGGAGGTCAAAGACAGAAAGGCCCTTGTGAAAGCCAATATATTCACAGCAGCAATATTCATGCAGCAAATTCCTGGAAGCAAAGTGGGTGCGCCTCATTTAGAGAAGAGCTGAAAAAAATTATTGCATATGAATAGAATGGGGTACTATTGCAACAGAAGAAATGACAGATAGGAAGAATTCAGGGAAACATGGGGAAATCGGTATGAATTGCTGCAGAGGGAAGGAAGCAAAGTCAAGAAAATGGCAATGCTATGCTTCCAATAATGGAAGTAAAGAGAAGACAAAAATGAAATTCTATGTCCAGTGGCTATAATGACGAAATTCGAACATTACAAAAAGCAATGAAGATGCACCTTCATCGCTTCAGGAAGTTATTGATGCCATTTTCAGTAGGCAAGTGGTGTGTTGGGGCAAAGACCTGGTCACCACATGCTAATTATGGCTCTGACATGCAATTATTATCTCAGATCTATAGATGGAGAACTGAGAGCGAAGGTATTTGATAAACTGCCAAACCAATAAATTTAGGGTTGATATATTTAGGGAGGCTATATCACATTATAGTCTTATATGGTGAAGGAACATTTTATTCTTTTGTACCAAAGTGAGGACAGGAGAGGACTAGTTGGCCATCTACATGGAGGTAGTTTGAATTGTTGCCAAACAGACAACAAAAATCTACCAACCATGATGCCCTAAATCCCTAGCATTAAAACCATTTCTCTTGTTAAAATACTGGCCCCTTCTCAAACGCAAACAGGTTTCTTAAACGTGATAAAATGCATTGGCTCATTTGTACCCATTTTCATAACATTCCTTTGGAGGTACTTTATATTTTATGAAGCACTTCACATGCATTGTTTCGTTGAGTCCTTATAACAACCTTACCAGGTAAACAGTGCCTCTGTAATTTCCCCAATTTGTATATCAGAAAGCTGTTGGAAATGACTTTCTTAATTTTGTATAGTTAGTGAATGGCAAAGCTCGTATGTGGGCCCCAGTCTTCAGAATATAAATCCATTGTTTCTTCTATTACTTCGCTGTTGCCTTATCCTGCCTCCTGGATTTGTTTATCAGATTAATAATCAGGGACCCAAGGGCAAAGGGCATTGAACTAGTAAGTTTTGCCGGCAAGTCAGAACAGTCTGGAGTATGAGGTACTTTCAAGGAGGGGAAGGGCAAGGAGGCAGGGAGAGCTACCTGGAAGACATGACAGCACTAAGGGAGGGGGAGGGGGAGGGAACCCGGGAGGGAGAGAGAACAAGAGAGAAGAGGTACACGAGAAGTTCCAAAAGCAAGCATAGTCCATGCAGCATTTTTTTTTTAAACTTCAAAAATGCCACATATAGAGGAGCTGATACGTTGCTTGAAATTATTTTCTCAGCTAAGCACACAAGTAAATGTAAAGGAACAAATGTTTTTTCCACCTTGTTCGGTAACTACTGCATGGTTTAATGATACCAATATCCCCGGGGGCTGTGCAGAAGAACGTGCTGTCTAAACTAGGCTGTTTGCGCAGCGAATCTGACGTCCGTGCCGGGATGACAGTATAGAACTTGCAAAGAGGGTGGCTATCTTTTTTAATGTGTTATTCATAATAATGCGCAGAATTAAGCTTCCACAGCTGCCTCGCTTAGAATTTTCTGGCTTAGCTGCCCTTGTAAGAAGTCAGGGTCACAGACTGAGGCTGTTTCCAAGCATTCCGTTTTTGCATTCAGCGCAAGAAGGAAAAAAAAAAAAGCCCCACAGAATGAGATCAGATTGCAAGCTCGAGACAAAGGTTTTGCTTCTCTGACAACAGGGATGGTGAAGTTTCAGTTGACCCAGCCCTGGAGTAGCAGGGGGACAGATGGGCTCGTGCACAGCTCCTCGGTCCCTCTGCCCCGAGATTAATTGGAGCATTTGTTCCACGTCACACCCGAATGTGACCACAGCCTCATGTGACTTTTGGTAAGGGCAAAATGTACGTCACTGGATGATATGTAGTCTGAGCATCCCTTGTAACGTCTGGTTGCGAATATTAAAGACGTTCTTTTTTAGCTGTGCGCTACACGGAATGAGATGATTTATCCCAGGGTTGAATCAATATATTTCGATCCAAATGTCATGAGTTGGTTAAGAATTACTTCATAGCAAAAATTCAATTTGGAAGAAATTAATTAAGATAAGAAAGCCAGACAACCTTATTAAATATATTCATATTCTGTACATCTATGACAGCTTATCTAAGTAAGGAGCACTGCCAGGAGCTCATTTGTTTTTCTGAAGGTATAAACTGTTCTTTGTACAACTGTAATGGGGGCAGGGCAGGAATGATGATTATCTAATGAGAAGCCAGTCGTTAAAGCAGGCACTGAGTCGCCCCTTCCTTGGGGGTTAGATGGAGCATGCACAATATTCCCTATCTGTTTCTAATCCACTAAATTGTGGCTTGGTGAGCCTACTTCTAGCCACGGGAGACTGAGAGGCGCATATTGTGAAGACAGATAGCCTTCTAATTAGCTAAGGAGCTGGAATTGAGGGTGCATGCAAAAAGTTGAACTGAACTTTGACTCTCTTTCCCCCCCTCTTTTAAATGAGAAGAACTGAGATTCATCAAGTTGAGAAGGGACATTGGCTCCCTTGTTTTCCCATCCAGTCATCATATGGCTGTGAGCACATGGAACTCCTATTTGTTCTGTTTTGGGTTTCTTCTTTTCTGATCTTAGATAAATGAGTGTGGAGAAATGGAAATGAACAGGTTAGCACCTTATGCTCTTTGCAAGGTGAGAGGAGCTATCAAAAGTCCGTTCAGTAACTGTAAGTAGGTCACCAGAGCTAGAAACCACAGCAAGTCCAGAACATCCTTTTGTAAAAGCTAATTGGTATCAGCTGGTTGATTGATGTGGGGGGAGGGTGGACACCAGATGGGGGGGTCCTGGGTGACAGTATAAAGCCAGAGCCCCTCAGGGTTACTCCTGGAACCCTGAGGGGAGGACTAGTCATCTGCCCCCTGGTTACTCAACCTGCCAATATGAGTGAAGATTGAGAGAATGGGGACACACATAGGAGAAACAGACACAATCATTTTTTGATAAATTCTGGGTTTCTCTCCTTCTTCCTTTGAGTATCACTTGATACTCTCAGTTTCTTCTTTGTACTACTTCCTTAACATTACTAAGTTTGAACATGCTACAATTGCCTTCTATTCGTTAGGGTTTTATGCACAAGAATAACATGTAACCAGGAGGATTTTGTAAATAATATTTTATTTCCTCCCCATTACATTAAAAAACAATTTTAACTCTCTTTTTTTAAATTTTGAATTCTAAATTCTCTCCCTCTCTTTTTCCCTCCTTGAGACAGTAAGCAATCTCATATAGATTATACATGTGCAATCATGTAAAACATATTTCCAAATTAGTAATCTTGTAGAAGAGGAAGAAAGAATGAAAGAAGGAAGGAAGGAGAGAAAGAAAGAAGGTAGGGAGGAAGAAAGAAAGAAAGTGAAAAATAATATGCTTCAGTTTATATTCAGATTCCATCAGTTCCTTCCAAGAAGATTTTTTTTTAAATGAGGGATTCAGAGCAGGGGAAGACTTCTGTGAAGTGATACAGAGTGGAAAATAGAGAAAACGGCGGGGGTGGGGGGGGATCAACACAATGACTACAACAATGTAAATTAGAAGATAATAAAAGGAAGTTGAACTCTAAGCAAATAGATTATGAAACTAGAGAGAATACATAATGAAAATACTTTCCTCTTTTAATCTGATAAGTGGGAACCACCAGAGTAGAATGTGGCATACACTGTCAGACTGGTCACTGTTGATTATTTTTGCTTAACTCTTTGCTAGTTTGTTGTGGCTGTAAGGCAGAGTTCAATGGGAGAGGTAGGTATACATGGAAATGACTTGTGATGGAAAAAGTTAAAGGCATCACTAAAACCTTTTGTTTTTGTGCCTCCAATAGAATTTAATTCCTCCAGGACAGAAATCATTTTTCATTTTATCTTTCTATGGAAATGATCATAGCATTACTAAACTTCCACAGAATATTCACTGTTGTGGAAAGAACTTAAGAAAGAAAAAAGTCAAATTTTTCCATTTTAACCATGGGTGCAAAGAACTGTAAAACTTCCAGAAGCCATTAAATCATGTTTAAAGCATGAAAATCATGGGATTTAAAGTCATTTTATGAAACAAATGCTATGACAGAGTTCAATAACCCAAAATGGAAGCTTTTGAAATATATAAAGTGCCCTATCTGACAATATATTTGAATGATGATTTTTAGTGCGTGGAATTTATTTTAATTACCATACCTTTTCTATTCCAAATCAAAAGAGATAATTTAGGTTAAATGCTTTGCAAACCTTTAAGCTATATGACTATGAATTATCATTATCTTCTTCATCTTCTTCTTTTTCTAATTCTTCTTCTTCTCTCATTGTTATTATTATCTCTAAAGTCCTTGGCTTATTCAAAGAGCCATCAAAAAACCAGGACTTTAGTCCAGCAGTTTTAAAATATAAATAATGCTCTAAAGTCTAACTAGTGCAACATTAATGTGTTACCCATCATTGGTCAAAGTATCTTAAAGCTTATTTTCACACACCTTGAAAGAGTGAAATCAACTGGATATAAATAACCAAGGCTGTTCTTGAATTTAGAGGCTAAGGGCAAAGCACACTCCACTTCTCCCCCTACCCCCAACACTAGTAGCTTTCTATAAATGAAATCAGGTCAAAATGAACATCAATGGAAATCTGAAAAGGAACAAAAGAAGTCCCAGTAAGAACATGGTTTGAATAGTATATATGGAAAAATGGAATATCACAATTTGCTTTGGTTATAGTTCTGGTTATGGAAGGAGTGGGAAACTGACTTGGTTATGGGTATACACATACAGAGGTTATGGGTATACACAGACATATACATATATACTCATATATATACACACTTATGTATGTATATATGGAATACATACTCTATATACAGATATAAATATACATATAATATAAATATAAATAAATACAGCTATAGGGAAAAGGAAATGGAGAGGAATAGGAAGAGGGAAAGGGAGAGAAACTTTACTTTGGGGGGGGGTTTAGCACCATTTAGTACTGCCATCTCTTTTTGTCTCCAGGTGGTCTTCAATGACATAGTGAACAGAGCGATGGACCTGAAGGCATGAAGACCTGGGTTTTATGTTTACTGTGTGACCCTGGATGAGTGATTTAAGCCTTCTTATCCTCAACTTTCTCATCTGCAAAACAAGGATAATTGTAATACCTATGTGCCAGAGAGTTGGGAAAATCAAGTAAGATTAATTTATGCAAAGTGCTTTGCTAACTTTAAAGGGTTAAATATGTAACAGTGATTCTCTGGCCCCAGTGCCTAAATGCCAGATATGTTATAATATCTCATCTCTCTCCTAGGATTTTTCAGTACCCTTAGGGGGTACCTTCAGTTGGGAGAGGTTTCTCTTCTCTGTCATTGGCTGAAGCTCCCACTGGTTGCATTCTCCCAATTTTAGAGATTTGGGAACCCCGATTCCACTTAACTACTTAACAGTCAGATTAACTTTTACAAAGGAATATTTGCTTGAAAGGTATAGCAAAAGCCAAATACCAACATCTCCCCACCCCCAACATTTCAAGGACTTAATTCTCCCCATACCTCTGGAAAAGAAGAGGGGCATTAAGTCCATAATTTAGCTCAATTCCTACACAGCATTAATCCCAAATCCCAAATTCAATGCCCTCCATAGGCTTGTATCCAAGGACCCTGGCTTCTTTAGGATTCGCTGCTGGGATGGTTATAACATCTAGCCTAGGATCTAGGCTCCAAGATCCCCATGTTTTGAGTTCCAAGATCTGGAATTCCATTCTCTATACCCAGAACTAAAAGGACAAATGAAAGACACTAAATCCCAAACTCATTTTTTCTAGGACAGAGGGCCTAAGTAAGGAGACCCACAGGCTCTCCCTTTTCCAATTTACTACATTGTTGGGTTTTGGTTTTGGTTTTTTGTGTTTTTTGTTCTTCATTCTCAAAGAGGACCATGACATCAGGGAACTGATGCCTGACATTCAAGTGAACTCGATTTAAATGAGGGAGGGCTGTGCAAAGTCACCTGCCTCACTGTCTCCTCCAGAGCCATACAGGTCCAGTGTGGCAAGATATAAATCAGGACAACTGGAGATGGGCCCTGGATGCACTGGGAGACCTTGGCCTTTTTAAGCTAAGGTTTTTGGCAGGTCTCAGTTTGACTGAGGCAACACCTAATTATGATTAAAGCTAGGTAAGAAATGAGGCAGAGAATGGCTTCTTTTACCTAGTCAAAAAAAAAAAAGAATCAGTGTAACAGGGGGTCTAAAAACAAAACAGTCTTTCCCTTCAAGAAGCTGGGGGCAGACGGGGGTTGGGGGGAGAAAGGGAGGGTTTGAAATAGTTTAATCACAGATTAAGTAAATACAAAAGATGTGCACAGTAAATTCACAGTAATTTCAAGAATGGGGGACTAACATAGAGATGGAATGAATGCCCTGGAGTCAAAAGATCAAGTGAACCATAAACTTTTGTGGGTAAGGTATAGTCAGCCTAAAAGGGTGAATTGGAACAAGACTGTGAAGAACTTTAAATGCCAAAAAGGAGTTAGTATTTGACACCAGAGGCAACAGGGAGCCACTTGAGCTTCTTGTCCAGGAGTGACATGGGCAGACTTTATTTAGCAGGTGTGGGAAGGACAGATTGGAGGGAGAAGACACTGGAGCCAGGGAGACCAATTAAGAAATGTTGGAATAGCTCCCTGTGGGAAAGGATGAAAGCCTGAACAAGGGTGGTGATGGCATGAGAGGTAAGAATGAGACAGATAACAAACACTTGGAGGTAGGATTAATTCAAGACTTGGTCAATGATTAGACAATGGAGGTAGGAGGAGATAAGAGACAGCAGAGCCTTGGAGAAGCCTTAAGTTATGAACCTCAGTGACTGGAGAAATGTTGGACTTGTTGGTTTGTTTTTATTTGGTGGGGGGGTGGGGGGAAGCTGTGGAGTTCTCCTGAGATAAACAATGTTCTTGATAGGAGATCTTACATGACCTAATACTGCCTGTGAAGCATCATTAGTTGGTAGCTTCCAGAATTTCATTAAATACTTTTTTAAAGATAAAAGATGATTATTACTAAAAAGAAGTGTGAAGCAAAGAAAGGCTGATTGCATGTCAGATTAATCAGAATCACACTTTGGCTCTTTATAAGTCTCAACTAATTTCCACTTGTTGAAACTTAAATTCACATCAGTGTCTATTCCTGTCAATTGTCAAACTCTGCACTTTGACTTCTCTCTACACCCCCTTAAATGAAACTTTTTTCTCAAAGATCTCCAATGACTTTTTTATTGCTAAGTCTAATAACAACCTTTTCTTTCAGTCCTGATGCTTGTGGACCTCCCTATAGCATTTTATACTTTTTTTACCACCTCTTCTAGGTATTCCTCTTCTCCCTGGGGTTTCATGACAACTGCTTTGTTTTGGTGTTCTGCCTCTCTGGCTAATTCTTAATTTACTCAGCCTTCTCTATATACACTTTATTCTCTCTCTCTCCTCCTCTCCCTCTCTCTCTCTCTCTCTCTCTCTCTCTCTCTCTCTCTCTCTCTTTCTCTGGTATTCTTGATTATCTTATTAGCTTCCACTGGTTCAAATTTTATCTTCAGAGAGTTCAGAGTTTATCTTCAGACTACATTGTTATCTTGCTGTGATTGAATGAGTTCCTTCACTCCTTGTGTGCCATAGGAAAGAGAGAGCAAGAATGTCCCAGTCAGATAGTTTTATATATGCAGGCAGTGGGAAAAGTTTGCTTTCAACCACAAGGTAGGTCAATGCAGACTATCCAGGCAAGAGCGATGTCTCCCATCTCATAGAAGAAAGTCTCTGGCATCTCCCAAATAGGTGCTTCCATCTTAGGTAATATGAACGCACACCAAACTCCTGTTACATAAAAGTGTGAGCTATTGTGATTTTTATATTAATATTCCCCTATAGTAACAGACCCTCCCTCCTATTCTACCCCAGCTAAGTACGGGGCCAATTTGAGGAGATCTGGGGACAGTTCTATAGGCAACACTGTTCAATGAATGGAGAGCTGAGTTGGGGGTGGATTCTATTCCTTTTCACTGGGATACTAAATTGGTCCTTTGATCAAGTCACTCAACCTCCTAGTATTTTCCAACATAGAGATTTCATTTCTGCACTGCCTGTGTCAGGATTTTAATTACCAACCGCTGAACCACACCACTCTGTGGGTGGAATTATTTACTGAATACCTTTAGAGAATGGCAAAGTGGATAAAGAGGTTGAATCAAAGCCAGGAAGATCACCTCTCTAGGTAAATTTCAGTGGTGTTCTGCACATGCACCAGATGCCATTACATACCATATCTCAGTCCAGTAAGCATTTATTGTAAGCCTTCCCTCTGTTACTATTTTCTATTTATCCTGTATATAGCTTGCTTTGTATATATTTGTTTGCATGTTGTCTCTTCCATTAGATTACAAGCTTCTTGAGGGCAAGGACCATCTCAGTAGCAGAGAAGGTACCAACCTGCATTGATAGATGGAGGTTCTTCATCAGGGAATTCCCTAGATCAGTGAAATCACAGATCCAAGTCTCTATTCTCTCCTATTCCTTCCCATCCTATCTTATTCTATTCTACCCCCTAGCCTTACATAGTATCTTTCATATAAATGTGAATTTGCATTTCATCTAAATGAAAATTCACAACTGTGAACAATATCAAAATAAAATGAAATAAAGTTAAATTAATACTTATATCAAAAAGCCTTTCTGGGTGCATAGGAATTTGTCATAAAGTAGATGTGAATTTATGTTTTGGCGGAGGGAACTCTGTGGGGCTGAAAGTATCAGTCTTTCAAAGCATCCTATCTAGGTAATCCTGATCAGCCTGCTGAGGTTAAAGGGAATTGAGGGTTGGTTTGCCCATCCCTAAGAAGTATGTGGATGTGCCCATGTATACCTCATTGAAAGGATCAAGGCTGTTTCCTGGACCTAGGCACCTGTTGGCCCTTTCATGCCTGTGAAGGATGATTGATAAGGCCTCAGCCATCAGGTGGTGACTTGATTGACTCATATTATCATGGAAAAGAGGAGCAGAGAGCAAGCTGGTGAGAAAGAAGGAAGAAGGGGAAGAGAGGAAAGAAGGAAATGGAAGGGAGAAATGGTAGGAGATGAGAAGGCTCACATACATCCTCCAGTCCTGGAGCCATTAATGGTAGTCTGACAGAGCACATGCCAGTAGCAGGTACTCCCAAACACAGAGCTATAAAGGTAGCCCCAAGAGGCTGGCAGAACCTATTAACCACAAGACCCAAAGGGAAACTCGAGTCACATGGCCCAGCCAGCAAGGTAGAAGACAGATGTGCCTCTTAGCTCCAGAGGGTAGAACCAGGAACAGTTCTAAGTTCCAACCTATGGAGGTGGAAATGGCAAAGAGGCAAATTCAGGCCTAACATCAGGAAGAACTTCCCATCAGAGCTGTTCCAAAGTGTTCCAAAAAGCTTCCCCTTCTTGGAAGGCATCAAGCAGAGGTCACTTGTCAGGTAGATGACAGTGGGAGCTCATTTGGTGCATGGGCTGGCCAAGCTCTGTGAGTTTGACCTGCCAAATCCTGTGATTCCCTTACAGGCCACTGGCATGCCTTGATGAAGTATTGAAGGGGAACTTTAGTGGAAGTCTATCACCTTTCTTTGAAAGTAACAATCAAATCGGTAGATAGTTCCTGGGTGAGGGCATCAATTAAAATGCCACAGGAGGCAAAAAAAAACAAAGACTGCATAATTCAGTGAGCAATTCCAATGTTTCTTTCCCTCTCTTTCTACCTCTTCTCCATAGGAAATAAATGTTTTCCAAGAAATGACCCCAAAAAAGTTTCAAGTATTTGCTGGTAGTAGTGAAATTGTTTTGTTCTCTTATGCCATTTTCTGATGTTCTAAAACCCTTGTGTGGTAGATGATATAGAAGCAAGGTCCCTAGAGATGGTAACTTGCCCAAGGTATCATAGTCAGTGGCAAAATAAGAATGGAAACCACAAATTTGCAGACCTTCAACCAATACTCTTTTCATCTTGCCACACTGTATCTTAAATGCATGTGTTTAATCAATTTTTAGGAGGCAGGTAGGTGACTCAGTGGATAGAGTGCTGGGCCTAGAGTCAGGAAGACCTGAGTTCAAATCCTGCCTTAGACACTAGATGTGTGACCCTGGGCAAGCCACTTAACCTTTGTTTGCCTTAATCCACTGGGAAAGAAAATGGCAAACTACTTCAGCATTTTTGCCAAGAAAACCACATGGACAATGTGGTCCAAGGGGTCACAAAGAGTTGAATATGACTGAACAGTAGTTAATTAAATTAATATATCATATTTAATTTAATTTGATTAATCAAACAAAGTACATTTAAGCATACTAGCTTGCATCAATAACAACCTAGGAATAAATCACTCCAGTCCCAATGTATTTTGATCCCCTCTCCCCACATCATCGTCATCATCATCATCATCATCGTCATCATCATCACAGCTAGCACGTATATAGTTCCAGGCACTATATTAAGCATTATATAAATATTTCATTTGATTCTCACAACAACTCTGCAACGTAGATGCTATTATTTTCCTCATTTTACAGATGAGGAAACTGAGGCCAGCAGAGGTTGTGACTTCTCTAGTGTCACATAACCAGCAAGTGTCTGAAGCTAATACTCAGGTCGTCCTGACTTCAGGCCCATCACCCTATGCACCACACCATCTAGCTGCCCCTGCAAACACATCTACACATTCTCACACACAGCCCTTGCCAAACTTGCATAGCAAAAGGGAAATGATGAACGGGTGAGGTTTGCCTGTCTTTGTACCTCTTAAGGTTGTTTCGAGGCTCATTGGGATAAGGTATATCTGGCACTCACAGCTAATTAGGCACCACTAGGCCAAGGCCACAAGAGTTGAAACAGTTCCCAGTCGCCATCTTTTCCCTGCCTCACAATTCATTACTCTGAGTTGATCATCTCCTCAGGAGGGGAACAAGGCTCCTAGTGCTGCAATTCCACCCCCACCTCAGATTCTTTGAGGAATGATTCTGTTTAGGCCTCCAATTTCAGGGGTCCTCCCCAACCAGAGAGGAGTAGGAGGGAAGTAGTAAGAGGTGCCCAGGGAACAAATAACAGGCAGTTTTAATCCCACAAAGCAATAAAGAATCCTAGTATAATTACAATCAGTTGAGAGGCTAATATACAAGCCCCACTGGGGCATTTGCAGCAGGGCTGCTCATTAGCCCTTTTTATGTTTCATCTCCATGAATACAGGCCAATCAATGCCACATGGGCTCTTTTCTTCCCAATGTTTTTTCTCTCTGTGGGGAACTCTTTCCCTTTCAGCTGATCTTACAAGGCCCTCTACCAAAGGAAAGAAGACACAAATAGGAGTAGGCCTCGTGCTAGACACAGACTGGTCTAAGAGGCCTCACAAAACATCCCACTGAAGGGAAGAGCATCCACCACCGCCCCGACCCCCAGCCTTCCAGAGCTCAGAGTCCTACTTATTATCATATGATCCACTGGACAGAGAGGTCTGAAGGGTGGGGATTGCCCCTTTAATGTTTCCATGGAGTTTGGCTCAGCAACCAGTCGAATGAGTCCTCATGGCCTTAATGCGCCCCTAATACATATGTAAAGCCCTGCAGACTTTAAGGTGCTGTGTTAAAGGGCAGTCTACTATTATTATTAGAGTCTTTCCATCCCCCAACCTCACACCCTGACATCCAATCACCTTATTTCACAGAGTCTCTGAAGGGCGAGGGAACTCAGAGGCTCTCTAATCTCACGTGTACCTACCCAAGAACCACCATCTTTAGCATACCTGACAAGGATTCATTCAGACTGGGCTGTGCTTAAAGACTTTCAATGGGGGAGGCGGTGAAACTGCTACTCCCAAGGGTCACCCAGTCACTTTTTGCATGGCTCCAATTCTAAGGAAGTTTTGACTAACATCAAGCCTTTTTTTTTTCTTCTCTGCAATTGTTATACAATTGCTCTGGGGTTCTGCCCTCAGGGGCTCAGCAGAGCCAGCTCAATCCTTCTTCCTTCAACTATCTGAAGACAGCAATCGTGCCCTGGTTAAAATTATACTCAGGTACTGGGGACTGGATGAGTAATCCCTCCCAGGGGTATTTCTGGATTTAAAGAAAATGCAAAGAAAGACCAATGTTTAACTCAAAATAATGAATCACCCATGGTACCCTTTTAGACATCACCTCACGTCAACAAATTGGTTTTCTGCTAGGTGTGAAGCATACGCTGGGGGATTTACAAGATGTAACAAAATGCAGATATCCCCCTCCAGGAGCTTAGAATGTAATGTGAGGAGGATAGATCATCAAGTAATAAGCATTTGTTAAGCGCTTACTGTGTGCCAGTCACGATGGTAGGCCAATACGAAGAATAAATAACGCAATGCCCACTCCCAAAGAGCTTGTGTTCTATTGGAGGAGAAAAATAGTATGGAAGTATATGCAAAATAAATGAGTATATATATGAGAATATGTGTGAGAATAAATACAAATATATACAAGGCACATAGAGAAGGGAGGCATTAGTAGTTGGTGGGATCAGGGAAAGTGTTGAATAATGAGTTTATTAATCACATTGATTTGTCTGAGCTCCCTTATTATCCATGAATAGCCAAAATGACTTGGAAATCAGAATCAGCCAATCAGGAGGCAGAATGAGTGTTGCTCGAGTTTGACATACCAGTGATCCTTTGTGTTGTCCACTGGGTAAATCCGGAATACCTCTGCTAGACCAGCAACCACAGGGTCAGCTCAAATTGGTTCATACTGGCTCCAAACAAACCAGTTTGCACAAACATCTGGGTTCTGGGTACTCTGCATTCCTCCTATTTTCCCACCTCCCTTCGTTGTAAAACCATATAAATCTCTCCCTAAGCCCCCAGTTTTTGGAGCTGCCAGACAGGTCTACTGTTCCCAGCTCACAAGCGAACTATACTCATCCAATAAATGCTTCAGGGTTTTGTGCTTGAACTGTGCCTCTGTTCCCTCTGTTCGGGTGGACACTGTACCCCAATTAATCATTCTGCCACAATTAATCAAAAGCTGCATATAGGGGATGTTTGAGCCATGTTTTGACGGGATTCTATGAGGTGAAGGTGAGGAGGGCGGAAGGTTTCAATATGAGTGGAAAGGAAGGGACATACATGAAAGGTATTTTGGAGGTACAGTCAACAGGGGCTTCCGGCAACTTTTGGTTGACTGGGCACAATAATGAAATCATCAGAGGAAATCCAAGTTCTGTCGTTTACTCTCTGCATGACTTTAGGCAAATAATTTGACCCCACTGGATCTTATTTTATTCATCTGCAAAATAAAACAGTTGAGTTATATAATGGAGGACTGGCCAAGGGAGAGTGAAAGGGCAGTCTTTGAAATAAGTACGACTATTCACTGCCTGATTTTAGTCCTTAGAGTATATGCACAGATATTTTCTTCCTGGTTCTAATCCAATCACCTTTGGAAGAATGGTGAGCCCACTTCCTGCCCATAAGTGACTGAGGAATTGGTATTACAAGGTAAGGAAGAATCTCCTGGTTGCTTCAGGAGCCAAAGGGATTGATGACTCATGAATTGCTGAGCCAGAACTGAATGTGTACAAAAGGAGTCATCCACCCCCTCCATTTTTATTTCTTTTCCTTCTAGGAGACAAGTGAGGCAGAATTTGCTGGGAGTGGCCGGGAGCAGTTGCTCTCTCTCCTGCCTGATTTGCAATATGTCTGTGAATACACGTTGACTATGTTTCTTTTGTGTTTATTCTTCCCGATATTAAGTAAATAAGTATTCTGCGGGGGGGGGGTTGTCTGGGGGGGGCTTTCTGACAAATCAAGAAGCGTTGCATGGTGGGGCGAAGAACCAACAGACACCTATGTTGGAGGGTTTCCATACAACAAACAAGTGATTTCAATACTCAGGGAGAGAACTTCTCAATGATGCAGGTGGCACCTTCAGAGCCAGCATATCGATATCGTTGTGAGCCCTTCCATATTTCAGTCCCTCACGAGGCAGCCTTTGTATTAAGAATCCACCGATACTACAGCCCTTCCTTCTGGAGTCAATACCAAAGAGAGATGAGGAAGCTAAAAACGCTGCAACTTCCTACTCCCCTGGAGTATGAGCTTTTCTACCAAGGCTACATTAACTTGGA
This sequence comes from Vombatus ursinus, assembly GCF_900497805.2. Lineage (NCBI taxonomy): Eukaryota > Metazoa > Chordata > Mammalia > Diprotodontia > Vombatidae > Vombatus > Vombatus ursinus. The sequence goes on from NW_020954588.1 coordinate 5,801,037, forward strand.
GACTTTGACAAAGAGTGGTCTGTGCCCTAAAATAGGATGTGGTGAAGGCATCTTAGGCCGAGGACTCTATTTCTCCCTGAATGTTGACGTTACAGCTTCCGATGTAAACCCTCCAACTGGATGCATGACGGTGCTAGCCAAAATGACCTCTGGCCATCCGTTCTTGTGTGCTGCACCCCTTAAGGAAAATGGCCAGGAGTATGACTACTGTGTGAATAATGTAAAGATGCTTACCCTTTTTAATGTGTTCCAAAAAGAGCTTACCTACTCCTACTTCATCATCTTTTGCAGATGTCTTAGAGACCCAGTTCACTTGATCTTCTGACTTGGGAAGAAAGAGAATTAGGGAGAATAGTGCTGGGCACCCATCCATACCCTACACAGGCTGCCCTCTCCTTTAGCCTCCTCTGGCTTCATTAAAGGGCCATACTTCCGTGCTCAGTTTGTTCTGCTTTTGAGGATTTCTGTCACGCCCCTCATTCTCCACACACTCCTGCCTTTGTCATGCTCAGTTCTAGCTCCCTTTTCTCTCATTTCCTTTCCTCCTCCTGTCCTCTCTGCTGCTTCTAATCTACTGTAGTCCTTAGGGTCCAAGGAGAACGGTTGATTTAAGGAAAAGACAACTGGGAGTGGAGGGTCCTCCAATATCTCTATGGTCTGCGATATTTTATGTAACTTGACAACTTGAATTATTTTGATATCGCAATACACATTTCTGATGCTGCAAAAAAAAAAAAAAATACTAACAGCTAGGTGCCGCAGTGAATAGAGAACCAGCCCTGGAGTCAAGGGACCTGAATTCAAATCTAGCCTCAGATACTTGACAGTTACTAGCTGTGTGACCCTGGGCAAGTCACTTAATCCCGATTGCCTGGCAAAAAAATAAAAAATAAAAAAAAAAAAGACCAGGTGACCAGAAGACCATCAGAGCCATCAAATACACCACTTGATCTGCAAAGATTCTGAATGGAGTCAGAACAGAATCTACCGGCGTCCAACAACAGAAGAAACATTTGAAGATGAAAGAATAAAAATAGTTCCCTGAGGATATCAGCCACTTCAGGGATTGTGACTTTTTGTGACGGAGAGAAATATTGGCTATAGACTCTGGAAAGACACTAACCCATGGAGCCCAGCAAAAAGCTATACAGAGAGAAAGCTCACAAGGGCTCCACAAAGAGATGAAAGGAGTTCTGGGCCAAGAGATGGGACCCTTTGATCATACAGGTTTTCTATACATATGTGTCACAATTCTGCTTTAAACTTGAGCGCACTCTCCTTACGGGCTTTATGTGTGCAAGGGAAGAGTGTACCTCAACTACTATCCTCACTATACCTTGTTAGTAAATCCCTTTTCTTTTTTTTTCCTGTTAAACATATTTTCATATTAGTGATGGTGTAAGGAAGAATTAGAACTAATAAGAGGAACCACAAGAAAGAGAAAACAAAACAA